>NC_140453.1:6139536-6739536 GCF_963576455.1 Neolamprologus multifasciatus
CCCATTCACTAGCTATTCTGGGCACTCAGCCTAACTGAGGCTTCCATGTGAATGCAAAGACGAAGCTGTGATTGCTCCCGTGTGTGGTTTGGCAAAATTTTAGATGGGTCTCTTATGCAACATTGAAGGTCATTTGAACACATTGGCTACATTTTATAACTCGTACAATTCAGGCAAAGGGTATTTTTTGTTATTATCATTATATCAGCTTGTCAGGGTGTAGTGTAGTGAGGAAACGAATGCCAGAAAATAGCAGACAGTAATAACAAAAAGCTTTTAATTTACTGATGAGAAAAACATGAACAAAGTGAAAAAAAATCTAAACCAACATGGGGAACAGAGGTTCAAACAAACAAACAAACAAGCAAATAAATGCTAGAACACAGCACAATGGTGAAGCATAACCAAAAAGACTGAGAGAACTGATTGGGGAATGACAAACAGGGGGTAATGAGATGCAGATGAAAGAAATTTACAGGTTAAAAAAACAATGAGGGCAGGGAAGGCAATCAAAGAAGGAAGTAAAGTAAGACCAAACCAAATGGCAAAGTAAAACAGGAAGCAGATGAGCAGATGGTAAACATGAATGAACAAATTCAGGGGAAAATACAGAAGGACATCAGATGGAAATCTGGATTCATTTTTTTCACCAAAAAAACGCATTAGAGTGGGCCAGTGAAACTTGTCCTTCACGTACTTCTTGTCCCTGCTGGAGAGAAATGAAATAGAGATATGTGGTTGTTGTTTCAGGCAATCTAACAGCAGTAAACAATCTGGTCCCCTCATCCATGTGCCTCAAAGCAATAACCTCACACAGATTCATGTGTTTGAACGCGCTCTATACAGTTCTGCTGCATGATAGTGGGACTAAGTCAGTTATTCATTCTCGGTGCCTGCACTTCTTGGCTCACAGGTTCTGACGCGTAGTCCCAGTACAGTGACTGTGATATTTCAGGGCTGTCCCACTGTGCAGAGAAGAGTGAGGCAGCTGTCTCGTGGATATTTTGGAGTCTTTCATGCACACTCTATGTAACCTTACAATCCTGACGCATAGATGGAGAAGCTAGTTCACAATTTGTTCCCTCGTGACTGTCGTGATGACTGTGATCCTGATGAAAATGCTCTTTGCTAATACTGCAAATTGCAATTATCTCCTGAAAAAGATTTGAAAACATCAATTTACTTACTTATATTTAACCCACCCTCTTACACCCACTGCTCGTGCTGTTGGTGTTTAACAACAAGTGGAATATACGGCACAGCTGTGTCTGAAAAGGGGACATTTGGAATTCAAGATTGAGTTTCCTTCAGATAATTGCACAGGGGTTTTGGAAGTTGTTTTAAAATGGTAAATATTATAATATATAATATATCTAAACTGGGATATCGTATGCACTTTGATGAAATGGCACTACTGTATATTCCAGTAAGTGGAATACATGCTCTCTCTCTTACTTTTCTAACAAACAAAATGCAGTTTAAAGACCCCAAGCTTTGCAGCATGAATTATCACCTGTGTTCAGGAAAAAAGTGTGGACAGCTCCTGGTCCCCAATTCATCAGACTGTCCAAATACAATTGCACAGCCGGCCTCAGATCAAGCACGCTATTTATTAACTTGAATCTCTTGGTGTCAGGCACAACACCTCATTCATCCTACCACTCCACTGATAACATGAGCCTTTTACTCCAAGACAGCCAAATACAGCCTCCTGTGGATATGTGGCTCATAGAACTATGATGGCTTGCATGTTTTTTATTCTGGCTGGTTACACGTTTAAGACCTCTTACCTAGTTTTTTTCTGGTTTGAATACTGTCTCCATCAGACTGGGTAAGATTGTTCAAGTAAGGCGTAGCAGAAGTTGGTGCTAGACCATAAATAAAGCCTATGTTAAATCAAAGATAAATATTTAAATCATAAGCAGTATTACATATATGCTTAGTATTGTTAGTAGAGTTGTTGTTAAATATGTTCTTTGTTAAGTAACATTTTTCTCCTTGTGTAAGAGCAACTATTATTTTCATAAAAGAAATAAGTTATGCGTCAAGTCTGCCCTTTTATTTCCCTCTAAAAATATTGCATCCCACACTAATGCAATTGCATAGATTTCTCCTTCTCTCTCTTGCTCATTTGATTGTTTTCTTTGTACTGATGATTTCTTATCATTTGGAAGTGTGCAATTACCTGGTTAAATGAATAGGAATTTACATTAAGCTGAAGAAATGATGCTGTTAGAAGCCACTTTGGGAGTGCTTGTAAAGAAGTAAAAGCAAAGGACAATTGATTGGTTACTGTAATGTTTATTAATGGAAACATTAATAAACATTATCTAACTCCTTTGGCTTCCAAAGCACCTTTTTTTCCTTAGCAACCTATTCATATGTTGCTATATGGTCGCTGTGCATTTGGGTAATTCAAGACCGTGAGAAAATGAGTTTTGGGACCGACTCTGTTTCTACCTTTTCTCTATCATCTACCTTATTTTTCCATTTTATTTATTGTCATTCTCTGAACCACAGGGTAAAAAGTTTTTAAGATTTAGCACAAAATGTCTGGGCTTCTATAGCCTAATTTTTTTTCTTTTTTAGCTACTGTGTATACCCAGGTAAATGCAATGATCTTAGAGTTGAAAACTTTATATCAGAAACTATGCCGAATCCTCTTTCGCAGCCAGCTTCACTTGACGTCAACAAACTATCAAGAAGAAGACATGAAAACTTGCAGATTTATTAATTTAAATCCTAGTCACCCTCAGTGTTTGCTCCTTAGAGTACACACACTGTCTGTTGCAACCTCTAGACAGCACAGTCAGTTACACTAAGACCCCAATCTACTGCTAGAGCGCACACAAAGATACTTCAAACTTTTGTTCAAAGCCGTAAACAAGGCTTACAGCAACTGTCTCCTCTTTCCCTTCTCTCCCTGTCTTGCTTTCTCTCAGTTACCAAGCATCCAAACCTGAAAGATATAAATGGAAATGTCAGCGGTGGAGCAGCTACCCAATCCTCAGAGCAGGATAATAACCGATCTGCCGAGGAATTCCGAAGGGGCTTTGTCTCTAAACCCCACATCCTCAATTACCAACCCACCCAACAGCCCTGCTGATGGTCTCCACAGTGCAAGGACGAGCTTAGAAAAACAGTTTAGCAACATGTGTGCACTCTGCTTTCCTTGGGAATTCAAACAGGGCTGACTGTGATGTCTTGGACAGATCTGTTCAAAGAGAATGTACATGCCTGCATACATTTGTGTAAAACGTTTATCTTAAGCTCTAACAAACTCTAAATAGCCACAAATGGCAATGACAGCATAGGGAAAAGTGTTAATACATCTTATAAGAGGTATAAACGACATGGAAATATAAAAGACAAAATGCAGAATTTTATCCCACAGAGGGAACAAATTCTTTCTGGGATTTTTGAGTCATATCGAATATATAAACTTCTCAGTGTTTTGGGGTTTTTTTTGTTATGTTACACCACTACACACAAGAGATTTCGTTTTTATTCTGTAAGAGACTGTCTGTCACTCGTCTTCAGAGAGCACTGTACCCACTGCTGCCGTTTCAGAGATACATCTACTACAGCAGTAAGGTTTTCATGTCACAGCTGCCTACGTGTAACACTGATGAAACATTTTGGCAAATATGCGTCACTGTGATCAGATTAAAGAAGCCACCTGCCAATGTCTGTCGCCCTGATGAAAGTCTAGAGCACTGCATTTTAGAGGAATAGTCAGCAAAATTAGAAGTTAGTGTTCTATGCTGACATGTCATTCCCAGTGTTAATGAAGGCTGCAGGCAAAAGGAAAACCTATAAGACATGGATGTTGTTTCACGTTGTATCGCCATTCATGTGAACATGAGTATTTCGTTTAACTGAGTGTTGGAATGGTCTAATGAAGAGGAATTGTTCCTGTCGACTCGCATTAGCCCACACGCTGTAAAATGCAAGCTATGAAATCCATCATATTGCAGGAGGTAACTATGCATAGATAATTGCATCATGTACAGCGCATTCACACAAAAGCAAATAAATGCTTTTTCGATACCAAGGAAATTCACTGGTACACAAGCTCAACATAACAGAATGCAAACCTCTTGATCCCAATGAGTAACATGCAGGAATTTAGAATTTTTATCAAGGCAAAAATATTGTAAGCTTTTTTATCTAGCATGTCCCTGTTGTGTTGTAATTATACCGTAACATCAAAGCCTGCCGTGTCATGGCCTGTTGCTTTTCAAACCAGCAAGAGCCTGCAGCAGCCTGTACTTTGGTTTTAATATTCTGTAAATGCTCATGACCTCTAAATAAAAGCAATGCTTTTAATGTTGACCATGTTAACCATCTTAGTTTAGCATGCCTGCACTAAATACAAAGCACAGAGGAAGTGGAAGTGTTGTTAATTTGTTTCTATTTAAATGGGTGTATTAAGTTTCACAGAAGTCTGTTGCTAACTTGCATACTTTTAACCCAAAGATCAAAATAAGCTCAACCCTGCAAATGTCAGCCTGATTTGGAAAAGACGCATAATTTGGACGATTTGACTTCTGTAGTTGCAAACCTGGTTTTGAGTGAAATGCCAGGATAGGTTCAGATATTTTCAGCCTTACTGCATATTATTTTCCCTGTCTCCAGAGAGAAAATGTCCCACTGGTGTTTCTGGGGAGAAAATGAAGTTGGATGTATCAGAGTAATGTCAGGGCCCCATTATACTTCTGGATTTGACATCATAGACCGATAGTACAACTATAATGGGATTCTATCGTCCGGGCAAAGGCATTTACCAATATGACAACTGAAAGCTTTGCTTGACATTTTCTTCTTCCTCAGGAAATATGGGGGGCAGTTTTGCATTAGGTTACAACCTAACCTGTTGTCTAGGTGCATCATAGCACCACTTTCTTCTGGACAAGTATATAATATAACACTATTAGTAAAGCAAATTCTTACTAATTCTTACCTTTTCCATATTGAATATATACTGCTACTACCGGTCATTATCCAAACAACAGTGCAAAAATAAATGTAGTGGCTTCTCCTGAGTCCATCAATCCAGCAGAAAATGCAAACAGAAAACAGAGCTCTCCAAGAGTTCAATGGTCAAGTCGGTCTTCAGCACACCTGGTGCTCCAACTGTTTTCCGCACTTATCTTTCTACCTGGCTACATATATATATATATATATGTGTATATTTATATGTATATATATTTATATATATGTATATGTATATATATGTGTGTATATATATATAAATAGACATATATATAGATAGATATATATGTGTGATTATAAGTAAGTTATTATGGAGTATTGGAGTATTGCAGACAATATTGCATAGAAAACGTGCAAAAGTGCCATGTTTCATGGTCAAAATGCATATCCTACAAATATCCTGTACAATTTTACTCCAAATCCATTTTGCTACAGACTGAATTGGTACTTCCATATCTTGTTACCAACTATTAGTTCTCTGGCGTACAAAGCCATATGCAAGCACAAAACCAAACCTCTTTAAATATCTGAACAATTCTTTGGTTATCAGGATGACCCTGGTTCCATGAAAACCAAGCGAGTCACTGAGTTCAGAAGTGTGTAATAAGAAGCCAGTGACAGTGCTGATTTGGAGGACTGTTGGACTTTTTGTCCTGTGTAATTACCAGTTTGCGCACTGAACAGTTACACCTTAAATATAACGGCTACTGTTTTTAAGATCTTTAAGGGCTAAGTGAATTCTGCTTATTTAAAGCTCAAATAAGCTGTTTGTGTCTTCAGTGCATTGTGACAAGTTAAGATCAGATCAGAGCTGTTTTGATAGCTCATGAAAAGTTTACGTTTTAGAGATAGATGCAATACTGAAGTGTTTCAATTGCTACTTTAATATGATAAGTACACGCCAACACCCTTTGCTGCTACAGCACTGCCAATCACCCACTTCCTCTTATATAGTAAAATCTTTCCAGATGTACTGCTGATTACACCAAGATTTGAGTGTTTTTCTGTTCGGATCACTTCTCCAACAGAAACTTGCTTGGATACCAACTTAAATAGCTATGCTATTTCTGGCAGATATAGCGGTACCATTTGCAATGTATTATCACATCATAAGTGTCTCTGTCTGCACTTGCATTTGATCACCAGACAAGTTTCAGTGAAGGCAGCTCCTGCTTTGCTGCATGAAAATGGAAAAATCCCCCTCTCCCTACTCATTCCACCTCTCTGTGGTGCATATACATTTACCGTGTGTTTCCAAGCTGCTACACCACAGTATTCTACGATGAAGTTTCAGCTCAGCTCATTGACTTATTTTCACCCTCTGACATCTGACCTCAATCCAGCTGCCAACACTCCCAGAAGCCCAAACATCCTTGTACTTCACTCACCTACTTGCCACTCACTAAGCCCTCCTGATTGGAGCACCACACGCCTTCCCTGGGTGAATCAGTGACACGGAGCAATTAAAATCTCCTCGTAGACTCAGTCAAGGGCAAAGTGAGAAGCGAAAAGAGTCAACGTTAAGAAGACCATGTGCCTCCTTAATCACACTTACATAGAAATGAAAAAAGAGCCTGGACCTTGGATGTCTGTGAACAAATAGTAAAACACACCAAGTAAATACCTGCATAAGGAACGTTTAATATGTCTAACACTCATAGATCAGCACCAATGTTATTTACAAAGGAATGGTATTACAAATAGGTTAAAGAGAAAGTGCTGCAGGTCATTTGGAAACACATATAACAGATATGTCAAAGAAAAATTTCATTGGTATTGAGCTGTTACCTTTGGCCACAGGGGTAGAATACTAAAAGTTAAATTGGATGGTCACTTTAATCCCTTTGGTGCTGAAACCTGCTCTGGCTTTCCAGATTGATTGCCAACTGTAAAGCATAACAATATCAAGCAGGGGCAAAGTGTTCAATGAAGATTAAAGCTGTGTCTGAGGGAGTGTGTTTCTGTGAAACCCAGGTCTCACAAAAACAATAAACCCGCCACGTCTCTGTTTCACTTGTGCGCACACACAAAAGTATGTGTGCAAAAGTGGCATTGCAATAGAGTGCTAGACGTGAAAAGAGGAATGTCTGCAGTACTACTGTCGTACTGTAAATGTTGTTGATTTAATGTCTTTAATTATCCAAAAATAAATATAGCATATTTTTAATAAAGCAAAGAATAACGATTTCTAGAGGTCACAAACTTTTGGGAGGAGAAATGAAAAAATGAAAAATAAGAGGCATATGAACGCCTCATATGAAAGTTTAATGAGAGAATTTTTTTCCCCTATAGTTACAGTCCTTCCAATGTCCTAAATAAGGTCTGCATTAAATGACAACAGACAAAACGAAGCCCTTGTTTTCTGATTTCTTCATTATGCTGTTTGGCAAGAAAATGCAGGTCAGTGCCAAATGAAAATAGAAATGTCAAGCATTTTGTTTACTTTTAAATCTCTTGCCGCACAAAGCAAACTGTCTTGAGATTTTTTTTTTATGAACCATGTCATATTTCAATATCATTTTATTTATATTCAGCTTTTATATTTGGCGTCTAGAAACTTCACATTAATACTGACTGATATTTTTTTTAACCCTTTAAGACCTACCATAGAACCAAGTCCGCCAGAGCTTATATTATATTTTTACATGCTGTGGAGCCATTTTTGGGAGCATTTCAAGTTACTATACATCAATACAACCATTACAGCCTAAATTTTAATAATATGTCTGCATTAAGTGCATAGTAATTACATAAATTGCAAAAAAGTGCAATAAACTACAAAAAAATTGAAAATCGTTTTTGTTTTTGTAACATAAATTTCTAGTTAGAGAAATTTAAGAAGCTTATCCCTCAAAACTGTAAATACAAAAAAGTTGCACAAAATAGTTTCCCACCACAGGAAATTTATTTTGAGTGTCTTCATAGTTTTATTTTTGAAATACACCAATTTTTATACACTGCAGGAAAAACGAAAATAAATATTATAATACAAATTTGCCAAACAGCAGCATATGCATCAAAATAAACTATTTCCAGCAGTGCAATATGAGTCCTAAGCATCCCAGAAACGACACAGAAAGTCATAAATTCAAAGATAACTTTTAAAAACACCAGTATAGGCTCATGAGGCCTTGATGGTGAAAAACTACATTTCCGCAAAATGACGTCACTTCCTGTTTCGGGCAGGACATGGCGGACATGCGATAGTTCACGCTGATGGACGTAGGAAGTGTTACAAACAGCTGATCGGATCGGCAAAGCGTGTTTCTGGAATATTATGTTTTTGTTGCTGCAAGTGCTTTTTATGCAGTTTTTGCAAAGCAACATGTAGAAGGAAGGAAACTGTGACCGAGGACAAGCTGATGGCAGAAGATGTAAGTACAACTCCTCTGGTTTCATATGCAAAAAAAATTATTGCGCTAGCTTATGTGGTTGCAGAGCTACCGGGATTTAAAAATAGTTACGCAAAACAAAGGGGAAATCTCTTTTCACTTCTGGTCATATGCCTCTGTCTTTGCCGTATTTTTGATGTCTTTGCTGTACTATTTTGACTCTCTCAACAGACGTGTTTTCTTTCAAGGTCAGAGAGCTACCATCGCTTTAAGAATATTTATACCTTTTTTGTCAGTCAAAGGAACCACAGAAAAAAAAATATTGAAGATGCTTTTAGAACATTCTGTCAAGGAAAGTTTACTTTACAACGTAGTCGCCAAGATTACAAGACTACAGTATACTCTCCAGAGGAACAGTATCGACCCTACAACAGTCCTGGTAGAGATACTGCAATTTGGTGAATCAGAGAAAAATAGGAGAGAACTGAAACGACAACTGAGGAGAAAATGGCAGACAAAGAAGAGAGGGTGGATACAAAGAAAAGGGAGCCAAATACTTATTGTGCATTTTTCTGTTTCTGTATTTATAGTGTGGGTGTCTGTATTACTTTCTAGCCCTTCAAGCTTCCTCCCCTTCAGAACATATTGCTGAAAGTAAATACCACTGAACTGCGAAGTGCCCCATAATTCCATTCCAGAGGTGATTGGAACCTCTATTCTTGAAGTGCTGTATCTGCTCGGCTTCTACCTGCAGACACTAAAGCGACAAAGGACATTTTCCACTCAGTGGTTTGTGACACAGTCCAACTCCCACTTTTTTTTCCAAGTGTGCCCCGAGTTTGAGGGAAAATGCCTCTGATGTGAGGCTTTTTGATGTACTCTTAGAGTTGTTTTCCATGGGGGGAAACAATAGAAAGGATTTATGCTGTCACAAGGTGGATCAACCAGCAAACTGCTTTTAGCTTGCCAGCAAATGACTGAAAAAAAGGATAAAACTCCCTTCTTCAATACTTTACTTAGCAAGTGCCAAGTTAAAACATCCTCCCCTGTCGAGGGCCATCTGAGGAGATGGTAATTTTTCAAAACAGAGAATAATAAAAAAAAAAATACTGTGAAGATCACAGAAAAAAAAAGTATTTTTTGTATACCAGGATTACACATTACAGAGTATCGATGGATCTAATGCCACTCTGTGCTCGCATAGGCTTTCTTTCGGAAACAAGAAACAAGGCCATAAATTGCAATTGCAGTAAAGGTGAGCAAGCGATGCGGCGTTGGGGGTGCTGAGGAGAACAAAGAGCAGCAAGGAGCAGAGTCGGTGGAGGGGGAGCGGAAGGAACATTGAATTCTCACTGGAGCATATTATGAGTGAAATGGAGGAGGTGGCTGTAAATTACCAGTAATTTGTGTCATGAGTTGGAAGATTTAAATCACTGGAATCAATGTCAAGGAGGAGAGGAAAGATATTGCACCTCGTCAACATTACAAAGCAGGAGAGGAGAGGGGTGGCATTAATGGATGGGTGGAGAGAGGGGGGTTGAAAGAGCGGGAGCTCGAGAGGAACAGAGAAGGATAATTTTTCACTCTTCTTTCTCTCTGTCTGGTGGCAGGTGTGTGCACGCGTCATTAAAGAGTTGAAAAATGTGCACGGCAGTTGTAACGACTTGCTAATGTCCTTGACCGGCAACTTTAGCAAAAAAAAAAAAAAAAAAGAGAGAGAATAGTTGAGGTTCTCGTCTGAGGCTACCTGTGCAGCTAGAGTAGCATCAACATGATTTACTCCAATACTGCCAAAACATGAGCGAGAGAAAAAAACAGATATATACTGACCGTTAAAGCGCTACGTGTTCATCCAGCTCCAACAGCTACTGTTATTTATTCCTAAAGTTTTCAACCTCCCTGTTCAAAACAAGAAAGAATATTGCCTCACTCATCAGATGAAAACAGACTGTCTTTAAATACAAACGTGTCAGAAAGCATCGAGTTCTAAACAAAGAAAAAACCACCTTGTCATTCCGCGTAGCTGCTCTTTGTGCCAACTGTGTCCTGACTTCACCCGTCATTTTTCCACTGTTGCAATCGATTACATGTTTCTCAGTGTTTTTGTAACTGCACATAGGGGGACCGCGCTGAGCAGGCACAGGACCCAGAGGGCAACAATAATGATTACAATAACTGTACATGTTCGTGGTAAATATTCGATAATAAACACAGCAGATTAGCATGCGAGCAAAGTCTGTTTTCGACTACAGATATTAAAAATGATCTTTCTCATTTGTATGTAAAATAATTCAATGTGTGTATCCATTTTTAATTATAAAATCACGTAAGATATTTGTAATCCCTATTTCTGCTTGTACCGTATATCCTTAAGATAGCTTATCGATCGACACTTGTTAGATTTACATATTCAGAAGCTTGCACTATTTTTTTTTTATCTTTATCACCTGTCAGAGGGGAAGAATAGAATGCAAAGAGAAAGCCCAGAAATGAATTACAGAGCAAAAAACCAAAGAGAGTCATCTAGCGCTGGTGACAGAATACTCTGAGAGTCGAGATAAGGAAATCCCATTTGTTGAAAATGGCCACTCAGCACTTTTCAGCATAACCCGTTAACAGAGCAGGTCAGTTTGTGGGTCAGCATAGAGATTATGCTGCTCTGATGTCAGTGAGCAAAAATATGTGTAACAGGTTATTGTCACTGTTTGATCATGGTTATCTATGTAAGATGGAAAATTGACCTTTTTTTTCCTGTGGCACAGTGCTCAACGCTGCCAGGTTACTGCAGCAACACATACAGGGAAACGAAAGTCGATCAAACGCGAGCCGTGCAAGGCTATTTGTAGTTTTGGCTGCAGTTGCAATACCTCATGTAGAACTTCAGCACCAGCATGTTGTCGGTACTTAATGATCACAGCCAGCATCTGACTTTGGAGTCTAAGCGGAAAAGTTTTGATGATGGATTTTTTTTCAGGCTGCAGGTGGAAAAAGACCAGTTTTCATTGTGTTGTTGATACAAATGCGGTCCTGTTACAATTCTTTTAATATAGTATCTCTGTTAATATCAGTAGGATAACTGTAAGCAAAAATTCCAAGCACACAGTAAGAAGATAACTCATTAGTATCTGCTAACAAGCTTGGCAGCCACTCTCGACCATTTAGTTATTTGGACACTTTCAAGACCAGTTTTGCCATTCAGCTTTCAATTTACCTCCCCTCTGCCTGCGTCTCTTTTAATTATAGCCCCTACCTTGGTAGGAATCAATCAGGCACAATTAAAAGAGGAGTGTTTTCAAACACTCAATGCAGCTAATGAAAGGACTTGAAATGCAAACTAACTCAAAACTTTCTGCAAAGTTTGAAATGAAACCTTAATTGAGGTAGAAGTTTGTAATACCAACAGAGGATCTTGTTGGCAATGCTGCATTTTCCATCTCAGATTGAGAGGGGGATGCATAAGGCTGCGGTTATTATTCAATACAGCTCTCATATAAGCTGACTTGTGAAGCATTCAAAGCCAGCGGCTGGGACTTTGATGGTGCTTTAATCAGCATCAACAGCAATAGGCCACTTTGCTTGAGACTGCACAAACTTCATCGATGGAGACAGACGATGATTGAAGGCTGATCTGCTGTCAGTCCTGCAGTTTAAAGCAGTGAGAAATCCCCAGGGTCGATGGGGAGGGGTAACATAAGGTATGTGTAGAAGGTGACACGGTACTTGGAAGTGTGGGAAGCTTGCACGGATGTCTGAGCTTGATAAATTAATATAGCAACACGCAAGGCTGTTGTTGCAGGTGCCAGCAAATCAATTAGCTGTGCCATGAGCTGTAATCTCAGCTGAGCCCTTTGCCATCAGCAATATGTCAACTGGGTAGAAAGCCTACAATTATAATGTTTTTTAGATCAGACTGGCTTTGTGCTGCGAGCTTGAACCGAGTATTAAATTGTACAATTCACTAATCAAAAGATGTAGCAGTGGATGTAGATGGCTATGTAGGTATGTATTGGCTTGTAGTGCTCCTGTTGTGGGGACATCAGTCCTTTCAGACAGTAGGGATCCACCTTTATCATATAAAAATTCTCCACAACATGTTTTAGATGGAGGGATTGTTTCAGCTGTCATATGGAGAAAGGCAGGCTACACCCTGGATGGATAACCAGTCTCACAGGGCTAACACAGAGTGACAAACAACTTCAGGATGTGATGACCAGTTTAGAGGCACCAACATGCATTTCTTACTTATGAGTTATAATAACCAAAAATTTGAAAAAGGATGGCGGCTCAGTAAGATATGATAATTTGTAAAGCATTATTCCTGCAGTAGTACATATTATTATGTTATGCATAAATCCAGTTGTAAGTGCTTTCGCCCGCCTGGCAGGTTCATATATAACATTGTTATGACATTATTTTCATATGTATTTTCAAACATGTCTAAATAACATATTACATCAAATACTAAGCAGTTTAGACAACTTGACTTGTTCTTTTTTAAATCAGGAGCTGACTGGATGCTAATTTATCTCATTATAGCTAAGTAACTGATCACAAATAAGAGAAAGTTTGAACTTAAGAAACAAACTAAAAAAACACAATGAACTGTTAAACATCCCATCCTTCATTATCAGTTTATTATGATGGGCTCTTGGTGTTTACCGTTGTTTTTGAAGCTCTTTGAAATATTCACAATTATTCTGTGATAACCTTATTCAAGTCATTTTAACCAATTTATATATTGTAATAAAATATCATTATATTTCTCTTACTCTTACACTCTGGTCCTAGAGTCTACTTTTGCAGATCAATTTTCGTTTCTTGTAATAAATATTTGTTTGTTCTGTATCACTTTGTAATTTCTTGTTTGTCTGTATATAGCTGAGACCTCTTTGGGTCTCAAGGGATTGCTGACCTTTCAAACTCATTTGCAAATCCTTTGTACAGCAAACGTAGTTCTCACTTCAGAGAAGGTCACGCAGCATTTGTAACTAACACCTAACTGGCTAAATTAACCACATACTGCAATAATAACCAAAGCATGTATAAAATGCTCTATTAACATAATCACAGACACATATCTTAATCATTATATGTATAATATATGCATTTAAATACTTCAGTTTTACCATGAGTGATTAATAGCTCCTAATAACTGGTATGTGATGTAATACTTTATTTATACAAATTTTAAGTACAGATAAAGTGTTAAGTATAAATATATATGAGCTTAATAACCAAGAATAATGCATTTACAATAACATACTATTGTGTACTATTGTAGGAATAATAGTGATTTAAGTATTTACTAATATCTTACTAATGCTTAATAGTATCTTGTTATAAAATGTTACCCACTTTACATATTGTCAGTTTATGAAAATTCATCACTCATGATTCATTGATGTTTTTGAATTTACACATGAGGAAAATTTCTACACATGAAGACTTTTTCAACATATTCCTTTTTTGTACTAGCTGTACTAGTGAAATATGTCAGATTAATGCAAATACAGAATATAATCAAAGCCAAAGTTTTTTTAAAAATAGTTTTTCCTAGTCATAATCATACAGCAGCAGAGTCACTGATTTTTCTTCTGTAAATTTAGTCGTACTAAAATCACTAAACAAATTTGTACAATTCAGAATAACTTCACTGTTATGTAAATATAATACTCAATTCAATTCATTTTTACTTATATCATGCCAAATCACAACAACAGTTGTCTTAAGGCACTTTATATTGTAAGGTAAAGGCCCTACAACCACACAAAGAAAACAGAGAAAACCCCAACAATCACATGACCCCCTATGAGCATGCTCTTTGGTGACGGTGACAGTGGGAAGGAAAAACTCCCTTTCAACAGGAAGAAACCTCCAGGCTCAGGAAGGGGCATCAATCTGTCGGGGTTAGGGGAGGGAGACTGGACAAAGACGATTTATGAAAGAGATCCAAAGATTAATAATAACTAATAATTAAATAAAGTACTATCGAGTTCAGTTCATCTACATCCATTTATCTAGCTCATCTGCTGGTTATAGAATAGTCTGTTTATTTGAATCGTTAAGCTGCATCCACATGATTTGCATCTTCATCCCAGGCTCTTACCTAGGTAACCCTTGTAATTGCATATGTCAATCACCAGTATCTTTCACTCTCATTGGTAATAACTTCAAGTTTATCTCGAGACCTATCCACTTTGCATCACTAGCAGCTTTTTCTTCTGATGTTCCTTGTAATTGCCACGTGTCATTGACCTTCTGTGGTGTCTGGTCATCACAATGCTATAACAAAGTGGACACAGTTTAAGATACTACACACCTTTATGAAATCAGCAACACAAGAGTCCCAAATTATGTTTTCAGTGGCTCTGTCACTTTCTCTAAGTTGTTTAATGACTTAGAAGTGGGGAAGGTTTCTATCTTTTTACATTTGAGCTTAGCAAACTTTTAGTCAATCACAGTAAGAACGTATGGTAGCTTTATGTTAAGTATGTGCATTTGTTTTACAGCTGAACATTGGTTCAAGGAAAATAAGTCATAGTACAAGAGTGAAGGTTTCCTCAGACATCAAAATTTTATATTAGAGCACAGTAGAAAATATCAAGTAGATAATATTGGGTTGTATAAAGATGCACTTTCCCCAAATATGACTGTATTTGTGACACTGCATGCCATCTATCCCTAGCCTGCACATTTTCCAAATAATACGTCTACCACAAAAGTTGAATGACGCTGTACAGCTCTATTTGCCGGTCACCATGGTTACACATGCACATGAAGCAGCATGAATGGTTCTGCCAGAAGAGAAAGAAGATGTAACTGAATAAGACTGAAGGCAGAAGTCAGACAGCGCATGAATTGGAAATAAAAGCTAGAAGGATGCTGAATAGGAGTGTGTTAAAAAAGGGAGCCAGATGAGGGAGGTGTCATTGATGAAATCAGTGTTTACTAAGGCGCCATTTACGCACTGCGCCTGCAATTTTGTAGGGCTCAGTTACACAGGTAAGGTCAGGAGTTTTGGTGCAGAGGCAAAAAAAGAAAGAAAGAAAAAAAGAAAAGAAACTCCCTTTTGTGGATAACTCGGTAATCAGTTGCTTTTGAAGACATTCTAAAAGGACTCAGACATAAAAATAATACTGGCGGTGGCAGGGTGGCTGACCAGGACGAGAAACAAAAGCTCAAATATAACCCTTGATAGAACCTAGACTAATGTGTGTGTGGGGGGTTCCTGTGTACCCCCATCAATCATAGTCATCTGTCATGTAATCCAAGGGCTTCAGCCTTTTTAGCACTTTTCAAAACTGGAAGCAAAATAAAACAAAAAAATGAGGAAACCAAACAATAAGAGCAAATCAGTCATGCTAAGGTATCCCAGGATGTTATTTTAACTTAATGAACCCAAAGACTAAATGGTGATGGAATTATTTTTTCAAATATAACGCACTGTATGCTACAGTATTACTTGAATCCGTATGGTAAATTTCGTGCACCATACTGGAAACGTTAGTGTACTTTCAGCATTTGATTTTTAATTCGTGGCATGACTATGCTGATTTTCATTAAATTGACATTCACTAAGTTTGTTGCATCAACTTCCATCCATCCATTCGCTTCCGCTTATCCTTTTCAGGGTCGCGGGGGGCGCTGGAGCCTATCCCAGCTGTCATAGGGCGAGAGGCGGGGTACACCCTGGACAGGTCGCCAGTCTGTTGCAAGGCCAACACACACAGGGACACTCACATTCACTCGCACATTCACACCTAGTGGCAATTTTATATCCAACTAACCTATCCCCACAAGCTGCATGTCTTTGGACGGTGGGAAGAAACATCAAAATCAATGCGACCATGTTATGGTATAAAATAAGAACACCATTCAGACTGGTCCTCCATGAGTTTTGCTTTCACTATGCAGTTTGGGTACGAAGTGTCTCAGGAAAATGATAGCACAATTACTCCTCTAAAACAAGAAGGCAATAGCTCTTTTGTTTTCTTTGTCAGCTTTGCGTCGCTTTCCCCAGGTAGCTAAAATAGAGGAATAACAATAAGAGAAAGACTCATAGAAATCAGTATTAAATAAAAGAATGGCTCTCAAAATGGCATTCACTTGCACCAGAAGTTGAGCGAGTTTTAAAAGGTATGTTTAACTGATTTTATTACTGCAAGACTAGTCGGTAGCAAAACCTGTTTACATATTACCCTACTGCCATGCTTCTCAAAGTGAGGCCCACGGGCCTTTGGCAGGTGCAAAAGGAAACAATGCACATTTCTTTATTCACAGTTCACACCACAGTATAAACTCAGCATTTATCCCTTGGTCTAAAAGAAGAATTTTTTATCTTACACCTGATGTGGCTGTGACAGTTGTCTCAGCATAAATTTATTTGAAATGCCAGGTGGAGATGTTAACCGAACAAGCACATAATTGGCACAGGTGGATTGCTCAAAGCTGTGAGCATAATTAAAAGTCTGACTCCATCTTGTAGCGCTTCACTGAGTCTTCACCCCAAATGTTTAGAGCCAAACCGCACACACACATACACACATCTTATCATCAATAGTACAGATATTTTAATGAAATAAGCAGAAATTACCATCGAACCTCAATTTAGGTTTCTATGGTGAGAACTTGAGACACAACGAAGCCACAGTGACATATAGTACTTAAAAAAGCACAACATGGCCAACATCCCTGATTAAAAGCATACTTTGCCACTGCAATAACCACTCCAGTGTTTTATGCACATTTTAGTCGTGGTATCTGTGTTTACAGTTCACTTTGTATGCAAACTCCTATCCAGCCAGTCATGTAAGAGTAAAAAATGTGGCTTTCCTTGAGACAAAATTATCTACACAGCAAGCTGTCCTCCGTGGTGGAGGGCTCTGCTCCCGCCTGATCATATTACACACAGTAAGTACTAGAGCTCAATAGCCTCGAAGGCTTCTGAGGAGGAAGACAGTTTGGTCCCTACAGCTTGGAATCCAAGCGGAGGTTGAGGATTAGAGCGGTGGAGTGGGGCCATGGGTGAGCTGAAGGGTGGGTGGGAGCACGTGAATGCATGCTTATCAGAAAGTGGGGGCTCTGGTGTCAAGGTCCCATCATCACCAGCAGCAGAGCATGAATAAAAATTAGGCAATGTTCATGAATATTCTATTGAGTTGTTATCTTTCTCTTTCAACTTTTTTTAGACTTTTTTTTTTCTTTCTGAGTTCTTTCTCTCCTCTAATCTTCAAATGTTTCTGCCTCATTTTATCTTCCTCTGTTTTACTCTCTTGCTCTTGTGTCTCTTGAGACCACAAGTCCTTTACAACAAGGGAGTAACCAATGGACCTAAATCACATTTAAATCTATGCCCCAAAAACCTTTGGCATCTCAAAGCCTCAGAAGCATGACTGTACTACAGAGATCTCACCGTGAAACAGCAGATGAAGTATTATTTAGAGAGTTTTTTTGTTATTACTATTATTATTATTATTATTTTCCTTATTCATATCTATCTTGATGTGAGATAAATAAAAACAGACAGAGATTTGCTTATTGTCCCACTGCTTTAAGATATTACATATCACATATTTTTTTCTGATTGAAAAGGTCATAACAAATTTTCTCTTGTACATGACCTGGGTCCTTTGAAAGAACATGACTTACATCTGTAGAACCTGCAAAGCTTGACAGAGTCTGGAGATGGCCCAGAGTGTCCAGCCTTATCTGGACATGTAAGTGAATGTGCTAAAGGTAATAAGGATACTTGCTTGATAACAAGCTGCATTAAATATTCCTGCTTTTTCATTTGAGTGGCTGGCTTGATTTGCATTTGAAGAGAAAAAAGGGCTTCCATGGTGGAAGTATTGTCTCCATGCCTTTTATTCTCCCTTTCCTTTACAGTTTCAAAAATAAAATAGCTACACGGCCATGACAAATAGAAAAAAGAGTGTAAGACTTTAGATTATCACCTGTTTTCTGCACCTTATATATAATGATTTTCTAAAACACTAAACAAGCAGAATACTGAATGTATGATGGATGAAAGTCTTATTTGACGTATACTGATGTTTTCTCTGCTTATAGTGCCTGCTTGCAGCAGCTGTTTAGGGTCTGCTCAAGCGGTTTGCAATATGATGCTGAATTCAACCCTAAAATGAGTTTGGTAATGATCGCTTTAACTAACAAGGATTGGAAACAAGTTTTTACTCACTTACTTACTATAATCTCATGATATTTTTCAGTAATGCAGTAATGTAAGTATAATTCAGTAATTACATTACAGTTACAAATATGTTGTTACTGACATTGCAAAGACTCTTCCATTATCTGCAGGCAAGGCAGACAGAATTTAAAAATATATGTGTATATATTCAAACAAACAACCTGTTTTACTCCCGTGCCCTTGTGCTGCTATCAGATAAATTTGGTTTGTGTGTGGGAGGAGGAAAATGTCTACAGCATAGCGATATTACTTTTATTTCTATTACACAAAAGGGCAGGAGTGTGATGGTAAACTTCAACCTTCACCTGTGACAGAATAAAACATTAACAGAACTGCTAAGAGAACTTTGACTCTTCCCAGGTATCTCTACAGACAGCACGCTAACACAAACTAACCAAGAACCCAGAGTGATATTAAAGCTGGGTGCATGCTGACACCAGCCCGGCAGCCAGAGCCTGTTTCTACCTGTTCATGTTTCTAAAGCAGAATCACTTTACAGTCTCTTTGTGCTGCTTTCCATCTTTGCTTTGTGTTTATTGTGCGTAGTGTATTTCTAATGTTGTAATTGTAATATTGTATATGTCCTCATTAGGACTGCGATTTGTGTTGGTGTTTCGGACTGTAGACTGAGGCTTACATTATTAAGTGGCAAACATGTGACTGTGTGTTTTAGGTTATTTTACAGAGTAGCATGAAAGTAGTGTAACAAATTACTTTTCTGATGAGTGATTAAGTAATGCAATGCATTACATGTTTTGGCCTTTTTCTGCTTTATTTGTTTGGGACAGTAGAGACTGACAGGAAAGCGAAAATAGAGGGGAAGACATGCCTGTATGTCAAATGCAGCATATGATCGCCTGCTGATCCTACTGAGCTACACCAGCAACCAACACTGCTTACAGTATATCCAAGTTAAAATGTCTCGGGGGGGGGATATGACTAGTAGTGTTCTTAACCTTCATTCTTTGATGTGAAATTTCAAATGTACATTTATATTTTGAATAAATGATTCCAAAAATGTGGTCAAAATTGTTTTAACTGTACCTACTTTGAGTGATGCAGATTTTCTCCTGCTTCTGGAAACAGTGGGATAACTGATTATTAATTTTGATGTTTGCATTTTGTGTGTCTGTGGGCTGTTGCTGTCCTTGTGTTGTCTTTTATTACTATTTGAATAGATGTCTGAACTAAAGATTCTCATATATAGCATTGACCAAAAAAACAAAAAAAGCTTAGTTCAGCCAGGTCTGTGACATTATTCTGGTGAGCTTGCTGCTTCTTCCTGTCATCACAGATACAGAATTACAAACCATGTTGTGCAATTTAGGAGCTCGTGCAGACTCCGATTTGGTTTTTATGGTGGCTGAGTCAAAGAAACTGGCGTTTGGTGTTTGATTTATAGTGCTGCGGTGTTCAATTCTAGTTGGCACTTGAGTCCAAGCAATGGTGCCATGGTCTGTGGGCCGTAAAATGAGCAGGAGGCCACTTTGAATGTCTCTTCCACAGGACCCCTGGGCCCAGCCACAACAATCAGTTGCTTCAAATAGAAGTGCAATTGTAGGCGAAAAGGGCAACAGCACTCTGGCACACAGACAGAGGCCTCTCTGGACCACTCTCTGCCTGATCGGTTCCAGATTTGACAGGGTCTACACAAAGGTCATTGTTTGGGAAGAAGGGAGTAAAAAATGGGTTTGTGTGCTTGCATTTGGTCTATTCAGATAGAATTTTTATTTTGTCTTTAGAGAAATAATTATAGTGATTAAGGTAATTCAAAAAACTTTCACAAATGCAGAGTATGCCACAGCATTGTGGGGTGAAAAATAACTTTTTAAGACATTAGGTGACGTAAAAATGACCTCATTCACAATGACACCCAAATTTTGCTTTAATTAACTCTTTAATATTTCAACGAAATTTGCAGTATAGCTCTTGGGAAAGCAATGATTACTTAGATTGCTATAAAGTTTTAATTTTAAAGATATAATGTTCCCCAGGGGATGATTTTACGTTTTGTTTAGGGTCTCCAGGTCACAGTTGTTGTTTTTTCCCTCAAATTTAAAAGAGATTAAATTAAATTTGTTTCCTACATGTTTCCCTTAATGGATACCTTTAAGGGAAACAATTTCCCTTAAAGCTTATCCAGCTTAATTAAATATTTAGTTCTAATAAGCAAAGGTTAGCTTGCTGAGACACTGGGATGATGCAAGAAGGTATTTAATATAATCATATAAAATTATGCCTAATATTATAAATATGCCTAGCATTTTAATATTTGCATTGTCTGCTGCTATGCTGACATTAGCATTAGGCTCCAAGCACTGCTGTGCCCTGTCTTGAGAGCCCGTGCACCACCTTGAAAATCATAGTGTACTGCATGTGCACCGATGCTGCAGCAGAGAGAGCATATACGGAGCACATACAGATGGAGAACATGTAAAGGATTGATAAATGGACGAGTCTTTCTCCTTCAGTCTTCAGCAGCACAGTGGGATCATGAACCTTCCTACAACACAAGGAAAAACTGAACCCCACAAATCTCATCAGGAGGCACTGCCTATGAAATAAATTCTCACAATGTTTCCCTCTGTCTTTTTCTTCTCTTTTGACTCTCCCTCACAAACAATAATCCACCACCATCCTACCCCCTACACCCCCCACCCCCCATTCTACTGGTTGCTGAGTACAAGAGGGAGAGCAAACATGCCCCAGACAAACTCAAATCAAAATCTAAGATAGGCATAGGAAAAGAAAGATGTGTATTTGGGGATGTGGGAAGGGTTATGAGGGAAAATACAATCATGGAGCAGCTGGGGTAGAAATGGATGATCTACAGAGGCAGATAGAAGCAGACAGGGAATAGTGGTGTGGGGGAAGAGAGAAAGGCAAACATTGATGAAAGAGTAAATCTGCTGTAATAGTTTCAGCAGCTGAACTGATTAAAATGGAAAAGTGATTCAGACCAGACTTTGCTTTGCAAACAGCAACTGCTGAGTGAACTTTATTACTGTGTTTGAGAGAAAAATAACCATAAACCTTTGAATGAAATACAAAAAAACAGGGACACCTAGAAGTCCTGTATATGAAGCCTATACAGTAAGAACATTTTTTAGATGTGTTGACTCAAACAGAATAAATTGGAAAATTGTAGTTGTTGAATTGCATTGTTTTACTAACCTTTTGTCATAGGGCAACAAATCCTGCTGTTTGGACACTGGAATGTCTGATATTCTCTTGGTATTCAGTTCTTGTTAGTACTTTTGCCATAGCTAGAGTACTAACAAGTCGCACGGAGGCTGCCATCCTATTTTACCATTACAATTACAGCAATGAGACTTCCCATGATGCACTAAGAACTTCTCCTCCACCCCCCCACCCCCCTCCACTCCCTCTATTTATGTTACCATTATTGCACAGCTCTACTGGAGGTGTCTTTCTGTTAAAATTGAGTTCTTCCTCCCAACTATTGTCCATTGTTAACTCAAGGGGAATCAGTAGAAGCTTGAGGTTCTCACTGTATTATTGTCAAAGCTCTTTACCTTTAAAAATATGCAAAGAGGTTTCCATAACAAGGTTGTCACACAACAAAGTTTGCTTCACATGAACTTGAATTCCACTGTGTTTACTTTAGATTTCACTGAATCAATGTCTGCTTTAACTACATTTGTCACAAAGAAGGAATTGGCTGAGAGGCATATCTTTATAACCTTGTTTCTTTGGCTCAAAAGATACAATAGATAAAAAAGATACAATACAAGAAATTAAATTAAACAAAAAGGTGAGTCACATGATGTACTAATTAGTGACATACAACAGATGCAGTGTTTAATGTAATATTTAAATTATTCTTTCAAGTTATGCTTAATAGAGCAATTTAGCAATGACAATCTGCTACACTGCAAACACAAAACATCAATATAAATGTGCAAAACACCTTCCTTAGGTGTAAATTGACCAGTCATTATCTCAGCTTTGTCTAGAAGCACCAGAGAGCCTTTTTATGATGAGCTGATTTTTCTTCCACGGTAGCCATGCAGAAATGTTTTATACACTCAGCAGTTTCCAAAATGGCTTGTATCCACCGCAGGGCAGACTGAAATTGAAAGAGAGCACACAATGGCCTGAAAGCAAAGGGCCAACTGGGGTGAAACCGAAGCTTTGTGACAGCTGGGACTGCAAGAACACACATGGGCACATGTTGGCACAGACAGAAGGACACAGACTATACTCTGTGTGTTTGTGTGTGCGTGCGTGTGTGTGTGTACGTGTGAGGGGAAGACAAAGTGAATCACCTAGTTTTCCTGCTAATTCACTTCATGAAACTCCATTCAGCAGAGGCATTTGGGAGCATTTCTTCCATTCTCCTGTAATTAAAATCTTCCCTCACGATGGGCTACTGCAGCTCTATTGGTTATTTAGCCTTAATGTACGGTGATACACATTATTCTACTCTGATGGAAACAGCACAAAAATTTAATTATGTAGCGACTAATGATTTTGTTTGATTTGATACTCCTAGATCGCTTTGTTTTACTTCTTTTAATGTGATGCTGGCACAAACTAAGTTAGGGACCATCCTTTTGTCCACAGGTTGTCTGCAAGAACCCACTTTGCAATTTTTTTTCCAGTTCTTTAACTGGAATATTATTCTTATCGAGTATTGAAGCAAAAATGTTTTAGAGAAGCAAGTGTAAGATATATTTAATTCTGTTTTTATCTGTTGCTATTCATCAAAGTGGCGGAAAGTTAGCTTTCAATTTGTGGTGGTATTTTAAGCCCCGATAATGAAAAAGACAGAAAAAGTGGGTTTTATCTCACCACTTTGTTTTTGTCAGTATTTTTAAGTGTGTAAACGTATAACAAAAATGTCACCAGGGAAATCAGCATCCAATTATTTTGCAATTAGAAAAGGTCATTGCTTAATATAATTGATTGCTCTTTCAAAAGTGAGCTGGAAATAATTATAAAAAAGCGTACTGTCCTGAAATAAACTTTGGTCATGCAGCTTTAAACATACTCCTATAATTACAGACTATCAGTTTCCCACTGTCTCATCTTCACAACTATAACCAAGATATTACTCTTTTCAATTTTTTTTCAATCAGTGCAGATGAGTTTACTTTAAATGTCAGACTATCGTCTTTAAGTATATCTTAGTCGTGAAGAGAGCAAAGCCTCGATCCTTTCTTCAATTTCTTCACAAGCTGCTTTTGCTTTTTCTCTTTCTGGTTCTTTGTCCTCTGTTATTCTTCCTTCAATAGAATCAGTGTAATTGTAATCGTGTGGTGTATAGCGCACAAGATCAAGAGAAATCATGCACAGAAATTGAGATATCTGATTCTTAAAATAAAAAATATTTTGCTCACGGCATTCTAAAAAAGTCTCTGCCATTCATTTTACATTTTTGAGTGGATTACATTTGCCAATCAAGGTGGTATAAAGTGCATTTCACTTAAAATGAAGAACAGCTCTTTTGCACTGGTATAGTTAACTTCAAATTAAATAATGTGGTCCAAAAATATAATAAAATAATATAAGTTAAAATCACTCTTCATTCAAGTTTGTGATATTTTATTTCTTGCATTGTTTTCTTAAACTGCTCATCAAGTTTTGTAGTGTAGGTTTTCATATTTCATATACATACAAGAGCAGTCAGCAGTCCCTCGTAGGTCAAAGTCAAATGTTTTATGATTTTTTTTATTACAACATGCTGATTTCAGCCTATGGCATTGTTGTGATGTCATAGGTTGTTGTATTGAAAAAATAAAAAGTGTATTGTACAGCTGTCTCCATGACCTTTTAAATGATATATTACTTGATACGGTTTCTTGACTATTTTTTCAAGTTCAACGTAGACCTTAGACGCCAACAATGAAGGTTAGACGATGACCTAATTTTCACCAAAATTAAATCCGCACGAGCTGTTATTGGTATATACCATGACACAAAACTGGATATTGATATCTTGAAAATTATTGATAGTAACCTACTAACAAATGGAAGCAATAACATACTCCCTCCCTTTGAGGGGAGAATAAGCATTTTTTCTATGAAAAAATGTTGAGTAAAATAACACAGATTTATTACCTTATCTGTATTTCAACCCAATTTTTTTACTTTGGCTACTGCCAGAGACCTGTTCCGCTTGGACTGCCGGTACGACAGTCAGGATCCATTCCCATGTCCTCAAGGTGCAGGAAAGCAGCCCTCAAATCGACTGAGGAAAACTTCAACATACAGGCAGCAAACTGGTAGCTGGTATCTCTTAGGCTCCTTCCCCACCAGAGTTGAATTTTCATGTTCAAAAGCAAGGGATTGGACAGCGAGGGCATCCACCACTGACTGCTGCCTGGCACATATTGCATCTAACCAGCATTTCCTGCAGGTGTTGAGCCCACAAATATTTGGACCCATGACCTATTTGAGCTCAGGATAGCCACTAGATGCAGCCCTCCTTCAGGCCTGACTCCAGGGTGGACCCTGGTGATCTTGTCCTGGGGAGAGCAAACTGATTCCTTAGTTGTTTCCTGATAGGGGTCTTATGAATAACTTTTTCTGGCCTTTTACCCAGTACCAATTTGCCTTGTGGCACTGGGATCACTGGGACACATGTCTGCACCATAGTAAGTTGGCAATTCAAAGAACGGGAGCGAATGGGAGCTTAATACATGTTGTTCAAATGTTAAAATTAATGGATCAAACCTTGATAATAAAAAATAGGTGTGTGTGTTTACATTAAAAAGCTCAACATGCTTGACATGTCAGTAATAAAAAGAACTGGATGCTTACCAATAAATTATAGCATGACAATTTTTGTCTTTTTTTGTCATTATGGAATATCAATATCATTGATAATTTGTTTGTTTTTAATGATGCTGCATTAACTAAAAATAAAGAAAACTGTGTATTTTCAACCTCACTTGCTGAAATCAGTCATTCTTATGCTATCTCTTATAAAATGTCCACATTAAACATTAAAATAAAAACATTTGAAAAATACAGCAGCAGTCTTCATCAACCTTCCAAATCAGCACTCAGATGTGAGGAGATGGACACAGGAACTGTGTGTTTGTCACCAGACTGGTTGCAGTGGATCCTCAAGCTCCTGATAGCTGAGGAAGTCACATTTTCTCTGGCACATCTTGCAAAATTGTGACCTGGACTTTGGAGCGTGGGACAGTATTAGTATCGAGTTTGAAATCCTAATATCATAACAGCCCTAGTTGTGGTTGATCAGTGTAAATGCTCAAACATTAACATTATGTCTTCACCTTTTTACTAAATTAAAGAAGATACTTTGTGGCAGATTACATCACAACTAGAATCCAACCACTCAACAATAGTGTAATCGAAAAAGAAAAAAACCTAGCCTATCTATCGCCATAATCAGTCAAAAAGTCATTTATTAAAATATTACACTTTCTCAAGAATGACAATGACATATCGTTACAGTTATTAGTTTTAGTGATCTCTGTATTAATCACCTTGAATATCTTTTGAAAAAGTCTCAAACAAAGCTGAAGTTTTCACCAATTCTCAGTGTGACGGCTTTCATCTGCAACCATTCAATAGCACAAGGTCATAACACAAAGGTTGTGAGTCATCACACTGTGTCAACACTGAAGCACTGTTCATAATGAAACTCAACTGAGAACCACTAGGGTCAAGACTATTACTCCCACCATGCTCTTACTCTCCACAGTCACAGAGCAAGGTGAGCGTGCCTGGAAGTGTATGCCTTAGGGCTGACCTCATAGCATTCGCACAATCCGATGCAAACACACATGCAGACAGTCCCCATATGGCCCTGGTGGGGTTGGGCGATAGAGTATGTAATAACACTACTGTCTGTTCCTCTGCCGAGACAGGTCATGGGAGCAGAGACTGAATGCATGTTTCAGTGGTTCATTTAATGACCTGTCATTCAGCTCTACCTGCTGCACTTTCGTTATATATCTGTCGCTCCATTCTCCATGGTGTATGTGTAGATTAAAAATGAACTACGCCAACATCTGTGTTTCTGAGACGGAGGTATATGCATGCATCAGTCTACATCAGTGTGACGTGCGCGTTAAAGATGTGAAAATGTCAAACGAGTCAGATTTGATTTGTACAGATTGCCTCATCAGCCTCCGTTGTTATACAGGTCCTTTCACCTGTAGCTGTGATTAGCTGGGAAAAACAAAGAGAATGATAGTGAGACAGAAGCCTGCAGGTTGGGAAATCATTTTTTGTTGTTTTTCTTGTTTTCAGACAGGATAGGAAATAGTTTATTTACATCTGTCTGTGAAGGTTCTCAGTCATCCAGGTCATCGTAGTCAAAGGAGCTTACAAAGAAAAGCGTCTGGACTTCTTTAAGTTGCTTGAAGATGTTTCACCTCTCATCCGAGAAGCTTCTTCAGTTCTAAGGTCAAATGGTGAGGAGTCCCAGATTTAAACCTAGTGGGAGTATCCCCCCAAAGAGGGACAAAAGGACCTCCTGATGATCCTCTAATCGCCTGAGCCAAGGTGTGAAAATGGGTGTGGGTCCCAATCAGCCAGGGTTTCGGGTGAGCTCATTGTGAAACCTGGCCCCACCTTATCGCATGATAAGGTTGGGCCCCACCTTATCGCATGAGGTGAAACGTCTTCAAGCAACTTAAAGAAGTCCAGACGCTTTTCTTTACATATGCCACACAAAAAAAGCTTGTCTTGATGCATTCTCAATCATCCAGAAAAATAAATCTCCAAAAGTTGATTCTGTTCATCTGGACGTAGCGTTTTCTGGGAGAAACGTTTCGTCACTCATCCAAGTGACTTCTTCAGTCTCAGCTGACTGCAGGTTTCCCCAATCTTATAAACAGTACATTTGCATAATGACTGAAACCAGCCCACTGAAGGAACAATGGGCTGTGAGGTCAGAAAACGTTTGCCTTTAACAAATGAAACGGTCATCACAGTCAAACCAAAAGTAACCAAATGTGCCTTATATATTTTAAAAAGTCTTTAGATCACGAGGCACTGTTTATCCAGACAGCTTCAATGTATATTGTGTTGATCATGCGGTATTATTATCACTTTAACTAAAAATGCTTGCATTAGCTTTTTTAAATCATATGTTAATGTTAGAGCATTTTAGGATAAAAGAGTGTATAAGTAGCCATATGCTGTGTGCGCGTGAACAGATGGTGGACACAATTGTTTCAGCGCCTGTAATATAAAATGCAAACACCGCAATAGTCGTGCAATAAAGAAGTGTTTGGTTGCAAATGTGTCAGGCTCTTTTGTTTCAGTAATGCATGCTTATTCTAATATATTTTGAGGTATGATTGCCTTAAAATTATAAAAATAATACATAAATACATCATCATAAATGACTCTTACTGTATGCAATTTCATTATAACCAACCAGCTGTTTTCAAATATATAATACGACATAGTTTCAGGTGAAGTATGTCGCTCTGTGCTTTCTTTGAATCCTGTTGTTAGTTTTGGTGGCTTCTGTGTCCTCAGTGTTTCTTTTGTTTGTGTTTACCTTTTGTCTTTCTATTCACTGAGTTTTTCAAACAATTCACTGAATGCTCACAGTGAATATCTCACAGTGTTGATAAGTAACAATCAGGTCGACAGTTTCAGTCTTAGTTCCACTTGATTTCACTGCTACCTTTGACAGTGTGGATCAGGAAATTTTAAAGCTCATGATTCAGTTTGTTTAACAGGTCACGTTTAGCTTTAGATCTGCACAAGCAAAACATTCAATCAGGGGTACCTCAGGGGTCTGTCCTTGGTACATTACTCTTTAATCTTTATATGCTACCCTTTGCTACTATCACAAAGATTCATATCATTGCTATACTGATGACACACAACTGTATAATTTTCCTCTGATGATCTAAGATAAGATAAGATAAGATAACCCTAATTAGTCCCACATGTGGGAAATTTGTTTTTTACAGCAGAAAGTGGACAGTGCAAAGTTACATAGCAAAAATTAGAAAAACGCTCGTTCTGTTTGCAGGACTAACCAAAACATTAGTAGGGTGACTTCAGCTTGTTCAGAATGCACACATAAATTTGAACACGTTACCCTAGTAGTGGAGTCATTTCATTAGCTCCCTATTAAGTACAAAAATCATTTGATTAGTTCATAAAGCTCACAATGGTTTAGACAACAGTGACTAGTGTCTACAAGCCAGTCAGACCTCTCAGGTCATCAGTGTGCACGTCTATCTTGTGTTTTACTTCTTTGTATGGTAAATTTTGCTGTTTTCACTGTAAGCTTACATAGATGTTTTTTTTTCTTTTTTTTTGGGGGGGGGGGGGGGAGAGTTCTTCTGTTTTAAACTGATTGAGTTTCAGTATAATTAGATATCCTGTATAAATAAAATCACCATTGCTATTTCAAAATATGCTCTTTCATAATTGTTGTGGATATTTAAATGCTGTTCCATGACATTCCATGTGGTCCAATTTATAAACCTCAAGAACAGATATATCTGTTCTTGAGGTTTATAAATTGTTTGTACCTTGTAAAAGCTTCTCCTTACAGTAGATTTCATGATTAGTCTACCTCCTGGAGTGCGTTCCTGACTTGGCTGGCTGTTGTGAAAGGCTTTTACATTACTACAGAAAAGTGTTTCATTCAACACTTCTTGGATGAAGGTCCAGGCCTTTATCTGTGTTTACTTACCAAATATATAAAAAATGGGTCATTTGAACAAGATTTTTCTTTCTATTTATTTTCACTGCAGCATGTACTCTGATAGTCCCTTTTTTCACACGATGAAGCAAACCAAAAACAGGAAAATGTGGCTTAGACCCCCAGGGTTTTAAATATAGCTACACAGAGCAGTCAAAACATGACAGACACTCTGGCTCCAAATCGAGCTAATCAAACAATCAAGAGAGAATGTCAAGCATAAGCTAATATTAAAGTATTAATCAGACACATGATGAATGTCACTACAATGATGGAAGGTGAAAACATGAATGAAACATGAATCTAATGCAAATGTACATGCATACATGGTTTACCTCCATCTGTTTGTTTTCATGAAGCCTGCACAACATTTCAGTGAACAGCTATATGTCTGTATATGTGTGTATATATACAGTGTTGGGAAGGTTACTTTTAAAATGTATTCCATTACAGAATACAGATTACATGCCCCAAAATGTATTCTGTAACGTATTCCGTTACGTTACTCAATGAGAGTAACGTATTCTGAATACTTTGGATTACTTAATATATTATCATGCTTTTTACAACTACGTGAATGTGATTTATTACTATTACTGAAGGTCCACGGCTCCGAACCGTAGTAAAGGGACCTCTGGCTAATACGTCGGGCTCATAGCCGAAAACTAGCTTTACTTTGTTGTCTGGGTCACTTTGCTAGCAAGAGAGACAGAGGGCCTTTCTCAATATGCGTACTTGTGCGTACTTGCATTCTCGTGTACTCGTGATACGTCATCAGTCGGAGACCAAGTACTGTTCCAATTCGAAGTACGCATCAAGCCGAGAACGCGAAAAAGTCCCGGATGTGTTCTCGCTCCGCCCGTTTTATCGAGCATGCATCGGTGGTGACTTGTGTGGACTTGGTACAGCTAAATATCCCAGAATGCATTTCGTCCAAAACTCAAACGCGGCAATGGCGGACGAGCGGGTCTAAAAACTTTTAAATATTACTCTTTCTGGGTCACAAAATAAACTTTTAAGTTCTTTTCAAGCGAGAATGTAGCTGTGTAAACTTCGAATATCTGCTCAGTTTATCAAGATATCATATATTTCCAAACGAGGTCCGACGTTTTCGGAGACGTCTGTGACCCGCCAGCTCCATAGCAGACAGCGAGGTCGAGGATTATTACAGCCGGCGAGAACAGCCGACTCCCGGCAGATCGTTTTCAACCCCCCCGCGGTCTTTTCGCTACTCAGGTTAAACAAACCCCAAACCCCAGTAGCTGTCTATTGTATTGAGTGTCCACTAAAATAAAAATAAAAGCGTTCTAACATCTCACCTGCTTGTTTTTATTAAGGTATGTACACGTATGTGCATGTACACTATTTTTATTAATAGAGATTTCACTACTGAGGTTAAACATGATATATAAGTCACTTAGATCACTTCTAAATGTTAATGTTTGGCTTATTTCGGCTTTTTATTTGTTCCTGAGTAAACCGGTTTGGCTGTGATTAAAGTTAAGCTTCATAACATATCACTCACAGTTAAATTAAGGACGGCAGTAAAAACTCCGGACCTGTGACATCATCAAGTACGCTGGTGTTCCAATTGTACAAATCGCGAGTCCGTGCTCGCGTTCTCGGCGAGTCCGTACTCCTGTGCGTTCTCGGCGAGTACGTACCCGCCGAGAACGCGAGTACGTACTCGCGTACTTGAGAATTGAGAAAGGGCCAGAGAGAGGCGTTGAAAGGCTGCTCCAACGGAACTTATTGTTTTTGGAGGAAAACACGAACAAAGCGTACAGTGGAGTCTTAATAGCTTACTTACAACTGGGCTCGTCAGGCACTCTTCTTGGCTGCAGTGGTTATTATTATATTTACATGCTTCCAGCTCCCGTTTTTGCTCATGACAGCTCGTACTTTTCCTTTTTCTCCCTCCCTCGCTCACAGACACATCACGGGTATGGCAGTCCATTCTCCCTGCAGCACGGACTACACTGCCCATGATGCTACATTCTTTAGAGCTATACCTGTAGCATTCTGCCTATTAGCTTAGCACAACAACAACAAAAAGGCCTCTCTCACCCAGGAAACACAGAGAGAGAGAGCGTCACCCTGTAACCATGGCAACCGTAACGCTGCCGCCTGGAACAACAGAACGTAGCTGTCAAACAAAACCCAAACAGGCCTGATCCGCCACAATGTGAAACAGGGAAGTACCGCCGTGTAATCCATTTATTTCAACAAAGTAACTGTATTCTAAATACCACCTTTTTAAACGGTAACTGTAACGGAATACAGTTACTCATATTTTGTATTTTAAATACGTAACGGCGGTACATGTATTCCGTTACTCCCCAACACTGTGTATATATATGTGTATATATATAGTGGTTCACTGTGGATGTATATATATATATATATATATATGACCTTTTCTTCATCAATATTTTATTTTTATTTTTTACTGCTGGTTTTCAACTGTCTGCCAGCTTCAGCAATATATGTTCTGTTTGCCTTTATTTATTAACAAGAAATTTAAGGTTTATTTTAAATAAGTTCATTGACTAATGGAAGATTATTGCACAAAGAGTGTCACTGTGCTTTTGGTTATTTACTCATTTCTAGCTTAACAGGGAATCCAGATATCCTTATTCTCCCTTATGAAATTTAGACTGAGCTATTAAAGTCCACACAAGTGGCAAATTGCCTGTCCACCTCTCATCGTCACCACTACTGGTGTTGCTCCATCTCAAGCCTAGTCATCCACAATTAATTGATTTGCAAATTGTTTTCAGTCACAACAGCGCTAAATAAATAAGCACATAAGGAAGTGGATTTCTGGCTAGATAAGGCTGCACTTGTTTTGGGTAATAAGCCAACTTTTTCTCTTTTGTCTGTGGCTTCAAACTTTAAATGTTTTCCTGCTGACCTGCTACACCTGCACAAAACTTTTTAGTTGGTCCAGAGAGGGCTTGCCACTACAGCGGGCAGAGATAATAGCAAAAATCTTTAGGAAACTTAATTCTCGAAATGAAGTACGCCTTACATTACTGAAAACATAACAGATATTTTTGAATACAGAGAAATGGCTTTTGTACACAGATCACTATTCATCATCTTGGAGTGCTTTAGCCTTGAGCAAATTTAATTAAATTTGTTTTTCCATTTAAATTACTGTCTCTGAACAACTCATGCTAAACACTTTCTCACATGAAATTATTCTTTACACTAAAATGTGCGTGTGATTGTTTCGGATTGACCATTTCCTTTCAAACAACTGTTTCAAAAAGTTTATATTTTACTTCCTTTTGACTTGACTTGAGGTGGTTTATTTTCTGTGAGGTCCCAAAGAACTTTTTTTTTCATCAGAGAGGCATTTAAATGAAATGAACCATGCGTGGAAAGAACATGAAAGCTAAAAGGTAATCCAATTTCCATTGAATTTGAATCTTAAATTCCCCTAAAGACCTTTCTGAAAAAGTCACAATTAGAGACCATGAATGCGTGTCATTTGATATTGTTTTGTGAAATGAGTCCCTATTAATAAAAACGTGGCTTTCTGAGATTTGTTGCACCCCCTCTGCTACTGTAACTGTCAGAGTCTGAAGGGATGACTGCGGCAGGTATTAATAAAAGCTTAGTATTCAACATGTGACACCCAGTCAGTCATTTGATTGTATTTTAAAACTAAAATGGACAATTGAATATAATCTTCAAGTATGGGCAGTGATGTTTTTATATAGCAAAAATCAATTCTACCCACTCCACACGGTGTATCACACATTATATTCACAACACAGAATCTTTCTGCTTGAGATTCAGGCCTTTGCTCAACCAGTGAATGTCACACAGATTATCACCATCTTGATCGTCATATGCATCAAAAAGAGACCCACAGGGATTATACATCACAAATACGCTTTACATTTCTAAAGTACAGATCAGGGCAAACAAAATAATAAAAGGAAATTCTTTAAAGAGTTTGCACAGACACGGGCAAACATATAGATACACATATAGATAAGTACTGAGCGACCAGAGTGACGTTCCTGCTTTTCATACCGTGTACTGGGAATAAAGCTGTAGATTTAGACTGCTTACATCTATATAGTTGGACTGACCTTTCTTTATGCACCTACCTGAGTTTGTTTATAAAAAGCTTTCACTGCGCTGCACTGAAAATCTAAGTAAAAAGAAGCAAGGTTATATAGAGACATCTCTCCTCCGATTAGAATAGTGTGTTTAAAGTAACAGCATGGAAGGAGCGTGGATGCCTACACATCCAGTTCAGAATTTCTTTAGCTCCCTTTTGCACAAGCATTCAAGAAGAAGTCTAAAACCCCAAACCTCCGGCCTAGTGGGCCGGATTATCCAATGGACATTCTGTCTGGGCATGTGCCCAGGGTGCATGCATGGTTGGGGGCCCATCCAAGAAGCAAATGAACAAAATTCTATTATCTTATTAGATTACATCTTGAAATCAAATATTATCAAAACATGCATACAGCTCCTCTACACTGGTCTCTCCCAAAGTCAGCCAGCTGGTAAGCATGTCCAAAATTAATGCATGACATGAAAACAGAACAAATGGGATGCATAATCAATTCAGCATGAAAACACTGCATGAAGCTGTTGAGACGTTCAGTGTGATGGCACGCAAGCTGACCCGGAGTTTAGCAACGCACGGTCACGGTTGATTTATGACATCAAAGTTCAACTGGATCGAAATGAAGGAGCCAGGCTGCACCCACCAGAACCAGTATCCAGGAAATAGCTCTGTTTTAAACCTGAGCAGATCTGTCCAAATATCAAAGGCACCGATTCCATTGCTGGTGTCAGTGCTGGAGTGTTACTAACTCAATTGGGTCAGGACTTTCCTTCTATCCCTAAATTCCAGTATGTATCCTATACTGGACTTTGGATTTTGAGGAGGAGATCAGAAGTAAAACAGACAGACAGAGAAAGAATGAGATAACAATAAAGTTCTGGCAGCTTATTTTTCCAATTAATATATGGCACTTAGGTTTTAGTAAAGTTGTATTGTGATAGTTACTTTTGTTTTTTATTTTTTAGTAAGATACAGCTTCCCCGTTTGGAGCTATATTCTGTGTACAGGTATACACACATTCCTGTAGGACATGTCTGATTTCTGAAGAAAGTAAAAAAGTCTGATCCTCAAAACAAGCTGGCTAGGGCCCATCAAACATTTGTGTCCAAGGGTCTGTAACTCAATGATTTGGGCATGCCTCTGGCAAAGCAGCTCACTCTTAGGGCAGTAGTTGCTTTTAAGAAAATAGTATTTTATTTTCTATATGTTTTTTTTGTTGTTTTCTTTGTTCTTTTAACCATACTTTAAGACGTTTGTAGCATAGTAAAAATCAGATCAGGGGTAGCAAGGCAGATGTTTGCTTTCATCCATGCAAATTTGAATGGTTTGTTAATATGACCCCACTCCACACCCCTACAAAGTCTGTGGTATTCAGTCACAGTAACCCCAGTGTCATTTGTGTGTTGTTTCTAGCCACAGTGGCGTTGTTCTGGGGATGATAATGTAGGGAGATCTAGAAGTTTTTTCTTTCTCAATATGTTATTTTTTTCTTCGTTTGCACTCACATGCTTACTGTTGCTAATGCTTTTTGTGTTGTTGTTGTTTTTTACCTGTGTTTGTTTGTTCACCGATACTAGTTTTAATAATTTTTATATTATACTTTTTCATAAACAGCTGCTCGATACCTGTTTTTTCTTTCGTTTTCTACTGGCGACAGTCTGTGCAGAGGCTTAATCTCTTTATATACAGCGTAGCATGAGTAGGTGTTAGGTTGATGCCTGCTCCGTGCTCGCATGAGGGGTATTCATTAGCAACCAAGCGAGTGACCCCAGAAAATGCAGGAGGAAAAAAAGTATGAGACAGCACACTGACCTGAGTAAACTCTGCATGAACACCAGGGATTGTCTGCAAATCCTAAATGACACTTTGAGTGGTGGGTAAACAGCATTTACATAAGGGTTATAAGTAGATCAGTTACATATCCTGCTGTGTCTGTGGTGCTGTTTTCAGCAAGTCAGCCCTCCCACATTAAGTCAGGAACCAGCTTTTCCTGGCTTGTTGCCATTTCCCTGCCCTTGCACTTAGACACCAAACTCTCTGCAGCCTTTGCACCGAGACAAATAGCTGCTGCTGCAAATTACCTGAGAACACTCTGCCAGTGATTGCCTGTTTACACTGCATGTGCCCGAACTCCTGAGGCCGTTGTAATAGTTGCATGGTGTATTGAACCTCATAGCAATTTCAACCCAGAAGATATATATTTAGGTGTAGCGAATGAAGAAGCAATATTGCTTTTATTTCTTTTTCAATTATAGATAATGAGGGACAAAAATTGATCTTTTTTTTACTCAGACTGTTATTGAATATACTTTTAAATGAGAATGTGCTTTGAAAGTGAAATTGTTATTTAAGCGGTGTATGTTAGCTTGGTTAGTGTGTGTAGTGTGTGTGTGGGGGGGAAGGAGACAAGACATAAAAGAATAAAAGCTATAAAATAATTACAGATTATCCAAATATGCTTACAAATACAGCTTGGGACGAACGGGACGCCTTGGGGAAAGAAAATGTATGTATGCTGTACTGCGGGTTTGAAACTAAGCTGTCCCTGCCCCTCGTCACAAGAAAGGTTTTGGTTTTTGTGTTTTTTCCCTATGTGGGAAGTTCCTCCAATTTTGAAGTAGTTAAAAGGAGCACAACTTTGTGACCTGGAGCTGATATTACTGGGAAGTTTTATTAATTTTACATGAATTGTAAGTCATTGTATGTAGAATTTCATTTAGTTTCACAGCTGTAGACAAAATTATTGTCCAGGGATTCTAGACCATCTCCTGCGGTTTGTTACTGAGACATATTTGATTTTGATGTTGTCAGCCCTCTTTAGAACATCGGCCAGTCAGTAGAAGAAGAAGCTACTTATTGTTTTTTCTCTGATAGTAGTATATCTTAAAAATGTATTTATACATTTACATGATAACTTTTACAGGAATTGGGCTTTGTCCAACTTAGAAGTGATTGTGTTTTGGACTGGATGAGGATCCAAAAATGGATGCAGGATTTTTAAATAGATATGACCTGAAATTGAGCTTTTCAAGCTCAATTTCTTTACAAGAATCATTTAATTTTAAACCAAAGGAATTGAAAAAAATGCGAGACACTATCTCGATGTGTATCTCAAGACAATTTGGAGCCAAATATACTTCTGGATCCAGAGGCAAAATTCATAAATAGTGTTGAGAGAATTGTCAGCTTGTCTGCACAGTACCTCACATTACTGATGACTGCAATGATAGACAACAAAGATAGTTTTAAAAATTGTTGTATGCCATAAACCTTTTTAAAACTTTGTTTTTTGTAATACAATTTAATCAGATCATAATTAAGTTAAGTGTCATAAGTGTGTGTTGGAATTTCCTAGCCTAATATTAAGTTATTATTAGTATAGTATATTTGGCTTTAATAGTGCATAGTGACCTGACACATGTTATAAGTATTAAGAGGACAGCCTTACCCCTACAAGAACTCCAAACAACAACAAGGTGCCACCAATAAGCAGGCTGAACATTCTCACGCAGTGGGTAGTGATGCATTTTGGTGTCCCTTGGATTGTTCTTCATGAAAAAGAAACCAAATCATGTGGAAAAGTTAAAATTTTACAAACTTATCAAATTATTTGATCCAGTGTAAACGAACTATATGTGTGAAAATGCCCTAAAAGAAAGAAACAGGTGCAATTTGGAGATATTTCCTGGCTGCACAAATGCACAAAACAACCTTGGTCAACCCTCAAAATGCTCTTAAAAGATAAGAGGTTTTGTGTGTGTGTGTGTGTGTGTGTGTGTGTGTGTGTGTGTGTGTGTGTGTGTGTGTGTGTGTGTGTGTGTGTGTGGACAAATGAGCAATGCTTCTTGTTTTGTGACACAAAGCTTCTACACACTCAAATTTCAGTTAGACGGTTATTTTGAGGGTTTGGCTAGTCATTGGGGGGATTGGTAGTTTGTATGTTTGGGCTGTTTGTGCCACAGTATTGTGTCCCAGTGGTCCCAAGATGGAGCCTTATTACATTCTGCAGAAAGAGATTTTAGCTGTAGAGCAAGGCATAAGTGTTTAGAGAGGATTTAAAAAATGTGCGACATGATGGCTGAACTGAAAAACCAGATTCAAATGTAAACATTTAATATCAAAAGCTTCCATTGCTAAATTACACTTTCAATCTGGCACCATGACATGACTTTATAATCTCAAATCGCCTCCTAAAAATAACATCACTGCCAGATTTTCTGCTGTCAGTATTCAGCCATGGCAACAGTTTAGGCAGGACTGCTGATGATCTGTGCCTCCTACACAGTGTCCTTGGTTAATTCTTTTTTTTTAAGATCAGGCACAAAATACCTAAAATTGTTTCAGTTTATGAAGCATCAGTATCTTTTCTGCCAGTCTGAAAGTGATTCATTCTTAACCTTGGGGCAGACGCCATATAAACCATATGTTTGCTGTAAATGGATTTACACACACACACACACACACACAAAGATAGATAGATAGATAGATAGATAGATAGATAGATAGATAGATAGATAGATAGATAGATATGGTGTAAGGATAATAGCTGATAGTTGGACACTAACTTGGAGACACTAGATTGTTTTCCTCTATTATTCTTTGTGAATAAATGAATTCGGGGAAGTTGCACAAACACAGAAACATGTGCACAAAAGAAAAATGCACAAAAAAAAAATCATATTTCGATTTTCGACACACTGTATATGCACTTTAAAGGCACAAACTATCCACATACATACTTGTACATCCAAAATGATAGGTATTTGAGAAAGCAATGTTTGGACTTCTGCTACACAGCTGCAGACACCCACATACAGTCTTCAGAGACTCTCAATGCTTCCACTTTGACATTTACAGAAATGTTTTTCCATCCTGCTGTTACTGATCAATAGCAGCAGTAACCGTCTCCCTTGGTCTGTCAAGCGTGGTCAATATGGTGAGTGATCAAAACAAATTGTAATTACTTCTTTGTAATTAAGGCCACGGTAAAACTTGGTACAGCCCGTCAGAAGTACACCGGGTGACATTTTAATTGCAGTGTAGCTCACATCACAATTCTCCTCTTGGTCCCACTCTGAAACATTTTGAAGTTGCTGCAATGTGTGTATTTCTTTTTTTTATTTTTATTTTATTGTGTGCTTACCGTGTGTCTGCTTGATACCACATGCGCCAGCAGCGGCGGCAGCATCCTGCGAGCTGATTCTCTCTGTGAACACAATGCACTCTCAGAGTTGTGCAGTATCAAAAACAGCAGCATCCACTTAAAGTCTGACCTGTTACCTATGCATCCTCTCAGTATGCGTGGCAAAGGGAAGTAGAACATGCGGTGCTTTTTAATGGATAGCCCAGATCAAAAACATGCCCCGCTGAGTAAATGAAATGTCTAGCTTATTGTTTTGGTGTGGTGAAATAATGAGCATGGGATCCTGAAGCTTGTACAGAACCTCCTGTTGTTTCTTGGAAGTTCAGCTCATGCTGGACTGGAATAAAGGAGGTGGAACTTAAACAGGTTTTTTTGGTTCATGGCTCGCAATAATCAAAGCTGGTACAATAATCCATAAATATGAGCGCAACCAATTTACTGACAGCCTGATATTATAGGCCAATATTAGCACTACTATTAATTAGTTAATTAATTAATAATAATAATTAATTAATATTAAAAGGTACAGAAGAGACAGGAGAAACAAAAAAAAACTATTTATGTTTTTTAGGTCTGAGGAAATATCAATCAATCAATCAAGGCTTTATTTGCCACGTGCAGGTTGCCCTGCAGTGAACCTGCACGTGGAACCCCCCCCCCCCCCCGACCTTACACACACAACACAGACATCACATGGGGATACAGGTTGGAGATCGGTAGCGTTACAGATTAAAAAAAACCACTGAAATATACACTACAATGGGAAAGTACAAGGACCTCTACTCATGCTGGGCTCCTGGGAGGACAGCATGAGTACAGGAAACAAAAAAACTCCTCTGCACAAAGAAGCACATAAATGTCCACAGCACAACAGTATGAAACACGTGATAAGCCACAGGGTCAGGTGGGGGGTGAGGAGTAATCCGAAGCAAACACAGCAGCCATCCTGCCCAGCGCCACCATTCCAGCGCGGGCTCAGACCCGCCGTGCTCCCAGGAGGGAACAAGCATCGAAGGCGTTTGGAAAGGGAGGGGGGATGAGTGTGTGCATATCAGTGTATATGTATGTGTGTGCGTGTCCAGAGTTCAGCTGAGACAGTGTCCTTCACCCTGCAAGGCTAAGTAAACAGTCTTCCAGCCAACCCAGGTGGCCTTGCGTGGAATGGGAAGGAAGAGACTAAACACAGTCGTTATCAGGGTGTTTTTGTTCGGCTCCAGCCTTGCGACCGCAGCTGGCGCCGAAAGGGTATCCGCATGAAGTGATGGGGCTTTTTACTTTAGTACGAACAGCTCGTATGAATTTCAAAGCAGTTCTACAGTCCGACACTGGTCTCTCAATCTCCCGTTGGAAAGCCGCGGAGCTTCGTCATACCTGCGTTCTGTGATGTTGTCATTCTTGTGCTCAAAGAGCCGATTCTGAGAACTCACGACAGTGTGCCTCCCCAAGATGTCATCCAATTTGCGCTCAGAGATGTTATTCCGAGCGAGCCCCTCCAGATGTAATCCAGTCTGCACTCAGAGATCTTATTCGAGTATTCACGGCAGCCGTAGCCTTTCCAAGATCTTATCCGTGCTGCACTCAATGAGCCCATTTTGAGCCCATCGTTTCAATCCCATCGTTTTTGAAAATCTGATCTTAGAGTTAATCAGTCAAGCTTTTATATATCATGTCATTTTATTTTCAAAACTATGAGTTGCTTGATTCAGTCTCAAAGAGAAACCAGTATGTCTGCAGACTCCAGTCTCACCGGCCTGACAATGAAGTCATCCAAAAGGTAAAACGAGATGGAAAGAAGATGCATGTAATTGTCATTTAGCTGGAAACCCTACTGTGAGAATCATGTGGCTCTGTGTGCTTTGGCACCGCAAATAAACTGCCCCATGTTGTTTAGTCCACAGTAGCTTCCACAGCAGCACAAGCAAACCAAATGAACAAGCCAAATACAGCAGAGTGTGTTTAGGCTGAAGAGGTCATGTGTGAAAGCAGCATCTCACCTCTGTCAGCTGTCAGGGTTGCTCTTTCACAAGAGCCTTTGTGTTGCATTTGTTCATTTAGTCCTTCGTTTTTCTTTAATTATTCTTATCTAATTCAATATGCATATGCCTCTTTTGGTGCAAAAATTGAACTAATCTCAGCAGTTTGCATATATTTGTATATCGAAGCACATTTGACTGTTTTCTCTTCATGCACTGTGGACAGAATGTCTCCGGGCACTTTGGCTAGTCATGTGTGTCAGTTTATAGTCAGATCCAGATTTGTAGGCCCCCTGCTACCTTTCTACTGTGGTTTCTCTGGCATGGCTGACAGAACAATTACTTGTACAAGAATACAAGAGTTTATTATTACCGGTGGTGTTGTTTTAGACTCTTGTTCTAAAACTTTTCTTTACTTTTTTTGTATCAAACTCAAAAGCAGCCATCATAGCTGTATTTCTGCTGCACCATGAAATGGCAAAGCACCTTCAGCAGGGATCTATGGAGGAGTGATGGCAGTGACCAGGAGCCTCTAGGCTTGGAACAGTATTACTGTTACATTGCTACCATGTAGTCAATCTGGCTTCTCCCTGAACAACTACTCTGCTCCGCAGGCCAGTCATTTTCTGAGCTGGGTTGTGTCGATATTGACCTCCCACAGGTACACGACTCTCCTTTCATCATTCCCTCTCTCCGCCCTAAAGGAGTAAAGAAAATAAGCACACCTCCTTTACTGTCTAGATTCATAACCCTTCCACTGTCAGTCAGAACTTATGGTAAGTGAGTTTGTTTGTGCATGTGTGTGTGTGTCTGTCTGGATGTAACTCATGCATAAGAGTGAAAGACTACCAACAATTAGGCTGTTACCTCTTTTAAGGTTGAAATAAATCATGAAATTGCAAACATGCAAAGTCCTGCACACTTTGCTTTGTTTCTAATGTTTTTTGGAGAGTTTATAAAGTTTATATTAAGCCTAATATATCACTTTAACATACTTTTGTGTATTGCAGGTACATTCTGAATGCATCTCATGCATAATTTATAGGGAATGAAAAGACTCTAATTCTTTCTCTCACGGACTTAATAGGAGGCCAAGACAAGACTGGCATAACAAAAACACAAAATATGATATGAATGGTTTACAGAAAAGCCTAAATGCCTGAGGTCTAAAGCTCTTTGGTTTTCCAAAATCTGGGCACTTTGTAAAATAAATCACCCTGCTTGTTGTTGTGCAGTGGTTTTGATAGATAGCATGTATGGGACTGAGTCATTGCACCTAGTGACTTTTTGTCTTCTTTCTTGTGCCAAGACTTGCCCTTTAAGGCATCCCATCTGCAACTGCACAGATCAAATTTTATCTATATTTGGATACTTTCCATAAATGCAAAGCACTTCATGTAAATTTTATATTTCTAATAATCTAATAATGTTGGAAGCGTACGCGACACATTTGCACCCTGCATATTTTGCACAGAGCAATGCAAGTCTGTAAATTCAATCTGCCAACAAACTGCTGATTGTTCAACATGGATATTGTGTGTTCTCGTTCTGTCATAGTCCCGGTGCAATATCTTTTGTTTTAGTAGCTTGTTCCATTGCTCCCAGTACATCATTATTGCTCAATTGCGCAATAACATCTGTGTATCACAACAGTAATTATTACATTTCATTACATCATTTTAGAGTAATCAAACACACCATAATCAACAGCTCATCAGCGTGTAATTGTACGGCCCTATTCAAAATATCACCGTCATGTAATTATCAGCGAGCGTTGTGAAATTACTTTCCCGGCACTTTGTTGTTTTGCGAACGCCCCGACTGCCGTTGTAATGGTAAAAGCAGAGACGCTAACCTTGGTGGTACATCTATCTCAATGACCTATTTGTCAGTGATGGAGATGATAACATCTGTGATACACGATACACAAATGGTTCCTTTGATAGACAATCACTCACAGGCGGCGTAATATCCCATCGTGCTCCCACCGCTGCTGTTTCCGAAAATAAAATAAATACAAGGATAATTAATGCCCAATTTCTGTGCCCTTGAAATTAAGTTCATAATGCCTTTTGTGATAAGAGCGTAGTGAAATAAGCATGAAAGGCTCTCTGAGGGGAACCGTGGCCCCAAAAAGACTCGTTAGCAGTGATACAGTGTTAAAAAGAAAGTCGCCAAAGGGAGAGGGGGAGTCGAAAAAGTTCCCAAAGATACTAAGCTTTCTTGGAGAAGTGCAGTTTCCACTTTTTAGTCAGTAAGCCCAGATGTCAGATAGCAAGAAATTTTAATATGCATGAAGGTGACGAAACTTAATTTCAAAAAGTCATTTTTTAAACGATAGAAAGATAAACTGATATTTACAGGAACAAAATGCAATTTTCTTCCTTAGTTGTCTCCTATCGTCCTATTAATTCTGACAGCTTATCAGTTTCCTCTGTCAACCACTGGCACATGAATCATTCACTCTTTATCACTGAAAACACTAAATAGAAAAATAATGCTTTGGTAGGCAAATACAATATAAACTACACAACAAAAATGTAAAAAGGGTGCTGTAACCAAATATTAGTTGTCACCTAATGGATGTTTCAACAATAGCCCTCAAAGCTGTATTAAAAGCTCCAATTTGACCAGCTAAGTGAATGAGTGAGAAATTAATGGTTCTATAGATTGATAGAAGCTATAATGCCCATCCTCCATTGCGTGTTTGATCTCCTCTAATTTTAGAAAACCCATTTAGCCATTTAGCCATAGTTATGCTTTGTACACTGAATGAGCAAGTAAAAGTTTCAGATTCTCTATTTTAATCAGAAATAAACAAAAAACAAAAAACCAAGCTGCATTATGGTTTTGCTCCATCATTACAGCTTCTGTGCACCTTGGTGAAGTCTGTGCTAAAACTGGAGGAACACAAGTCTTCCAAAAGTTATTCTACCATTTAGATCAGCGGTCCCCAACCCCAGGGCTTCGGACCGGTACCGGTCTGTGAGTCGTTTGGTACCGGGCCACGAGAGTTGAGGCTCAGGTGTGAAATGTATGGTTTTCAGGGTTTTTATCGGGTTTCAGCGTTATTTTGTTATCGTTTTGATTGTTAACTCGGTTTACCTGGGTCTTTTCACGTGTATTATGAATAAATCCTATTTTTTTTCTTTATTTTGTTGCATTTATCCGCGACACTTTAAAGGCCGGTCTGTGAAAATATTGTCGGGCATAAACCGGTCCGTGGCGCATAAAAGGTTGGAGACCGCTGATTTAGATGACGGTGGAGGTGAGCCCTGTATTAGCATGTACACCCAAAATCTCAGAGTACATCAAAGTTTTTGATTATTGTTAAGGTGATTTTATTATCATCCTACTAATCCTGAGTATTAGTTATTGTGCAACTTGAGTTCTACTCACTTAGTACGATTCTGCTTTCTGATTTTAATCTCATTTTTCTAATAGTGAGTTTGATTTCTTCTGTTGGTGTTATCTCAGATTTCTGTTTTTTTAATTCATGGGTTCTCTAGTAACGAGTTTGTTTTGCAGTCCTTTTTGGCTAATGTTTTCATTGTTATTCTAGTATGCTGCATTTTAGATTTCTGCGTATTAGTTCTGGTTCCCGTCTTGCATATAGAGCACTCAAAGCACTTTATCCTACAAATCTCATCAGTGAGTCATGCACACATTCATACAATGTTTTCATCTAACATTTGCAAACAATCTTTCTTCAATATGTGTGTGTGTATCTTGCCCAAGAATACTTTAATGCTAGAGTGGAGGAGCTTGGGATCGATCCACTGACTTTTTGATTGGTAGGCAACTCTACCATCCGAACCACAGCTGTGGTCCCTCGGGTCTGTCACGTTAATGTAAGCCTTCTTCTACCTATGTTTACTCTGTGTTCTCTGGGGTGTTTTCTATGACAGATGGCTTCTATAGTGTCTTGCTTTGAGTTCTACTTCCTTTAGAATCTTTAGAATTAATTGGAGCCGAAACTGCGAGCCAGGCCTTCTCGTCCAACATTGAGTTCTCACAAATGCACTCTCGAAAAATTGTCAAAAATTCCCATAAACACACTGAAAGCTTGTGGAAAGCTTTACCAGAAGAGCTGAAGCTGTTATAGCTGCAAAGAGTGGGATGATATCATATTAGATCCTATGGATTAAGAACAGAGTGTTACTCAAGTTCATATGTGTATATTTTGGTTTCTGTGTTAAAGTTTAGACTTTGTCAACCTGAATTACAGCTTTTTTTGCTGATTAATCTGCTTACAGTGTACAATCCACACACTACTGTGATAGACCATGTAGGCAATAGCTGATTGATATTCATCAAATGATTCAGTGACCAGGATGGATCTATGGATGTAATCCTGGAAGAACTGTGTCACTGTAGGATAAAGGTAGCCATTTTTTTTTAACTTTGAAGAGATGTTTCCATCCATGGAGACACATAGATCAAACTGCGGCAATATTGGGAGTCAGCAGGTAATGATCTGGTTTTAGAGAGGGGTAAAGTCCACATTTGGAGTTTTGAAGTAATTTATTCCCACTTGGGCCTTTAGTTTGCTTTGTCTTCACCGTTTGATTTGCACCAACTTTTACGTTGCTGCATGTTTCGGCACTGCTTGGTCAGGCTTAGTAATCAATTGTGGTATGGGCAAAATATGTATTAAATAAAGAACACTAATCAACCTTTTTTTAAAGGCATTGCAAATTATTCTCTATGTATATCTTCTTCTTTTTTTCAAAGCCAGTATTTGATAGCGTGGGAATAAAAATAGGATCATCATCTTTCATCTCTGTGGGGATCAAGCATTGAAGTTTCTTCTGTAATTTGTCAAATAAAAAAAAGTACAACTGAAAGCCATGGGTAAATTATCTGCGCTATGTTTTTTTTTTTTTTTCTTTTTTTGGAAACTGAACACAAATAAAAATTCAACATCTTAACCAAGAACACTTAAGTGAGGTAAAAAGCTGCAGATAGCCATTGCAGCTCATTTTGGTTTCAGGGTACAACTGAGTGCTCTTTCTGGCCCAATTTATCTCGACGTACTGGGTCTATCAGCAGGTGACAGAAATGTGAGATTTCATCTGTCCTCTATAGCTGCCTAAGGGAGGTTATTCTGTCCAAAATTAAAGGCTAAATAGGGGGGAGATGACAGCCAATTCTGCTGGGAATCAAGGTTGTATTTCATGGACAAAGGCCAACTCTCGACCGCATATATATTATACATTTCAAACCAGCTCTACACCTTTGACCTGGTTGCACTCACAGACAACTCCCGCATTGGTGCCTTTTTCCCTCGTGCCATCATTCCCTCATGCGACTCTATTATTACACTGCATTCTTTCTCCCGAGTCTAGCCATGTCAGCGCCCTTACCTGAGCTTTAATCCTAAAGCTTTGCTATTCCCTCTTATCCTGCTTCTTTCTTCTGTCTCAGTACTTTGTACCTTGCGTGTTGTGCCACCTCTTTGTGGCTTTTAATGAAAATGTATATTCTAAAAAAAAAAAGCAACTCTGCAAAAAAAGTTGGTGATAATAATGCCAGTCTCTGTATCCTCTCATATCCACTTATTTCTCCCTGTACTCCCCTCAAACCCTCGTTTTAGTCTTTTCACCTTTCGTTCTTAGCCATCCCTAGCTTTGACCTCCTTTCTCACCCACAAAGCTCCCATTGACTCCTCCTTTCTCCCTCTCTCTCTTTTAGTCTCAGAACCTCTTTTTATAGGTCTTTGGAGCTGCAGCATGTTAGCAGTGGGAGCTGCTCTGATTCCATCTTCCAAATAAATGACTGTGAGGAGATAAAGAGAAGGGAAAGGCAGAACGATTGTGTGGGAGGAGAGGGGGCTCTCGTTCCTCTGAGATAAGCAGGAACACACTGAGTGTGTTTGAGTGTTGTGTGACTGTGTGTGTGTGTGTAAGGAAAAGAGGCAGTAGAGAGAGGAAGCTCCTGAGGGCACCACAACATGTCACCTTATCAGCCACCAACACTCAAGCATCAGTGAAGACCACCCCTTACCGCTTCTTCTTGAGCTCCCTTTTGGGCCCTCGCTCAAACAGCCAAAGGTAACCATGTGTGGAATCATATCGCCATCAACCTGTGAACTCTCTGATATAACAAGGAAGCGTACTGCTTTCAGGCATTGAGAAATGCTTGTTATGGAGCAGTGTTTTTACTTTAAAGATGACTACAAGTCTAACTACAAAAAAAAAATCACATTGATTTTCTCTTACAAAGCTCTTAGAAAAAACAGAGCTGCGCTGCATGGGTCAGCAGCTTTGTTGAATTTTGGATAATTTTGTGATGAATGACTGCTGTAATTGCCTTTTCTTCCAAGAGAATTAGGCTTGCTTTTATAAAGGAAGCTTAATGTGAATAATGTATCTCTATTCATCAGAGAGTGTGATGTAGCCATCACTCATGCAAGCTCTTTCCAACTCTGCAAAGTTCCTTCCTTGCTTTGCCAAAGCGTTTTAGTAATTAGAACCAGCAGATGCCATTTTTGGCACAACTAGTCAGCTTGTCAGAGCGGAACAGATCTCACACACTTCCTTTCACCCGTTCACATTGCCTTACTATCTGATGTCGATGCTTTTTCTCCCCCCCTCCACGGTCTGGTACTATGACAAATTGGGATCGGAAGATGAATGCTAAATGTTTTGTTTTTCCTCTGTGTTTTCAGTCTCTACCTATCACCTTGGAGATGTAGGTTCCCTTTTATCATCGTCTCGCAGTCAAGCAAATATTCAGCCGCATACATGAGGAGAAGTGCAGTGAGTCAAAAAAAACCCCAACAAAAACAGGTAAGACAAAGACAAAATTTGCAAGGCTTGTTACCTTTCAATTGCTTTAATTAGTCAGTCAGAGAGGCAGAGATGAGTCATTTCTAAATGTTTGTTGGAATCTGTTCATGCTGTCATGCTTCAGAACTATTCCATGAAATTTCCCACCACCCTCTTGAACACAAACTTGGAGTAATCAGGACCCTCCAACACCAGGCAGAAAATGTTCCCTCTAAGCCAGGAGGGAAAGCAAAAGAACACACAGGTGTAAAGAAAACTCTTAAAACATGTGGTTATCCCAATCGGGCTTTCATAAAATCAGCAGAGATGCACAGAAAAGAAGGTCAGACACCAACTAAGGAGAAACAGAATGACAAACGAAACAATATCATCATCCTTTATGCAGCAGGTTTATCAGAGAAACTCAGGAGAATCTTTTCCAAGCACAACATCCCAGTGCACTTCAAACCCAGCCATACACTCAGACAGAAACTGGTTCATCCCAAAGACAAAACTCCCAAACACAAACTAAACAATTTAGTATATCGTGTGCAATGCAGTGAGGAATGCTCAGACCTCTACATTGGAGAAACTAAACATCCAATTCATAAACGCATGGTACAACATAGAAGAGCCACCTCAATGGGACAAGACTCAACTGTACACCTGCATCTAAAGGTCAAAGGTCACTCTTTTGAAGATGTCAGTGTTCACAGAGAGACAGATGGTTTGAAAGAGGAGTAAAAGAAGCCATCTATGTCCACTGTGAACGACCATCCTTGAACAGAAGCAGTGGCTTACGACACAAACTGTCTGTCACCTGCAATCCAGTTTTGAGATCCCTTCCCAGGCGCTTTTACAGCCACTTCCATCTTCAGTCAGTTGATCTCAGTAGGTCACATGATGGGGTGAGCCAAAGTCTTACAATAGTTTCACCCGAAACCTCTGCTGATAACGATCCACACCCTTTTTCACACCTTGGCTCTTGTAATGAGGCAAATGACCAATAGTGGGCCGAACCCTCTTAAGGGGCAGCTCCCACTAGGGCTTAAAATCTGGGACTCTCCACCATTTGGTCTTAGAACTGAAGAAGCTTCTCGGAGAGATGAAACATCTTCAAGACGATGTCAGGGCGATCGTGGCTCAAGAGTTGGGCGTTCGTCTTGTAATCGGAAGGTTGCCGGTTCGAGCCCCGGCTCCGACAGTCTCGGTCGTTGTGTCCTTGGGCAAGACACTGGACCCGTTGCCTACTGTTGGGGATCAGAGGGCCCAGTGGCGCCAGTGTCCGGCAGCCTCGCCTCTGTCAGTGCGCCCCAGGGTGGCTGTGGCTACAATGTAGCTTGCCATCACCAGTGTGTGAATGGGTGGATGATTGTGTATAGTGTAAAGCGCTTTGGGGTCCTTAGGACCAAGTAAAGCGCTATACAAATACAGACCATTTACCATTTACCAAGACACTTAATGAAGTCAAGACGCTTTTCTTTCTTTCCAAGTTCCTTAGATTACGATGACCTAGACTCTACACAGACGCTACACGCTGTGTAGCGATACTGTGTATACATACAGGTTAATTGCAAAATACAGCAGCGTCCTATTCCTAGGTTTATTGCAAATAAATATTACTTTACAAATGCATTAAAGTGTTTCACAATGTCTTCCATTTTCTTTGAGGTGTGTAAATGAATCTATAGTCAACAATATGAAGATGTGCTGCGATATTAAACTTTGTGCTAACAATAACAATAACAATAGACACACAGCACCACTGAGCAAATGAAAAAAAAAAGGTTAGTTGGGTAGACAGGAATAATGCCAAAATGGCCATAATGCACAGTGCCACATTTGGTGAAAACTGACCATAAAATATCAGCATATAGAGCTCAACAGTCAAGCACGGTGGTTGAAGGGTGATAACTGGAGCTTGTTTTGCAGTCACTGGGTAGATTGTGAACTCTTATGTATACCAGTAAAAAGTATTCTATAGTCAAAAGGCAGGCTATCTTTCTAAAAGGCATAACATATCAGCAATTACCCAACCCACAGCAGCAAATCTGCAACAGAGTGCCTAAAAAAAGAAAAAAAATCAAGGTGTTTCAAAGGTCCAGTCAAAATCCAGACCTCAGCCTGATTGAAATGACAGCAAAGCTCAATGAGCTGTTGTCATGTTTAACCAGACACTGCAGACTCAGACCAGTGATGAAGGATTTATTGAACAATAATAAGGTTTACTGAAAAGGTAATAGATGTCAACAAAGAGCAGGAGAGTGACTTGAGAAAGGATTATCTCTGCTGGAGTGAGACTAGAGAGAAGAGACAAGTCAGCAATGGCCAAGGATGAGCAGGTTAGTTTCTGGTAGTAATACGACTAAAGTGTGAAACCTTACTTGGGGTTTTCTCAAACAGAACTTGTGGAGAGGCTGTTGGTAGTCAGGCTAGATTCCTTTGGACTGTCATGAAAATTGATGGAGTGGGCAGGCAGGTGAGTAACGTGAGAATCCAAAGAGGGTCTACTTTCTTTTAACCCGGAGTTCCAATACAGAGAATGAAACAGATGTTTTGCACATGGACTTTAAACCCAAACTGTTCGCATTTATACTTTTAAATATGAGATTAAAAAAAAGCAAAAAAAATTTCATTGTCATAAAGTCACTATAAACAAAACTGTTTATATAGTACAGATTGCTTAATATTCAACTGATGTTGGTACTTTAGCAATAAGACATGAGTACAAATAACTTTTTGCCACTTGGCTTGGCTGTCCTCTTGCTTTCTTTTCTTTTTTTTCTTTTGACAATTTATCAGTTTATACACAGTTTCAAGCACATAATGGTCTGACCCAACAGATGTGGATCTGGACAGAAAATGAGCATAATATGCTGAAATTTTGCATTTTATCCCACACAGTATGCCACGACTAAAGGCAACCCACACAGCCTCTAAAGCCCTAACTTCCCAAAGACTATTGTGCTCGAATATTCAGATCTTCTAAATCCTGCTTCGACAACTTCTGTCACGTGTTACCTGTCACTTTACTCAATGATGACATAATAAACATCCTAAAACGCACAAATATTGTCCGACTTCATTATGATTTCGTGAAATAGACTGCAGAGCACATGAACCAAAAAACCATTTATTAAACCCTAGTCAAATATAAACAGCTGCAGACTTAATGGATTATTGCAATGATTCATTAATCATTTATTAGGTTTTATAAATGCATGTGATTTACTATGCCCAGCTAATGGCTTGCCATAAAGTATGAATCAAATGACCCCTGATGACTTAATAATCTTCATAAATGAAGACAGATGGCTTATTATTTATTAAGACATCGCTGAGCATTTACAACTGATTTTTCAAAACCTGGCAAATTGGCTTTACACCTAACCTTTTACTTGACCTATAAATGATTACAGAATCATGTATTTACTATGAATAAAGTCATTTTTAACAATTTATGAAAAATGTATGAAGGATGTCCTATTAAAACGTGATACTGAGATCAAAAAAACTACAAATGAACCTGAGTACTTTTTAAATTTGTGCTATTTTTTTCCATAGACTCAATTGTTCATTCATGAGCTGACCTCCTCAGCTACTTAGACTCTAGACAAAATGAGCAATCACTATCAATGGCGTGCATTAGACTTCCATAATGGCCAGGCTAAAACCAAGTCAATGCGAAAAATGTGCAACAGTTTCATGAATATCAACTATTGTGCTGTCTACATGTATCCTTAGCCATCCTAACAGTGTCTGATATCTCTCTTTGTTGTTAGCAACTTACCTTGATGTAATCTCTCCAGCAGGTGCAGCGAAGCAGTGACCTTTATGTGACTTTTCTTTATGCAAACCCACACACCATCTTGTCTGTCCCCATGGAGCTAGTAGAAGAGCTCTGCATGCCATTTAACCGTTTCATCTCTTTGCTTGAAATTGTATGTAGGATTCATAAGCAGAATGTATATGCTGATAGGGGCAAAATGTAAAGTCAAACTGTACTGTGTGAGGAAGATCATTAGTCTAAAATTGTAAAACTGTGGCTTACTAATAGTAATTGAATGCACAAACTTCCCTTTTGTATCAAAGAAGAGGCAAAAAGTCTTTATAATCCATCATTAAAGTTTACAGCCAAGTCCAAAAATATAATGAGAACACATTCAAATTATGATTTTTTTTCTTGTGTGTGTGTGCTTGTTTGTTTTTTTTAATATAAATCAAATCATCTTTCAGTAAAATGAAAAAAAGAAAGAAAACATTAATTATAATTAATCCTTTAAAACTGCAACTGTATGAATTTCTGTTTATTTTTCTGTTCTTCTACAGCTCATCATTCTCCTCTGTGTTTGGTTGTTCATTAGTCAGAGAAAGGCCAATTATCTCCAACAGGCTCACTGCAGAGTGACCCAAGAGAATGAGTGGGGAGTGTTAACAATTATCCAACCCCCAGCATAAGATTTTGATCCATTTACTCCAAAGTATTTGGGAGCAAGCACATCTATTGCGCACTCTGAGACTCTCTAAGGAGACCGAAATCTCTCTTCCTCATTTTTGGATTGCAAACCTGTCTTCCTGTTGGATGATAAAATGAATTTCGAGGGGGAAAGATTGGCTTTTAGGACCAAAAAGTGGGGGGAAATATGCCTGGATGATTTTTTTTAACCTTGGCCACCTCATGTTTGCTCACTTGTCACTGCTTTAGTGCCTGTGAAGCAGCATGGAAGTGTTCTATCACCATGAGTTTGAGGGGTCTCAAAAAAGATTAAAAGCAGCACAAGTCAGCGGGAAGAGACGTGAGGCACAAATAGCGTGAACTGAGAAGAGCGCTGCTGTGTTTTTCTGAAGCTCTTTCCTTTAATTATTTCCAGGCTATTATTTTGAGAAGGCATGTTGTATGCACCAATGGGTATCTGTATTTGCTCTGAACATGTGATAATCACATAAGCGTTCATTAGAGAACCCCACTTACTTAAACTGAGAGCGTATTCAGTAAAAGCTGCAACCCTGATTAATTAAAGCACAAAGGAAACAATCAGCTGGGTATCAATCTAGCAATGGTGTGGTGAGTGTATGTGTGCACGCGTTGAGATTTTTCAGCAGGAAGAGTGATGGCATTAATATATGCAATAATTGGGGTGAAGGGGGGTCAGTGTTGTACTCTTAATGAGCCTCTTGGTTCTCACAAGGTGCCCCCTGTGAATAGCACATGGAACCAACATGTTTTTACTTCAATGTCAAGCAAAACCGACTTTAAGAAGTATCAGTGAAAAACAAAACAGCAGAGAGGGCATAAAAGCCATATTATGAGCTTCATTCCCAGTGGAAAGAATCCAAAGTGAGCTTACAAGAGAGCAAACATTACCAAATAAATTTCAGCTGAAGACAAGCTAATGATGGGATAGCTCACAAAAGCCTCACCTCCAGTGAGTCTGAGGCTCACATGGTTTGAAAAACAATTTTATATATTTATATACCAGATAATGATGCTGCTTATGGGAGTTACAAACACATTACAGATCATTTAAAAAAATGGAAACAGGCCATAGCGACCCCCCTGCATCAAACACTCTTTACTCAGTAGCCACAGGTTGGATCAGAGCTATCTTCTGACTCAGCTACCCATCAAAGTTTTCTAACTCTTGTTCTACAACTTTAGGCACACATAGAGAGCTTGCTAAGATACTCAAAACTATATTCTAAGGACAAAAAGTTTTGCCTGTCTATACATTAAACATACAGGAACTGCTCGACAATGGAAATCCATGTCATGAAGCTCCCGGTGCACAGTTTGTGTGCTGATGTTAAAAGTAAGACTTTCAAATCAGAGGTGGTCTGGAGCTCTGCACTTACCCAGTCAGCAAAGTGTTTGCAGCCTTTACGCACTATGCGCCTCCGCTTTCAGTGACCTCGCTCTGTAACTTTAAGTGGTGTGCCATTTAATTGCTGAGTTGCTATGGTTCCTAAATGCTTAATAGCAACTACAGTTAATCGGGAATGTCTAGGAGAGAAGAAATGACATGAAATGACTTGTTGCATCCTATCGCAGTACAAAGCTTTTCAAAACAACCCATTCTTTCACAAATATTTGTAAAGGCAGACTGCATGAGTAGGCGTCCACATGCAGTGGATGCCTAGCAAGGACTACCATAAAGATAGCTCTTGCTAGGCATTCACTGCACAAGAATGCTATCTCCAGGATTGCATCTTGCCATTGGTGACCAACTTCATGAATTTTGCAGAGGTATAGGAGTTTATCCCCAGAAGTTGATTCTGTTCATCTGGACGTAGCGTTTTCAGTGGGAGAAATGTTTCGTCATTCATCCAAGTGACTTCTTCGGTCTCAGCTGACGGCAGGTTTCCCCAGTCTTATAAACAGTACATTTGCATAATGACTGAAACTAGCACCACTGAAGGAACAATGGGCTGGAAGGTCAGTTCCTTGATCACTAATATGCAAATTCTCTACAGGAGTTTATTTGTTGTTTTTTACCTCTGGCCCAGTAATTGTCTGCATAGGTTCAAGAGACTATGGCCTGTATATCTGACAAGTCATTTCCAGTTACTTCATGGTCACTGGAAATGGACATAAATAAGGGAGACAGGAAATAAGACATTTGAGAATGTGCATTATGAGAGCTCCTTCTTAAACTCGCAAACTGAAATTTGAAGGTTACTCACTTTCCCTATACTGTAAGTAATAGAATGAGAGGAGAGCCGGATGATGTGTTCAGAAATGGGGCCTCGTTTCTGAACACATCAAAATAATACAAGTAAGCAAAAACATTTTAAGATAACACAGACTCCAAATGCTAGTTTCATTTTCAATTTTTATTAAGTACAAAGAAGTTGACAGAGTTCAACAGATGACTTTTCTCAGTTCTGCGGATTTATTCTGAAAAAACGTGAGCTTGAAAACTGCTCGATCCAGCTTATGAATTATACTCACACTATATCCGCTGTTTACATGTGACTCCTTGCATTGTTCAATTCAATTCAATTCAATTTTATTTATATAGCGCCAAATCACAACAAAAGTCGCCTCAAGGCGCTTCATAGATACAGAGAAAAACCCAACAATCATATGACCCCCTATGAGCAAGCACTTTGGCGACAGTGGGAAGGAAAAACTCCCTTTTAACAGGAAGAAACCTCAGGCAGAACCAGGCTCAGGGAGGGGCGGGGCCATCTGCTGCGACCGGTTGGGGTGAGAGAAGGAAGACAGGATAAAAGACATGCTGTGGAAGAGAGACAGAGGTTAATAACAGATATGATTCAACACAGAGAGGTCTGTTAATACATAGTGAGTGAGAAAGGTGACTGGAAAGGAAAAACTCAATGCATCATGGGAATCCCCCGGCAGCCTACATCTATTGCAGCATAACTAAGGGAGGATTCAGGGTCATTGTCACTATTAATTTGTAAATTACGAATTATGAAAACTACAATGATTTTTGTCTCAGCAGTAATTTAACATCACAGCAAGCAGAGATACAGTAGAAAGTAGATATTAGGTACACTTAAGCAGAGATGGGCAGTAATGTGTTACAAGTAACGCATTACTGTAATCCGATTACTTTTTTTAAGTAACAAGTAAAGTGAGGGACTACCACTGCAAAAAAGTAATTAGATTACTGTTACTTTTCCGTAAGCACACTGTGTTATTAACCATGATTTTGTTTGTGAGAATGTCTCATGATGTACAAGTGTGCGATGTCTGTGGCAGCAAGAGACGTGTGTAGATCAACAATGGATAATATGGAGTGCGGGAGAGAGTACGACCATGCAGTGTTTAAAGCTTGGAAGTACTGACAGAGAAGTAATGGGATTACTTTCTTGGAGAAGTAATCAGTAATTAGTAACTAATTACTTTATTCAAATAACTTGACCAACACTGCTCTTATGGCACCTTACAACTCCATCACCTAGCAAAGTAGCTTTTGGCCACACAACACCTGTTGGGAGGCCACACTCTGAACCAATTCCCAGGGACAAGGATCGGCATAGTGGCCAAGCGTGTTATGACAGCTTCTGCATTCATCACACGACACACAGCAGCCAAGAAAGCATGTTTCCATTCATGCTCACTGTAAAGGGACTGACTACAAAACAGCAAATAAAGCATCACAAACACAAATTAAATCACCAGAACTGGATTTAGCTGTATATCGTTATTTATATTATCCAGTTTATATCTTGGAGACTCAGCAGGTTTAGCTGGCAAACATTATAGCCATTTCCTTTCAGCCAATTTGGCTGGCCAAGAACACTACTGTGCTCTGGGCTGAAAGACATGGAAACGTGTGCCAGAGAGCAACATTTCATGCAAAGAATGAGGCCCCATTTCTGAACACGTCATCCAGCTCTCCTCTCATTCTATTACTTACAGCATAGGGAAAGTGAGTAGCCTTCAAATTTCAGTTTGACAGTTTAAGAAGGAGCTCTCGTAATGCACATTCTCACATTAAAATCTATAGTGAAAGAAAAATCACTGACCTTGAAGCTATGTACACACAAGGTTTTTGGCCTTGCGGTGTACAGGGTAACAGAAAGACTTAGAAACTGAATACACTGAGCACTTGGTTCTCTCTGCCAGCATTCATGTGGAAGCAGAATATTTGATATAACGTGCAAAACATGCAACTTCCACTCCAAGTAGATATTATAGCTTATACTTGGTCATTCTTCTCGTTTTCTCTCTCTCTGCCTTATTCACATTCTGACACATATTGTTCCCCCTAAGTCTCCCCAATCTCTGGTTGTTTCCAGTCTATGCTATCATTCCTGCCTCTCCTTATATATCAAAATGGAAATGATGGACAGGCAATCTATATGTAAATGGTATACAGGTGTGCACACTGTGCTTGGAGACATAGACATCCCTTGTGTTAATCTGTACAGTTCCCCTGCAAAACAATACATTCTCTATTGAAACAACTGTGTTGTTGTATGGCTCTGAAAACATCCATCAGTTTTATAGGTTTTGTTAGCCTGTCACTAGTGGGAAGAGCATGGTACTTGGCAATTATATGTGCTGTTTTTTATTCAGAGATTCTAGGAGTCTATAAAAATACAATCAACCAAATAAACTATAAACTATCTACATATTATGATTCATAACATAATATGTTATTAAAATATGTTTTTTAATGGTAACATTATGTACATATATAATGTGTGCAACACCTTTGTTGTCACTTTCATGTGCTCAACATGTTGTATACTGTATGTACAAAAATGTAAGTATTGCATCTGAAATAGGAGAAGGCTATAGTCTCATTAATAGCAAGCATCACAACACAGTTGCTGATAAAATGAGCTGAAGATATCCACATATCATATCACATCAGACTGTCTGCATGCTCCAATCTAAACGCAATGTACTATGTGGATACCACCAAGAAGACCTGACAAGAAACTACTACAGCAATTTCCTCAGTGAATACATTTTACACGTTTTACACATGTACGCTTCACATAGCACACTTAAAGAACAGCTGTACATCTGCATTATATATGCATGACTAGACTAAGAAATGATCAAAAGACACTAGAGGTTTCAAAATGAACTCTGTCAAACCTTGTTTGTCAGACATGTTTGCAGGGCTTTTATGTGCATTTCCATGGTAAACACTGCATGTTTTCAAAAGGCTGTCTAGGTGGACCAGTCCTGTGTTAGCATCTTGTTTCATTGAACCCTTTGCTATAAATATACAGCAGCATTTATAAGCAGAAGTTGTGGGGAAATCATACATGATGTAATGAACTTCTGTACCTGATGTAATGTAATTTAGCTCTTTATTCACCCAGTATTTCATCGACTGATGATGCACTTGTGATCCTAATCAGTAAATTAAATTGCACATAATTGACTCATGATATTATGCATTTAATCTCCCCCAAAACACTCAACTAACTGCAGTTTCTAAGGAGATCTCAAAAGGAGAACTTGAGAAAATCACAAAGAAATTCAAACACCTGCACCAAATTCTTATATTTTTGTTAAAGTCAGTAAAGATCGGTGTATACACTGTGTTCCACCGAGGAAAAGAACAGCTCAAAGAAATCATTAAAAGCACAAAATTATCATGATATTCATGATGAGTGTAAACCTCTGGCCACATATATAGACCCTAATCCACCCTTTCTGTATTGGTGTTGTTGAGTTAAGATACATTTTAATACTAGATTTCTTATTATTTTTCACAATTCAATTTGAATTTACTGAAATCTACAAAAGAGAATTTATAAAAGAGTGTGCGACAAGTTAGCAGCTGACTTGTTATTCTTACAGGTGGCCTTATTATATATGTATTGTAGGCACTTCCTTTTCAGAACAAAATACTTGGGCAGGAAAGCATTTAAACGAATCATACAAACTTGATTTACTGAGGTCTCTCCTATAATACTCCAAACTGCAACACTGTGTTTATCTAGCTGTCACTAGAAGTCCTGTTTTATATTTTTTTGTGTGTGCTAGTACAGTTCTGTGAGAGGACATTGTTTATTGTATATCATACAAATTTATTACGTGTCTATGTATCTGAGAATTTTCATTGGTCCCTGAAGCGATCCTTGCATTTTCCATGTTCTTTGCCGCTTTACTTCAGCAACCGTAACTCTAAATTAGCTCTAAATAATTGAAAAATTATTTTCAGTGCTTATTTCTTTTCTCACAGATGCCTCGAGCAACAACGTTAAGAATGTACATGTTCCACCAGCTCTGACATGATGTTCAGGCTTTTTCCAAAACTAGCCTGATCTATTATGTAAAAAAATATGTATTTATAGTGATGTCCAGTGTATGTTTCTGGTGTTTTAAGTTTAAGAATTAAGTTTAACGGTTGTTTAAGTGTGCAAATACTCTTTGGGGTCCCTGATACCATGTCCTTCCCCTTTACCTTGTACACAGATAACTTTATTATTTTCAAATAAAGCTATGCAGCACTGTTTTTGACCAAAAGAAAGTTTAGGGGAAATGGAGCGCAAAAAATGAAGACAATTAAGCAATGTAGGGAATTGTGGAAAGGAAGGAAAGTGAGAGACACAGAGGAGTGGTTGGAGTCCACTTAGGCTTGACATGTTCAATATGCTGCGCTGGGTACACACTGTTCTATGCCAAGTTGTTGTTTTCCCCACTGAGACCCATCGAGCTGCCTGCAACTCAGTGTGCCTCCTTACTGCTTTAGAAAGGTCAACGCGGACTTCACAGTACAGCTTCCTAGAGCTGGACCAAGACTGCTGATAAGTATGTGGATGTATCAGCAGGTCCCAGGTGAATGAATTTTTTGGCACTATTGAGCTGCAAAGCAAAAATGGAGAGCACAGGAAGATCAAACTAAGTGCAACGAATGCTAAGTGGGGAAGCCTTACTTTGCACTCCAGGTGAGGACTTTGACCAGAAAGGTGTTGATGCTAATCACCAACCAATAAAGAATTCTGACATTCTCTCAAGTCAAAGAAAAATTTTAACATTTAACATGTTTTCCTTCTTTATAGCTGAAGTCATCCTGTCCTACACTGTAATGTAGTAATCAAATGGAGTCTGGTAAGCTTTTTTTCTTAACCTGAATGCCAGTTTTTGTTTGTTTGTTTGTTTGTTTAATCAGGTTTGTTTAGCCATAATGCTAAAAAAAAAAAGAAAATGAGGAAAAACCAGAGTCAGACTGCAGCTTATCGGTCTGGTAACCCAAACAGTCTCTCCTCCAAACTGTCCATACTTAAAAAGTGCTTTACAAACCCTAAAATTGAGGCTAACAGGTGGATTTTGCCATTTCAATTAAGCTAGCCAAACAATAAAGAACCACTTACTGCTAAAGAAACAGACAGTGAAAGTGGACAGCATAGATCCACAGCATTTTAACATGAAAGTCTTTGTTGTAGCCAGGGGTGTTAGACTGCTTTTTATTTTTAGTCTTGTTTTCCACGGCGTTATTAGCAGTGTCACTTGTTAGCTAACATAACCCAATGTTAGTCTATTAGCCACACCCAACAAAGCAACCCTTTGACGTCACATTCTGTACCAACACAAGATGGGGCTAAACATGTTCTAAAAACTTCTTAAATCCAGTTTTGCAGACAGTGTTAAACCTATGTCAGTTTTTGAGAGTAGGGCTCTATAGTGTAAATTATCATAGTTTAAATCCATTTTAAACCTGATAAGATAAGGAAGGAGAGGATCTGAACAAGATGCAAGACTAAAAAACCTAAGGCTACACTATTTTCCTTATTGATTCCAATTGGGACCATAACTTGGAAAATAGAAAACAGTCAAACTTAGAGACTGAGACCATGAACTCATCAGAAAAGAAAGAGGTCATACATCACATCAGTGAAGCCAAAACATAATTTTTCCAATTTCTTCGATTCAATAAAACTTTCTTATGCTATAAAAGCAGTCACACCCGCAGGCTGTTAGTAAGAATGCAGATTTAAGACCTTCACACACTTCAAATCCATCTTTTATATAGTCTATTCTCCACACACTCGCATACAAGTACAGTGGCTAAATTACACCAGTTCCCCCATCTCAACCAGACTGCCAGTCGTGACTCACTTGAAATTAGATTTTTGGAGGCATTTTAATTTTCATTGGGAAAAAGTTTTGATTAGATTAACATACTTGTTAGTATGTTGAGGGCTCAGATGCTAATACAAATTTACTGGCTAAGAAATGTGTTGTTGTGTTTAAACTAGGGACCTGATCTAATGAGGATGCGATACCATGGAATCAGATGGCAGTTTAATTTTCAACAGTAATCACTGGGAGAAATTTATTTATATTCACACAGTTGGTCCAGAGTGTTGTTTCCATAGCAACAGGTCATTCTGCCAGAAGAAAGGAGGTATAAAAAAGTGGCTGCACATTTTAAAAACTTTCTCATGTTCTCTGTTTTTCCTGTCTCCCCAGTGTCTTCTCACAAAAGCGTCTCTCTTTCGTTCTGTCAGAATCTCCTCTCTGTTATTCTCGCACTCTATCAAGACTATCACAGGCATCTGTGCTGAGTGTCTTCTGCTTGATCTTATCTCAAAAAGCTCATCTTGAGCCCCGTTTGCCTTTGGATCAGACTCCACTGATTCTTTGTTCTTTTTGCTTGTCTCTTTTAAAGCTGACTGGATAATCAAAACTCTCTTCCTCTTTCCTGACTTTTAGGGACAGTCACAGAGAGAAAAAGTTAGTCCGTGACAGCCATGTCCGTAATGAGGAGGCTGTTTTTGTTCTGGCTGGTCCCTTTTCTTTAAAGTGAAGCAGTCAAGGGTCATCTCTTTCTACTATGTCAGTCCTCCTAATGAGCAGTGGACACTAACCCCCCATTGTTGTTTGCTTTCAAATGATGCACCAACCAATTATTTATGTAGCTTGAATTTTTGAAAACCATGGAACAGTTGGATCAAATTACTTTGTACAGGTATTGTCCTCCGTAGAGGTTCGTCAGGTTGAATCAAAAGCCTTTTTAACTCAAAAAGAAGTTGTAGAGATGGATAAAAACACTATTGTTAAAAGGTAAATTATTGCCAGTGACAATGTCATTTTGTTTCCATCTCAGAGCCATTAAAGCATGAAATTAGCCTTTTGTCCTTCTCTATATTGTCATGTTATGTTAAAAAAAATGCAAAAATCAACTCAGTTGGGAAGCACAAAGACAAATATGTACAGTATGTTGACTCAGAATGGGTTTCCAAACAAGTAACTTAACACAGCTAATAGACTCCACAAATTTACTCAAATGGACACAGCCAGCTGTGCACATCTGTCTGCATGCAGTTTGTCAATAACATCTTTGACAATGAGTCAGTCATTGTTTTTGGAAAAACAAAAATGTTTTCTGTTTTTTAAGGGAAGGGAGACAATGGATTACAAATACAAAGTGTTAGCCTGATTGTACCTGTCAGGAGCACAACTGATTGTTTTTCCAGTATACCTTTTTCTACTTGCCAGTGCATTCAGTATCAACTCGGTGACACTGACCAGAGTCTTTTTAGTCCTTCTTGCCACACTGAAGCCATCTTTGCTACCTTGTTTTAAATGTGTGACCAGGTAGAGTTGGGCAGATTGATCCAAATAGCCATAGTATGGATACCAGTGTTGGTATTGGTATTCGATTGATACTTGTGCAATAGGATCGATACTTTGTTTCTATCGTCTAAGTTCAGTCCAGTGTATTGTGTTAAAAAACATACCTCAAACATACAGTGGTCACTAAAATGTGTTCATTTGCAAATTACTGAGGATACATCTCAAAACTCATGACACATTGTTCTCCCTAAGATAAGCTGCCACTGTACGTTAAAAACATCTGTATTGGTATCAGATCAATAGGAAGATTTGCAGTACAGTGGTCCCTCGCTATAATGTGGTTCACCTTTCTCAGCCTTGTTGTTTTGCTGATTTTTTGTGTGCAATTTTGCATGCTTTTTTTTCCAGCGCATTGTGTTCTGCATCCTGATTGGCTGTACACCATTGTCAATCAGACTCCTCCGTGCCATGCAGAGGAAGATAACCATTGCACAAACAGTTAGACTTCTGGAAATGCTAAAGGAAGGTAGAAGTTACCGTATTTTTCGGACCATAAGGCGGATTGGATTATAAGGCGCATTAAGTGAAACAAAACAGTCAGATAAGTCAAACTTTACCCAACTCCTCTTCTGTACCATCTGTATCATTAATTTTGAATTCTCTGGCAGCTGCTCTATTCCCATGTTCTGGACCTGAAAACAGTGTTTGATCTTTGGTTTTTTTCTATAATACTGGACTTATTTTTCTACGAAGGTTTGAACTTGTGAGCAAAGTGAGAAAAGTGTGAAAATGTTCATGCCTGTCTGAGAAAGTGTATAAAGTGTGTAGTGACAGGTTTACAGCCCTAAAACATCTATAATAATTGTAAAAAAAAAAAAAAAAAAAGCGGATTTCACCTATCGCCGGTTATTTTTAGAATGTAACTCCCACGATAAATGAGGGACCACTGTATAGCACAGCACTAGTAGCTACAGTACATGAATGAGAAGAGCCAAAAATAATTTCCAAAAAGCTTCTTTTTTTCTACACAAGTCATACTCCTACTGTACATGTACACAGTTACAAAACTACAGCTCAGTCTAGAGTGCCGCTACTATTGACATCCTTGGTTATCTCATGAGAGCGCTCAAAAAATGGCATTCTAATTTCTATATATAAAGTAAGGAAAGGGAAACGCACACTTATCATGACAAGCAGTACAGAGATGCACCTGCCACCTCACAGCTGAAACTGTGGTGATCCTTTGTGTCAGCACAACAGAATGATTTTCCACTTCTTTGGGGCAGGAACAGGGCTACTGCTGTGGTTAACATGTCATAAGTGTCCCACAGATTCAAAAGCCAAGTATCCTGTGCTCATCAGGAGCAACACAGACTGGGCACCACTGTGTTGCACAGCTGGTATATGGTGTTTTTGCTGATGTGAGTTTTGTTTTTCACAAATATGGCCCTGTGTTTTATGACCAAACGTCTCCATGTTGGTCTCATCTCTGGAAGAAGCTTTCTCCATGCAACCCTTCCAAACAAGCAATGTTAGTCTTTTTATAAGTGTATTTTCATGAACTTTAACTTTGTTATTATTATGCTTATTCTTCTTCTTCTTCTTATTATTATTATTATTATTATTATTATTATTATTATCTAATTTCAAAATTTCTGGCATGTTACTGGACCTCAGCACCTGAGCTCAGTGACCTTTTTCAGCAGCTTTGGTGTTCTGCTGATCGCATCCTCTAAATCTACAAAGATGAGATACAAGTCGACAACTAATGTTTTCTCCCCGACGACAGTCTGACTATAGAGAGCAGTCACTGTCATTGTTGTCCACTCATTGGGTTCAAGTGCAGTTTTGGAAAGCTACACATGCATTCTGTTGGCGAAATTTTAAAATGTGCTCTCAAGCTGCCCTCAACAGCTGGTAATTAAATGTTTGATGTGTGTTGTGTGTGATCCAGATTTTAAATAGGGAGCAGTTCACCACCTTGGTCAAGAGAGGAAAATGGGCTTCATGGCCAGCAACTGTGAAAGCTATAATAATATTGATCAGGCAATAGCTTTAGAGAGGGGGGCACGTCCTCGAGTGGCTGCACTGGCATAGATTTGTAGTTACCATCCACTGTCCTAACTATAGTCACATGTAATGGTTTACTCATTTGCCTACAAAGCAAAAAAAAATCCCAGATTAGATTCCAAGAGGTGACAGAGATCCTTTTGGGTTGTGTCAGGAAGGGCATCTAAAAATCTGTTGAATCAAACATGTGGTGCTCCTGCTGCAGTGACCCCTGGTGAATAATGGAGCAACCAAAAGTAACTTAAGTCACAGTAGGTTGTTCAGGTGGCTGAAAACAGAACCCTTTTACAGCTTCTAAGGAAACTGAAACTTCTCTTATATTACTCGATACTCCCCTGATTCGGCTATTGGGAAAAATAAGCAATGCATAAGAAATTCACACTTCATTTTTAATAATATGTCTTAGAAAACAATGTTAGAACATACCAAACCTTCATTCAGCACTTGCAGTAAACATATAATCAGAATATTAACACTGTGATGGTGCTCACAGAGCCCAAAATACAATTAAATCTAACTAGCTCTCAAACTCTGCAAGAGAGTAAATTGCTTTATCTTAGAAGCAGTTGTGTATAAGAAAACCTAAGTGTTTGTTTCATTTTCATCTCTGTTGTTCATGATTATAGTGCAGGCCACAGCATCTCTTTTTATTTGTGGATAAAAGAAATACTTGCAAAGCAGCAAATCAAAGAAAACTTCAGTAGTTAAAAGTACAAAAGAAAGAAAATACACAAGCCAAGATTAGTACATAAAATTGTACTTACATAAAATGTCACATTAGATTCAAATGATTATCCTCTAAAACTTTGATGGAGGCTCTCTTATGGTGGGCATAATGGTTCTAATTTTTTTAATCTGTGTTATTCAGATTAAAGTAGCACATTTTGGAAGGCATACTAGCCCACAGATCATTTAAATGGCAAGAAATGTGCCATTAAAATTGAGAAAATTCTCAACGAACAAATAAACAAACCAGAACAAGAACAATCACCCACCTGCTTCTAGTCTCTACTTCTCTGTTTGTTACTTCAGCCTTACTTTAGTTTCTTTCTGCTTACTCTTCTGCCAGTTTTTCAGTTGCTCTTTTTGTATTCAACTGGTTCTTATTATACAAGTATTCAGCCTGTAATAAAATTCATTGGCATGCTGAGTTTTTGACATCTGGATTCCCCTGAAACATGAAGTTCTCTTCAAAGGACAAATAAATGCTGTACTTACTGTGAGACCCTGAGCAGGTGTTATAGATTTTATACATAATGTTTGTTTCCAGTCTTCTTTTCAGACAACTTTTCAGTGGTACTAAAGTTCTATCAGACTGCAAATTGTCTGTCATTTGACTCTTACCTAAAAATTGGTCGCATCTGAGAAAAACGTCAGACAAAAGTATAAAATCTGATATTTGGCAGATTACGGAAGCCACACTTGGATCCACTGATTGGAATTAGCTGCTTCATTCATGCTTTACAGTCACTGCTCATTCTTCAGCTGTTTGGCAGTTGAGTAGTAATATCCAGTCATATTCACGCAGGTGTAGAGCTTGGCTGGTTTTTGACTTCCTCCTAATGTGGAACAGTTTTGATCACCCTGTGGCTGATTTGTGGAATCAGTCAGCTGTCTCACTCGCCATTCACTGCCAGGAATTTCTACAACAGGAAAAATAATAATAACTCAAGCTATATAAACAGTGTACTTACTAAATTCCAGAGAGGATTTGCATTTTTTTAAAAGAAGAAATAGGTGTAAATCATACACACTCCACTTTCACCCCAACAGCACAATAGGTGTTAAAAGTAAACTCTAAACTAAGTTTACTGTGCTTCTGTAACAGCAGGGGGGTGATATGGAGGTTTTTTCCTACCTGCTCTCTAAATAGGTTTGTTTTCCTGCCTATAACTGAAAATTGAAATTACAGTATATGCAAAGTTGGGGGCTGTTTTTCCCGTTAGGACAACAATTAGCCCACGCAAAGACTTCGCAGTCAATCTCACCTTGTGGGTTTGTCTTTAGCTTTTGCTTTGCTTAAAATATGTTATTATAATGCTAATGTTGCTTTTCTGCCACAATGTTTTAATATAATTTTTTCAAAACAGCTCTTTCAGGATAGACATTGTGAAGTGTTCAAAATGGAAAAATAACTTTTCGCTTCTGAATCAGCCACATCCACATTTAACTCGAATGGTGAAGAGAGGCTGGCATATAAATCTGAACTCAGCATCAGGCTTTACACAAAAAAATGCTTACTGTGCTGCAACCACTGTGCAGTACAGCAGGCATGAGGGACCTTTTGTGGATTTTTCAATGGGCAAATGTGACCTAAATGCAGGACTTGCGACAGAGTATTTCCTTAGTCTACTTCTGCTGAAAATCTATCTTTTTTCTAAAGGTAGCAATGCACCAATTTGAAAGATTGTGTACGCCACGATCCCTGGTCTGTTCCTATTAAAGTTTTTGAAGCAAGGTTGCACCTCCATCATTTTGCAGCAAAAGTCTTGCAGCAACTACATCTCTAATCGTGGAGGAATTTCTGTTTCAGATCTGTGAGGTTCTAGTTGGACTCTGTAAGTATTTAATAGAAACTTCTGTGTATGTAGAAGGCAACAGATTTGTGATTTGTGCTAGTTTATTACGGTTAATCACAGTATTATCACAAACAGATTGCATATAATTGCCATCTTGACCCCCTTCAATCCCAAACTGATGGCAGACTGATTCCACGTTATTGCTGCTTCATTGCTTTCTTCATGTTGCAAACCTGCTTTAAAAAAAGGCAACTGACGGCGAGTGGTTGTAGGTCTGGTCCCTGTCTTTAAAGTAAAGTATTTCAAAGAGAGGGAGCTTGCAAGTTTATTGCACACAACCACAATAACTTTTTCCAGCCTCCATTTTAACTAGCCTAACTGTAGCATGATGTTTTGAATTTGACTTTTTTTTTTTATTGTTTAGATTTTTGGATTTTGGCATTTAGCTATTGAATGTAATGTAACGTGTCAAAGGAGCTTGCAAAGAAAAGCGTCTGGACTTCTTTAAGTTACTTGAAGACGTTTCACCTCTCATCCGAGAAGCTTCTTCAGTTATAAGGTCAAATGGTCACATGTCCACTGTGAGCGACCATCTTTGAACAGAGGCGGTGGTTTACGACACCAACTCTCTGCCATCTATAATCCAGTTTTGAGATCCCTCAGGAAATCACATGATAAGGTGGGGCCAGGTTTCACAATAAACTCACCCGAAACTCTGGCTGATTGGGACCCACACCCAGTTCCACACTTTGGCTCAGGCAATTAGAGGATCATCAGGGGGTCCTTTTGTCCCTCTGTGGGGGGATACTCCCACTAGGTTTATATCTGGGACTCCCCACCATTTGACCTTAGAACTGAAGAAGCTTCTCGGATGAGAGGTGAAACGTCTTCAAGTAACTTAAAGAAGTCCAGACGCTATTCTTTGCAAGCTCCTTTGACTACAATGACCTGGATGACTGAGAACCACAGACATAATGTAATGTGTATTTGTTAGTCCCCATAGGGAAATTACTCCTCTGCATTTAACCCATTCACCCAGTGAAGCAGTGGGGAGCCACCAATGCAGCGCCCGGGGATCAGCGTGTAGGGACGGTACCTTGCTCAGGGGTACCTCAGGGTAGCTGTTCAGTGGAGTCGAACCCCCGACCCTCCGATCATGGGGCAACCACTCTTCCTACTGAGCTACCCCTGCCCCCGAGTGAAGCTAATGTTTTGTTTCCTTCTTCTGGGTCTCATCTTAAAGCATATACTTGGTGGGAGGGCTTAGAAAATCTTAACCAGTGGTGTATTTGTTTTGTTATGAAACATTTATTTAGTGTTTAAGACTATTGTAGTGTTTAACGCTACAATTTAGACTAAAACTGTTGGTTTCTTTCAACACTGAGTCTGACACTTCGTTAACACGCGTTCATGCTGTTTTTCCTTTATAAGCTCACCCCTTAGATCAATCCAAAAACCTCCAAATCATAGACTAACTCATAAATAATTTCTGGCTCAACAAAAAGTGCGCACAGTAAGACAATTACTTGCATCTCTTACACAAACACTCATCAAAGCTTTGTGTTCTCACAACATCTATTGTGTTGTTTACTGTCAAAACAAAGCAGCTAATGAAGCTTGAGGGACCTGAGCTCACTTATATCATTTTTAATTTTCAAAACACTGCGATTTGTACTACAGCAAACCCCACAGATAAAAAGTAAAGTAGTTCATAGTCTACATTGTAGTACAGTGTGGTGTACTAAGGCAGCGGTCCTCAACCCCCGGGCCTCGGACCGGTACCGGTCTGTGAGTCGTTTGGTACCGACCCGCGAGAGTTGAGGCTCAGGTGTGAAATGTATGGTTTTCAGGGTTTTTATCAGTTTTCAGCGTTATTTTGTTATTGTTTTTATCGTTAACTCGGTTTTCCTGGGTCTTTTCACGTGTGTTATGAATAAATCTTCTTTTTTTCGGTACCGGTACTAGTTTTATTTTGTTGTATTTATCCGCGACACCTTAAAGGCTGGTCCGTGAAAATATTGTCGGGCATAAACCGGTCCGTGGCGCAAAAAAGGTTGGGGACCGCTGTACTAAGGAATATTTCAGTTAATTAAGTTAATTAAGTAGTCGTAATAACGGTAAAGTAAATATGACAGTTAAATAATTTCAGTCTCTATGCTTGATGTAGATTGAAAGAAAAAGAAGAATGAGGCACAAGACCGACCAGGTCTATTTCTTGGATGTTTGAACCTCTCATAATGGGCTTTTTAAAAGTCTTCAGACATCGCAGGTAAAATGGTCGCACTTTGATGAGACCATCGTTGTTTGAATGAGTCAGTAAAGCCAGAAGAGCAGGTAGTCCTTCAGTGTGGCGCAGGACATATTCAGCTTCAGCTTCACTGTACGTGTGTGTGTGTGTGCGTGTAGACAAATGAGCAATGCTTCTTGTTTTGGCATTATAACTCTTCAGGCTTTAAAAGAAAAATTGAGTGATACTGACAGTGACCATCCAATTCATTTCAAAAGCTGATACTTATAACCTTTTATATTAATAGGGAAAAGAATCCAACGCATGCTGAACAGATGCTTTTGTGTTATTGTGAAAATGTGACAAAACTGGCCTCTAATCTTGAATTCCAACATTTTAGACATAATAACATTTCTGCTGAAGGAGATTCTGTTTGAGATTCTGAAGGAGAAACTTTTGCACTGTTTGACAAAGGTTCTAGTCGTGTAATAATAAGATTGTCTGAAATTCAGCCTCCAACCCAGATATTCTCTTTCTTTATACTTCAGAGTTCTGAGCTGCTGTCCAGCTTTCTGGAGCACTGTAAAAAAAAGCATTCGAGTGAAAGTACAAGACAAAGATGAAGCTTTCTTTTTTTCCATGCAGTTGATGTATTTGACAATGCTTCTCTCACTCTGCTTCTCAACCAGTCTCTATTCTTCTTCCACCTTTCCTCTCTGCCTCAGGTAACACCAATTACAGGCTGAGATACATTTGTGCAGTATAATGTTGTTTCATTACTTTTGTGGAAATAATGCAGAGCAGGGTTGGTTCCCTGTGTCCAATGAGAAAGAGAAGAATTTGAAGAAATCTGTGAAAATGCAAATGTATGCCTGTTGAAAAATAATGAGCTCAGACCCAGACTGGCTGATGGACCAGCTGCCAGGAGGGTTAAAGAGCACTTTGATTCTCCTTAATCAGTTACCTCCTTCTGTGGCGTGTTTTCCTAAACTGATAATCAGAAATACTGGAGATCTGGAGTTCTACGCTGCAGATATTCCCTTTGTCTCTCAGTGGCTCATCCAGCTGGGATTGGTACTGAGGTCTGACTTTTTCTGACAAGTTGAATTGTTTTGAATTTTTGTCAGTAAAGAAACAGTTTGTGGACTTTATATGTAGATTTACTGGTGTAATAGTAGAAGCAGGAAATAGTCTTAGGAACAGCAATCATTTCTTTATCGTGCATAGAAAGATTTATTTTTTATCTCAGTTAAAAAATAAATCAGAGATTAATGGATTATAATATTAAGCATTATATACTTTTAGTCTCCATAATCTTGGGATTTCAGGCTACCACCCTGTTGATGTTGGATAAAAATTCAGTTCAAGTCAGGTTTACTTATATAGCACCAAATCACAACAACAGTCGCCTCAAGGTGCTTTATGCTGTGAGGTAAAAACTACAAGCACTTTGCAACAGTAGGAAGGAAAAACTCCCTTTTAACAGGAAGAAACCTCCAGCAGAACCAGGCTCAGGGAGGAGAAGCCATAGGGGTGAAGTGGAAACAAAAGAGAAGAAAAAAGACAAAGGTAACATAGGGAGACAGAGAAATAACACACCAAGGGAGAGAAAAGACAAAAAATGTAATGTGATGTATAAACATAAAGGGAGTGAAGAGGTGCTCAGTGCTTCACGTGACGTTCTACAGCAGTATGAGCTGACAGCAGCATGACTAAGGGTTGATTCAGATCACCTGATCCAGCCTATAAGCATAAGGTAAACTGATGGCTTCGAACTGATGAAAAGGCACAGAAAAATTCAGCAGTCTAAGGCCTTACAGTGAATGCCATTGTATCTGACATTGTCATTGTCATATTGTATTGGTCAGGAATGTACATTCAACCTCTCGTAAGAAAGAGAATGGATTTATAAGAAAGAGAGCTGGCTCTCTGACAGAACTGAAAATGAAATCATTCAACAGTATGCCAATGCTTTTCCCAGTGACGCTATAAATAGTCTGTGGGCTCGCAGTCGATAGCACCCAGGATGCCAGTAAAGTAGGAAAAAAAAAACAACGCTGGAATATACAGAAATATGCTGCAGTGTGTAGAAAAAAACATTTATCCTGATTCCCCTGAATTTTGAAATAATCCTAACAGCCCAGTTTATGTGTATTTATGTGAATATTTTTGGGAACATCTTCCAAATAGGACCCAAGTTCACACAGAAATTTTGTTGCTGCCAGCTGGGACTGCTATATTTGTCACAACTGTATTTGTCTGTTCCTTATGTATAAAAAAAAAGAAAGAATACTGTACTCGTAAGTATTCATAGAATAGGCTGTAATTACGTCTTCCAGAATAACTAAGGCACTCTCATAGTTATGTAATTAATCTATAAAAAATACATAGGAGTCGGACTATGGGTTGCGAAAGCAACCATGTTTGCTTCCCATTATCTTTAAATACAGTGGTCGGGAAAAACATCTCCCTTCTGTCTAATAGTGTTTTATGTATGGGGCTAGAGATCAGCCATATATATAATACTCGAAATGTGGAGGAGATGAGAAGTTGTAGGCATTTTCATAACATAGGGGGGTTATTTAAATTTGGTCCTGCACCTTCCACTTCAAGATATGAAGGCTATGTTTTATCATCTGAGACGGAGTCATCTTCATCAAAGAAGCAAAAAAAATGAAGGAAAGAGACAACGTGGCAAACATCTTAATAAAATGTCATCCTCCTTTTCCTCACTTCAAGCATCATCTCCTAAACTGAAGTTGGGGCTCTAACATGGCACATTTATACACATTTATACATGTGTACAAATGTGGTGATTTATTCTTGATATTGATAAACCTTGAGTGTCCTAAAAATCACACTTTCCCACAAATATATAGTTTGATGATTTCACGTTACATGAGAGTATATTTCCTAAGTTTAACTATCGCCAGCACATAGCAGAGCTAACAGTAGCTAACAGCGACAAAAAAAGTTTAGCGCATCCTCAACAATTCATCTCAATATGGTGGTCATTGCTCATTTAAGACCCATTTAAGACTCTGTTTACAAAGTTTTACAGCCTATTGCAGAGTAAATAAAGGTAGACACATCACGTCATTGACAGCTGAGGTAAACAGTAGACTCATAGCCTTCCGTAGAGAGGGAAAACCTTTGTTAGGGTCCCTTGGTCGTCGACCCAGTGTTTTGTGTTTTTGGTTCTTTGATTTTGTTATTTCATTATATTCTAGCTTTGCTTTATGGGTTTTAGGATTATTCTTAGTTTACGTTCTCTAGGTGGGGTTTGGTTAGAGTTTTAGTGTTCTGGTTATCTGTTTGTGTTCCATAGTTGCTGTCTCCCCTGTCTGCAGTATCCCCACGTCCGGTCAGTGTCTGTGTCTGCCCTGGTCTCACGTCTCTGTTCCCTTTGTTATAGTGCTTGCCTGTGAGTCTGTGTTATGTTTCCTGTTTTACTTTGAAAGTCCATGTCTCATGTTAATGTGTCTGGTTTTGCTTCCCTTTGTCTCGTTAGGCCTGATTTGCCCCAGCTGTGTCTCCCTCCTGTTGCCCATTCCCTGATTGCTCCCTCTATGTATTTAAGCCCTGTGTTTCAGTTTGTCAGTGTCGCAATCTACTCTTATCTACCCTCACTTATGCTGTGTGTTTTGGTTTTCCTGCCTGCATTAATGTTTGTACTTGGGAAGTTTGTTACTTTGAGTTCACGTCTGTCTCCGGAGTCTGCACTTTGGGTCCTTTTCCTGCCTGCACACAGCCGTTTCATAACAACCCTGGGGCAGATCTGGTCTAAACAGTAGTAGAAACACTCTTGGCTGACTAATCCATGTTTGTCCTATAGCAGTCACCTATCCTATAGCCAGGATTGTGCACTTCATTCGGGAGTGGTAAGAAAATCTAGTGGTGAGAATTTTACACACTGTAACATTATTCCAAGCATATCTGAATGAATAAAACTGTAATTTTTATATATTTCGGTTGCATTTTACTCAAGATTATTGCTTCATATTAATTAGGGCCGACGTATTTTTTTTTTAGTTTTTTATTAGAATTATTTAATAATTATTCATTCTTATATATTGATCATATCCTACAGGCTCAATACTACTGATATGATGCTAAAGCATTTCATAAGAGCATACACTACTGTATAGTTTGGAATACATTTAGCCATGTAATCAAAACTTTGCAAAAATTTCCTCATATTTATTCTCCTAGTCTTTGCTCTTCTGTATAGGTAAGTGATCCTGCAGGGATCTTCTTTATTGATAAATGCAAGTGCAGGAATTGCCAATGGTACAGAGAAGGTATCAAATGTGTGTTTGTACCCAGTGTGGTGTATCTTCCGCTTGTGTATAAATGCTCTGCACCGCACCCTGAAAAAGAAATCTTTCTTCTTCCATCTGGCTGGCTGGCTGTGCTGTGGGCTGAATGGCTGATGTATCTGGGTTTCACTTTTGATGACAGCAAGGCGGCTAGAGGCAGCCGAAACTGGCGGGGCCTGAGGGTTAAGACAGAAGAGCTCCCACACAAAGATTCGCTTTCCTCTGGGGGGGCTCTACAAATGTTTTCCTCCTAAATTAGGCATTTGTTTAAAAGTCTTGGGGAAATCCTCTCAGAAACAATTACCTCTGCTGTCTGAGATACAGTCTGTGGAGGCTGGAGGAGGAAGAGAAGGCTGTATGATTTTTCTACTTATAGATACTTAACACGGCACGGCATACAAGGCAGCACGGTGGCATGGTGGTTAGCACTGTTGCCGCACAGCAAGAAGGTCCTGAGTTCAATTCCAACATCAGGCCGGGGTCTTTCTGTGTGGAGTTTGCATGTTCTCCCCGTGTTTGTGTGGGTTCCCTCCGGGTACTCCGGCTTCCTCCCACCGTCCAAAGACATGCAGCTTGTGGGGATAGGTTAATTGAATAATCCAAATTGCCATTAGGTGTGAATGTGCGATTGAATGTGAGTGCAAATGGTTGTCTGTCCCTGTGTGTTGGCCCTGCGACAGACTGGCGACCTGTCCAGGGTGTACCCCGCCTCTCGCCCTATGACAGCTGGGATAGGCTCCAGCGCCCCCTGCGACCCTGAAAAAAGGAGAAGCGGAAGCGAATAGATGGATAGATACTTAACACGTCCCCTTAGATAGGTATTTTGAAAGAGCCTTGGGTGGGAAATCCTTTTCTTCCTTCAATCCCTTTTATGTTTTTCTCCATTTTGTCCTTTCAGGCCCTCTCCTGCCACCTGCTCCTTTGAGGTTTTATTGAATAATGATCTTGATTTGACTTTTCAGTCCTTCATTTTTACCATCTCTATCAACCTACATCTCCTTTGCATGGCATTTCAAAGACTGAATTGGTGCTTGGTGTGTTTTACACTGAACGAGGCGCTCACCTATGTCAAACCTTCTAGGGTTGTAAGAGGTTCTTTCCCTCCATGAAAGCATTCTGCTGCCTTTTACAAGGTCCAGAGTGGGGGTTTTTTTCTCAAAAGCCTATCACTCCACATTTTTGTTGATAAAAGCTTCATTTGATATGTTAATTTTAGTTTGATCTTGTGCTTTTGTTTACCCACACCTTGCCTTCAGTTTTAAACACACCTTCCTATTAAATGATATGCATCAGTCAGATAATAATTTTTAATTATAAGCAGCTGGTATCAAATTATGCTAGAAAGTGTATTTAAATGAAAGAATTTTAAAAGCCAGCCCAATTTGTTGGTACCGTGCAGTCAGTTCAAAGAGAAAACAAAACTTTCCCCACAAACAAAGCTGAAACAACCAGACAGGGATGGAGGGTCAAGGCACCAAAATCAAGTTAAAAATAAAGTATAAAATATTAAAGTATTGATTTAAAAAGTATTTCATTGATTAAAAAAATTGTCTGGGGTGTGCCCTCCTGCTCGCCCTATGAGAACTGGAATAGGCCCCACCCCCTTTCAGTTCTTCAGGTCTTTATATTCAACCACGCCCGCCTTCAAAGTCAGCACCTTCTTCCCAAGTGATGCAAACAATAGTACACACTGTACAAAACATTTCTTCACTACTGTCTCAAGCAGCAGTAAGCGTCTACTGCTAACACCTCCCCTCAATGTATCCAAGAGCTGACAGCAACAGCCACTGCAGGCAGAAATAAAAAAAAAAATGAAAATGATTCATGTGGTGTTATGTTGTGCTCCTCTGTAAATCAACCAAGTAAACAAATTTATGTTCCTTCCACAACATAGATTGTGACAACTGAGGGAAAAATATGAGTGAAAGGTTTTTATTTTATCCTCTTTGTCCTTCAGGAGTGTGAAAGCTGCTGATATATGGGTCTGCTGTTGTTCTTGGTGAGGCCGTGTGTGTGTATGTGTGTGTCTGTGTTTAGGTGTGTTTTTATGTGTGTTGTCAGGGGCTCTACCAGACAGCAAGGCTGGCACTGCTCTTTTCTAGCTAGTCCACTCGGTGGACTAGCTAGAAAATAAAATACAAGCATGGTCAACAATGTTGGAACTCAGAGTTCTGCACCTAAAAAGAAAACACACACACACACACATAGAGACACAGGCATTAGACACACACGCAGACGCCTCAATTACCAGGCTGTACACATCCGTCTACATTCTCCGGGACTCTGTATTAACTCCCAGATTGTGTCTCACCATTCCCAATTCTCTCTTCTACTATTTCATCACATTGTCTTTTGTCATGCCGAGCCCACACTTGTCACCATTAAAGCGGCCACCAGATTTAAATCCACTGTGAATAACGTGCCATCTCCATTCAAGCCCACATCTGGAGGAAAGAGAAATTCCATTCACTCCTATATTTACAGTTAATGCTTCCCACAGCATTCCCCAGAGTAGTGTTGACATGCTGATATCCACTGCCCCCCACTGATTCTGCCTAGAATCACATGTGCTTCCTGCACAAGCAGACAAAAGGTCTGCAGTATGATTCATTGTGCAGAAAGAACGTGCACGTATTGTAATATTCATGCTTGCCCAAGCACTTATGGGAGTAGTTTTTGAACAGTGATTAAACGAGGTATGTTAAAAATTTTAAAGTGGTTAAAGTAAAAAAAAAAACAAAACATAAAATATTAGGTTGGAAGTGGCATATAATTCCCTCAGTGTAGTGTTTCCAAATGTACGACTTTCATTAACTGAAGCAGACATGCACTATTTAATACCCTGTGGCAAGCGTGTCAAGTGTGCACGGGCACCGAGGGCAGAAAAGGGGAGGGGCGGGGTTGTAATTAGCAGTTCCAGTAATTAGACTAAAGGTCAATGTTAACAAGACAGAGTATCTAATTTCTTATTGGGTATGAATCTGTACGCAGACCGCCATCTGAGAAAACAGGCATGCGCGCGCGCGCTCGGACGCCCCATTAATCATGGCACAGATAAAAGTGAGACAACATTTCCATTCTAGGGGTGAGCTGATCTTGCGCATGACATTTTTCACCTAACTCTTAAACCCCCACCCGCTCTCTTCCTCTCCTCAGCCACTGCATCTCATTAATGGTGATAGCCAATTAACACGAGCAATAATTACTAACCTTTTCCATTTCTCTTCCATGCCACTAATGACCCCAGTGTGCTCTGCTCCTTATCTTTATCCTTGCTATCCAGAGACACGAGTGAGTTTATTTCTTTGCCTGGAGCTGAAGTTAATGCAGCAGTGCTCATGAGGAAGAAGATGAATAGAGTTGTGCTTCTGTTTATTGTCTTAAATGGCACCGCCACCTACAAGGGGGCTTCATGAAGATGATATCTAAAGGTGAACTACTCACCCGTGAGGACTCGCTTCCAGCCCGCCCGATCATTTCTTTTTAATGTCGTTCATTTTTAATGCAGATGGTGTCAGCCTCTGTGCCATAACCCTGCACATCTGTGTTTCTAGTTTCTCACAATAGGTTAGAACAGTAAGCTGGGCTCTGAATGAAAGGAGAGATGTTCAAAAATGGCATACAGAGAAGTGCTTTGCGTAATTCAGTGCTTTTAGAAGGGGTTTCAAAACAAGTTTCGTAGGTACAAGCTTTCAAGAACTCGGTGAATGATTAATTCAATTCAGTCTTTCTGAAAGAGCACCAATTTACAGCATAAGCAATCTCAAGGCACTTTATATTTTAATATGAGGACTTTACAATACCAAAAGTACAGCATTCACACTCTCCCTTTGACAAAGCTTTGTAGGAAGTGTTGGTAAAGCGTACTAAAAGCTCAGCACATTCTCTACATGCTTTAACACATTTTTCAGTCTCCCACACAAGCACAGAGAAAGAGACACACTCAGACAATAATAATAATAATAAATGGATTGCATTTACATAGCGCTTTTCAAGGCACCCAAAGCGCTTTACAATTCCACTATTCATTCACTCTCACATTCACACACTGGTGACGAGGAAAGGAAGAGATATAGGGGCCAAGCCTTGCAGCCACTATCCATCACATCCTCAATTAACATTTGACTGGGCTAGATGGCCGTCTGTATCGACATTTCATTAGTAGCAGAGTCAGTACAGTACCATGTCAGGTATGTTAATGGCTTGACTGGGCTGGAGCCTTGCAGCCAACAGTACAATTTGAAGCGTAGAGCTAAGAGCTAGCCAAGAAATCTAATGAAGATATCCTCCTCTCCTTATTTTATTACAGTGCAGTACTGTGAAAGGCCTCCTTTTTGGCTACTGCTTTTATATTACAGTCTCTGGTGGGAGTACAAATATGTTCTGTAACCTATAAGGACATATTTTGGGGCCCATGCTAAACACAATGCTTACATATTATTACTTCTTATTAGCACTTTTTAAGGTGCAAGGTTATTATCGCTAACGAAAACTAACGAAATAACGAAAACTAGAAGTGAAATAACATTTTCGTTAACGGAAATAAAAATAAAAACAAAAAAAGGAAAACTAACTAAAACTATAATGAGTGTTCACAAAACTAACTAAAATTAACTGAATTTATAGCAAAAATGTGTTTCGTTTTCATTGATGTGTGCGTGTCATACAATAGTCAAGGGTGAAAATGGAGTTTAGTTTCCAGATTTTTTTCTTGCTGTCTAATTATGCCAGCAGGTGGCAGTACGTTAGTCGAGTCGTCTGTGTTGCTGCTCCCACAGAATCATGTCAGGAAAAGTCGGAAGCCAGAGTCCAATTTGGGATTACTTTGAATATGACTGTGTTTTGGATAAAGCAAGTGTCTTGTAGTGGAAAGAGACAAATTATGAGGGACATTTCTAAAGGGAAAAAAATCCCACAAACCTTAAAGTGCACTTGAAAAGCTCACACAAGAAGGCTAACCTAGCTTAGCTTGAGAAGGTAAGGGAGCACACTCAACCCTCATCCCCAGAAAACAGAAGCTAACCCCAGGCAAGGCAGCGTGATGCATCCCGAGACAACAGGACGGGGATATCTACACAACTGTGTGAGTCAATTGCCTTCAAAAAGTTTATCAATTCACTTGAACCAAAATTACGAACACCCGGTGCTGCGAGAGTTAATAGTCTCATTGGGGCCAAAATATACATTTTATAGTTGCCTGGTATCAATGGTTGTTCATCTGCCTTTATTTATTTATTTATTTAAAGAACCCATAGGTGGGAATGTGAGTTGTCTGTCTCTGCGTGTTAGCCCTGCGACAGACAGGCGACCTGTCCAGGGTGCAGGGTATGGTAGCTGGAATAGCAACATACCCAAGGATGAGCAGAATGACTGATATGATGAAACTGGGATTTTGTTACACTTAATTATTGCAAACACAACTAAAACTATAACTGAAACTAATCAAAACTAAACTGAAACTAAGGATTTTCAAAATAATAAAAACTAAACTAAACTAGCAAACAATTGGTAAAAACTAATTAAAACTGATATAAAATTGAAAATCTGAAGTCAAAACTAAATAAAAATAAAAACTAATGAAAATTGCAAAACTATTAAAACCCTGTTAAGGTGATAAGACGCTGGCAAAAGAAGAAAAAAGAAAAGACTGCAGACATACAGCGCAGAAAAGGTAGCAAGGTAGCAATGGTGTTTTTTTGTTTTGTTTACACAAAATATTGAGAAATGTTTCACAATTTTGCAAAACAGCATGTGGAATAATTTCATAGGAGTTGCTTGGTTAAGAACAAACAGCTTTTGCAAACATCATCATACAGAGATAACATGGGAAACCTCCGATCATGATTCCGATCATGTCTTGAGATAAAGACATGATAGGAATATATTTTAATATATCAGTTTATGTGAATCTCCCACCGCATCCCAAAGCTGCTTTGTTGGATACAGGTGTGGTGACTGTGGAGGCTATTTGAATACCATGAACTCACCGTCATCTTCAAGAAATCAGACTGTGGTCATGTGGGAGTGACATGGTCTGTAGTGTTTAAATGAGGCTAGGTTGGCCAAAGTGTGTCAGGAAAATATTCACAACAAAAATTACAGAACCACCACCAGGAAGGATGGATCCATGTTGTTTACATCAAATTCTGACTTCCCATCTAAATGTCACTGCAGGGTTCAGGACTCATCAGAGCAGGCGATGCTTTTTCCAGTTTGCTATCGTCTAGCCTATAGTTTCTTGTTCTTAGCTGACAGGAGTGTCACCCGCTGTCGCCTTCTGCTGCTGTAGCCCATCTGCTGTGCACCTTACTTGTACTGTAACAAGTGGTTCTTTGAGGTTTGTTGCCTTCCTATCATCGCGAAGCCGTGTGCTCTTCTCTGACCTCTGTCATCACTGAGGTGTTTTCACCCAGAGTACTGCCGCTCACTATATATTTTCTCAATTTTTCCTGGGCTTCTCTGTAAATCCTACAGATGGCTATGTGGGAAAATCCCAGTAGATCAGCAGTTTCTGAAATACAACAACCATGCCACGATAACAAGCAGTTGAGTAGGTGTACCTAATAAACTGTCTGCAAGTGTATATCCATTTGTTGTGCTTCATTCAGCATGTTTTCAAGGCCTTTTCAACTCAGATGAAAGAAATACAAATAGTGCAGCAAAGCTGTGGTTTACATTAGTCAAAAAGAAAGAGGAGAAACAATCTTTAAAAAAAAAACCCATCTCAGTGCAGATGATGGGAACTAAAAACCCGTGAAATAATTCGCAGAAATTATTCTCAAGGGTCTCGTCCCTACAAGCAACCACTTCATGTTGCATGTTGTTATTTGATCCAGGGCTGTTATGAAAATTATTGATTATAGCTGCTTGAACAAAACAAATGGCTTTGATTTAATAGGTCACTGGGAAAGACAAACAGATCTATCAGTAGCCGGTTCGTTTACATAGCCATCCTCTCGTGAACCACTCACCATTTGTCAATTCATCTGAAACCAAGTGTGAAAAGGCACCTAATTACCATCTACGAACGACAGTATAAGACTGTAAATTATCTGGCCTGTTCAATCAGCGATAACGATGTTTCTCTCAGTGACACTGGGAGCTCTTTCTGTGGAAAAGAAAAGACAGCCGTGGGTAACGAGACCCACTCCGAATGACATCAAAATGAAGACATCGTGAATGAGACTGGTGCAGAAGAAATAAGAGGTGGCTGGCAGGAGGAGAGTAAGAGAAGTAGGTGGGGATATGACCTTTACTCCCAGCACCTGCAGGCAGGGATATTACTCAGCAAGCCACTCAATGAGTGAATCGATCCAGACACACAGCTCAGCTGCAATCAATACCGGCCTTAATATAGTCCATACTAAATATTGGCTTTTAAATGAGATACCAGTGGCATTTTTTCACCTCACTTCTCTCATTAATACCCATCATGTTTCATTTTACTCCTGTTCCGACCTCTGAGCAACAGCAAAAACTGAAGTTAACAATTTAGTCCCGCTGCCACTAAAGCAGTGCATTATTTCCACCTTTGGATTCTAAAATTATTGTAATTTACCTTTGCATAGCAACGCTGAATACCAAACTCCCTTCAAGGGCCCTATGTGAGAGTGTGTAAGCAATCCTGTGGGTAAATATGAGTGTGTTGACACTAAATGAATAGATCTCCTCTGTTATCTGTTTTTGTCTTCTGCTTCCAACAGCTATTTAATAACATACACAGGCATGTGTCGCACGTCATTATTCGAACTTCATGTCATCTCAGCTGTTCTGGAAGCTGAACAGTTCATGCTGTTTGACAGAGTGGCAACCATCTAACAATAGCTCCCTCACGTGGTGGAAAAGCTTCTCCGTTCCTCTAATATTACCTACATGTTCTTCTAATGTCTATTCAACAGGGAGAAGAGGGGTTTTTTTCCCCCTTTTTCTTTTCAGTTACAAGTTCCTGCTTAAATTAAAGCAGCCATCTCTGTAGCTGGATCACTTTTACAAAACGTCAACATTTGTCCGGACCACTGAAGCTAAAATGTCACATTTGCATTCTTTTGGAGAACCAATTCCCCTGCAGCCCTCTGCTAAGATACACCCTTTTACCTCGAGGCGAGACATTTAAAGGGATGGGCCTCTCGCCAAAGCAAACCTTTAGTCAATAAATCTTCAGCATGCTGTGAAGTGATGTACACCAAAATCGTTCGCTGTTCATCATAAGTGGACCGAACCTGCTGCGACTTTAAGTGAAGGCGCTTGTCTTTAGTTAATTCGTCAATTCACTATGTGCAAATTCACCCCTCCCCTGCATGCATAATTCTCATAAGGCCTTCAATAGTCTGCCAGGCAATCACAGCAAACACACAGATATTGTGTATGAGCGCATACAACAATGCCAACAACAACAGTCTACAAATACTTCTCCAGCAAGCGCTCTTAGGAATCACACTTCATATTTCTCAGGAGACGTCTGCTCTTTCAGTTCCTGGCTGAAGTTTGGAAAAAAAAGGGAGTCCGTTTGGAGGACAGAGTCTGCGACTTACCTCATTCTTCCTGGTACTTCCTGCCCTCCTGGCATGACCTGGATAAGGTCTGATCGCGCTGCCCTGCCCTGGGAAAGGGGAAGCCATTAACAGTCTCGTGAGAAGGACACATTCAAATAGGAAGCCATACAGAATAAACACAGCGTGAGTGCGCCGTCGCGTTCCCATGACCCAAAATGACTGGATGTGTAGGTGTGTTTGGGCATGTGTTCAGTGTCAGCCAGAAATCAGGAGTGCTGTGTGTTGACCCAGCCAATTTCCAGCGTGAGTTTAGACTACAGGTTATACCTTCCACCTGATTTTACCATGCAGAACTTTTGGGCTTTTAACGTGAAGGTGACCACACCTCCACATCAGAGAGTTCACTATAAAAATGTTGAGAACTTTGGAAGCTTATTTAAGCTCATCTTGCTAAATATCAACCCAAACAGGCCCTTTGGTTCTTTCCTGGTGTACTGCTTAAACACAGCAGTGTTTTAAGGCTTTAAACAATAATTATTTTCATTGCTGATTAATCTAATTTGTCAACTGTAGTCATCGTTGAATCGAAAACATGTCCGCAGTCACATAAGCCAAAGAAAAGCACATTAGAGAGTCTGAAACTGAGTGATTGCATCTAAAGATTTAGATGTTAGATGTAAATGATCAGTTAATTAACTGACAGATCCAGTAAGAATTAAAACTTCGCACATTAAATTCAAGTATTTCTTTTATTACCCACCATTCTCTCATTTATGTGCTTTGTATCTTTTCCAATCTGCTCTCAGTTCCAGATGTAAAATTCAAATGAGCCCTCTCTGAACTGGCCGCTTACCACTGAGAGGCAGTAGAGTTCCAGTGTTAAGCGCCTCACCATAGACTCCTAAGTGCCACCTTCAACGAAAGCCAAGCAAATCACAAACACATTCAATATTTCTTGATATACTGCAGACAAAACTATATTTACTCAAGGCCCAAATTCACTTAAATACAGGCACGACATACCGAATCACCACAATGAGCTGAAAAATCATCACGGTGTCCAGAATGTGCATTTACAGTGCATAAAAAGACCATTTCTATCAAAAGAAAAACACACATTTTGTCCAAATCTTACACTTGTGCTTTGATTTACGGCCACACCTTGGAACAATAACAGGTTGCTATTTATTATTTCATGAAGATTTACTACGTGAACAATTTTAAGTGCAGTGATTTCACTTGGTGATGAGCCAGGGTAGTTTGCCGGAGGTTGCCAACATTATTTCATCTCCCTCCCTTTTAAACTTCAATGGATAGAAGATTTGCACTCCTAAACATGGGTCACAACCTTAGCTGGGGCAATCTAAGTGCTATATAGATTGTATAAAAGTAAATGTGTGCCTAGACAAAAGTAGACGAGCAGTATTCAGTCCTCGGGGGGCTGGGGGTTGTATAAGGAGCCTCTGATTATACAATAATGAAGGATAAGGTTGAGCGCAAGAAGGAAAAGGGTGGGTTTACCTCTTAGTGAACAATACATTTAACCAAGGAATCCCATTTGCATTTAAGTGGATCAAAAGCTTGGTTCTCTAGTAATGTATGATTTAAAGAGTATATAAGAGAAATATGCTATTACAATGGCTTTATTCAATTCCTGCCAGAAATCCAAATTGAGCAGGCACAGACAAATTGATAGGGGGTTTACAGGCTCAGAGATGGTATTATCATGGTTATCTTTATAGGCCTGGTGTGTGTGTGTTTGTGTGTCTGTGGTCATGTAGCTATATTTCTGACTGCCTGCTTGTGTGTGAGAGGTTCTTCCTACGTGAGTGCACGCATGCATGTATTGTGTGTATACATAAAGAGGGAGGGGGTTGTCACTGAAAGCATGGTGCAGATTAAAAAGGGTGGGGGGGGGGGGTGTGTGCGAAGGAGTAATGACAAGAAAGCCGAGGGTTCCCAAGGCAACCTGCTGCTCCCTGGCCCTTGGTGTGGGGGGCCTTGTCTCATCTTGTGTTGTGCCTGAGCACCTGCATAGTGTTTGCACAGGCAACAGTGATTATTTTGATGATCTCTTGGCTTGCTAGAAGCCCACACTGCAGACCGTATCCACTGATCCAACATCCCCTCCTAGATGTCATCCATTTACTCAGCTGGAAATGTGCTGAAGAAATGCCTCATATGCAGAGATGAAAAAAAAAAAAAGATTGAGCCCAGAAAAAAGTAACAATGATGGGAGACCTTGAGTGACAGTTGTGACATGGTTGGTGTAGCCTTTAGCAGTGGATCCCCAGTTACATGTTACAGTCTAATTTCTACACTATCATCAAAGTGAGGTAATCACAGTGGGAATATGGCTGGATGATTTTGAACTGATTACATGTGGAGGGTATAAAAGCACTGACAGCCTTTGGTGAGTCGCAGTAAAGAAGCAGGGTGAACGATCTTTAAACCCCACACTTTCCGGAGTTTCACTGTGTGAGCGCTGTGCTAGTGGTTATGATCCTTTTCAACAGAAGTTACATCACCCAGAGTAGTAGAAGTTACATCATAAGACTGAAGGATGGTTATTTAGTGCTACTAAAGATAGGTAACATATGAGCTAGACAGGCAAACAGCAGACAGACAGAGAGAGAGAAAAGGATTAAAGCATGTTGTGAGAAATTAAACCTGCATTAACTATTTTTTCACCTATTGTTCACACTATTGTGTAACCATTTAAGCTGATATGGTTAGTTATGGGTAGTGCAAACTGAAACCTACAACTAACCATGTAGGTCATTTTGAGTTCAATCTAATTTGAACTAAACTTATTGCTCTGCTTTGTCTCAACCACCTCTTGATCAAAAGCTCCTCCATGCTTTGCCAGCGAGCCAATGACTCACTGCCCACTGTTTGATTCCTAGCAGGCAGTGTTTGTCAGAGCTTTGTTTGTGGTATATTGATGCTGATGAGGCCCATGAGAGTCAATAAAAAACTACAAAGTTGCAAGCCAGAAAAGCAAAACAATGGGCTCAAATGCTAAATGCTCCCTATAACTGAACGGAACTTCTTCTGTGTCTTGGTCAGTAAAAATTCCCGTTAGCATACACTAGATTGATTATTCTTTCCTTTCTTTTTTACAAATATGTTACATTGGGTGTTTGGGGTTTTTTTTTTTTTTTTGCAAAAATGCAAATGCCTTCTATTTGCGATTATGACGAGCTACTGTTTACTCACCCAAAGTCTTATACACACACTTTACCCCTTCTGAAGACCTCTGCATTTCCTGTTAGTCCCGATAATGCAGGAACAAGCAGTTATACTTCCTGGTTCTCAGGCTGGCGCGGAAGGAACCACAGTCTGGTCACACGGTGCTCCCTCCCTCCCCTCCCTTCATTCTTCAAACTTCTTCATTCAGTTTTTCTCCCTCATTCTTCAGCTGTCTTATGTCATTTACTTTTCCTCATTGCTCTCACCTTTGTCTCCTTCTACCTCCCAAGCAGGGCCACACAGATTCAGGCAGTGGGAAGAGGAAAAAAGGGCTACCTCTTGAAGGAGAGGGCACTCGAACAAACAAATAAACTTTTCTCGGCGGTGGCAGGATGTTCCCCAGAACGAAGGATATTTTCACATGTCGTGGAGATGGTTTGAGGAGCGAAAAACACGAGCTCTATCTTTACAGGCTGTGTTTATCTCCTGTTGTGGAAGTAGGACGTGGAAGTTGTATTTTAAAAAGACAGCCTTGTCCTATTCTAGGGCAAGGCAAGAGCTATTGATGGAGATGCGTAACAAGAGGAGGGAGAGAAAGAAAAGGTTAACTTTCAAAGTGCTGTTGCAGTAGAGTGCTAGGAGAGTGATCTACTGTACACTTTCCTGCTAAAAAAAATGGCCACTCAACACCCGAAAACTCTTTTAATAAATCATTCATTCAGGCCTCCAGAGCACCATATGGGAACTTGCTGATGCAGTTCCAGAACAAGTGCCGACAAAGTAGTGCCGACAAAGTAGTGCCGACAAAGTAGTGCACTACGCGGTTATGTGTCCCCACAGACGTGTTATAGCATCATTGTCTGGCTGTAAGCGCCGCGCTCTTTGCTCATACTCCCCGTGGCGTGTCCCATTAGTGGTCTCTAGCAGGCCACAACTCATTCCCGGCACAAGCCAAAATAATGCATTATTAACCAGCCTTGCTTGTTTTTCCGTATGTGATCAACCTTAGAAGCAACCAGCATGGTATGGCCACATACAGCCAGGCATCAATGCATACACGCACACGCAAACACACACACACACACGTTATTTACTCTCAAATGCAATGCCCTCCAGTCCGCAAGACCTATGTGAAAAATTGGAGCTCTGGTTACGGACAACAATGGTGGCATTTAATATGGGTCATGGTTACTAGGCAACCACAAGCCAAGTGGACTGGTGTTGGATTACTGATTGTTTCATAATTAATTACGGATTATGAATAATTGATTGAGAAGTGTTGGGTAATTTACAGTCGTGTGTAAATGGGACCTAATCCACCGCCTTACCCTCAGAGTGTGCGCGCGTTTGTGTGTGTGTGTGTCCGCATACAAATGGCATCAATTTATGCATGCAGCTATCATCTCTATTGGTGCGAGTGATATCTAGAGCGAAAAAATGTATTTTATTTTCTTAATTTTCCATATAGTCTTTGTACATTTCTTTAATAATGCAGTTCTCTATATTTCAAAAAGGGAGATGATATTTCTCATTTCCTTAATTGTTGTTATTTTCAGAGAAAAAACTGAACTGATACTGTCACCTGCAGTTTGTGGTTTCTTATGGAACCTAGAAGTTTAATTTTTTAATTTTTTTTATTTTCTAAAATAGAAAGTTATAACTGGAAACTGTTATTTTGGATGTTAGCATGGACACATCAATGAGTAGCTGGTGAGAGGGGGTTTTTGAGAAGAGTGTGTATTAACAGATAGAAATAGAGAGTTAGAAAGAGAGGCAAAAGAAGAGAGGAGGATGTAGGTGAGAGGTAGATAAGCAGTGTGTAGGAGTTTGAGTGGGCTGGAGAGAGTGGGAGAGAGAGAGAGAGAGAGGAAGGGATGGAGCTGAAAGCAGATCTGGACAAAAAGACCAGCCAGGAGGGAAACTGTCCTCAATTCAAGCTGAATTTAAATCCAAGATTAGCTTTTAAAAACACTCACAACTCGACTAATATCTGTCACAAGCTGATTAATGGCAGCACTTCAACATCTGTTACACAAAGGAAAACAGACAGGAATGACTGAAGGAACAGTGATTTAAAAGAAACTGATCTTTAAAAAAATAATAATAAAAGTAATTAAAATTGTATAGTATTCAAGAAGATGCTGTTATTGGGGTGACCAGTAGGGGTCAATGACATCACAGAGGGTAAAGAACTACAGTGTATTAGATAAAGAGATGGAAAATCAATGGAAAAAAATATGTTATTGTAATAAAATGTTATTAAAACATGTGCAAACATACAGAATATAAGGCAAAAAACAAGAGTTTGTACAATTCTAAAAATATTCTCAAATGTACTTCGTGACATTGTCATTATGGCTAATCAGAATTGAATCAAGAAGAAGAAGAGGAAGGAACGTTTATTGTCCCTTTATTTGTCTTAGACATACAGTGCTAACATAGCAGCATTTACATAACAGCTCAATAATAACATCAATCAAATTAATTAATTACATTTGTTTCCCATAATACGACTCCACCGCACATTCAAGTACATGTTGATGTGGCTCCAGAGCTTTTAGATTTCCCTAAATAACAGTTTGTTTCACAGCTGCTTGCTCTAAGATAGATAGATAGATAGATAGATAGATAGATAGATAGATAGATAGATAGATAGATAGATAGAGATAGCATCACCATTAAGATGAATGGGAGATTTCATTAATTGCTTGAGTCTTGGTGATGTGCTTGGTAGCTAAACTTCAAACACTGAAAACCCTATCATTCAACAAAACAAAAGAAATTGTCTGCAGTTTGTGGAAAATTGTTTATTTATGCTACAAGTCTATATACAGAAAAACTGAAATAACCTCCATCATCATTTTTAAGTAATTGTTCTCAGTTCGGTTCCATTGTGGTCCCCACATAAAAATACTGTATTACACTCTAAAAATGTGAGCAGCTTGCTGATGATATTTGTTTTCCTAAAATGTGTCAGTATTTAAAGTATTCAGTTGTATTCGCACAGAACAGTACACGACTGCACTAAATGTAACGTATTTTGACAGCAATTTTTTTATAGAGTCTTGTAACACCATTGTAACAGTGTTTGTTCTCCATCATTATGTTTTTACTACTTCTGAAACAACTGAAAACACCAAATAGAATTAACAGGCATAGACCAAATTATTATATATTTAAGAAAGGGCAACAAAGTAAAGGGTGGAGGAAGTAACCTAATGGAAAGAAATGCACACCAGTAAGGGTGGTATGAGCGGGAGATGCATAAAAGGAGGGAGGGGGAGAAAAAAGAGCGGCAGCTGAATGAAAATAAAGGAGGGAAGTAAAATGAGAAGTTAGATTAGTGTGGTATCACTTTCCTCCTTGGACCCCCATTATCACGCCTTCAGATCCCCTCTTTTGGCCTCACACAAACACACTAAATCACGTTGAGCCTCCCTGTTATGAGTACTTGGTGACTGTTAAGATTACAAGCCTTTGTGTTACAGGGTACAGTAAGGGAACAAACACTCAGAGCCTCAGTGTTTCTTTGTGTGAAGTTAACAGTCTGCAGGGATGAGAAATATGAGACCGAACGAACAAGCTGATATAAACATTCAGAATGAACCTTTTCAATATGCAAGTTTTCCCGATTACAACACAGATAAACAAAATTTGAGACCGAATTAGTACTGCTTCAGTTAATTAAAGTCTACTGGGACCACCACGAATGAGAAAATATACAGAAATTATGGTCTGTAAGACAATAGCATAAACAGAAGCTCAGCAACAAAAGTAGAATAAGTAAGAAAAATCTGTTATAAAAAAGTATGTTCGTCCAGTTTAAAGAAAAAACAGTGAGTAACACAGCTAGTGAACTTCTGAAGTCAAAAATAGTTACAGATATGGGCGAAAGTTCTCTTATACCAATGTTTCCTCATTATGAATGCATATGAATACCTGCATACTTGTTATCAAGAGTGTTGAATGTAACATGTTCCAAAGTAACGTGTGACTGTAATTACATTACATTTTTCAATAACACATTAATGTAATGTGTTTCTGTACTAAATTCACTAACTTCATTACAGTAACAATGATGTAGTAATAATAATAATAATAACTTTATTTACTTTCAAACAAAGTGCTGTACAACTATTTGAAATTAAAGAGATAAATAAAATAAAAGTGATACAATACAAGCAATACAAATAAAAAACACAATACAATGTCATACTAACAACAACTTTTTTTCTTATTCAGCGGATTCATCTTTGTGTGCTGGGAGGTGGAAGATGGTGGAGCAGTCTGTAGCTTTTGAGGAGTTGTAATTTGGACGTTATTTTTCATTTTATTGCAAAAAAAAAAAGACAAGAGCACGATGACAAAATACATGAAACAACTGCATTATACTCCAACACAACTTCTGCTCTTGGAAAACATCTGTACAGACAACATGCTAACACAAAGCCAGTGAAGAATGATGTTAAAGCTGAGTGTTGTCCAAAGTTTACAAAGTTTGCAGGATAAAGTTCACAGTGATGCATTATGTGGGAGTGGCTACCCCTAAAGTACACTTACTAGGTTACATCAAGGGTTGCAGTTTAGGTTAGTTAGGTAGGTATAGGGCTAGGAAATCAGCAATTCTTTTCCCCACGCCTATACCCAGTCTTAGTGTCCCCCCATGTGTTAAATCCCACTTTAACTCCTGCATGGAAAGAAAGAACATATCTGATGTATCATGTTGAGCTTTTGTCATCAGAACAATGATTGGTCACAAAAGCAAAGTAAAAAAAACATATATATATATATACACACACACACACACACATGGCACTACCTTTGAGATATAAGCAATCAGAAAAACACTTTTTGAGTCAGGCAGGGGGCCCTTTGCTGCATGTCTTTCCTGTCAGCTTTTCACTGCTGAATTGTTGAATAAACAAAAGTCCCACAATAAATCTTTTTAAAAAAAGAAATGAAACTGGACATACTGAGAAAAGCAATCTAAAAGATGCAAATACACTGATAGTTGGGGCAATGTGTGTGCTCTCTGGTGACAAGCAGTTGTGGTGGATAGAAATTGGAGTGAGTTGCAGGTGATAATGGATTGCATTTATGTGCAATCAAGACCCTCAAAGCTCTTTACAATTCCACTATTCATTCACTCTCACATTCACACAGTGGTGGAGGCAAGCTACAGTTGTAGCCACAGCTGCAGACTGACAGAAGCGAAGCTGCCATATCGCGCCATCGGCCCCTCTGGCCATCACCAGTAGGCGGTAGGTGAAGTGTCTTGCCCAAGGACACAACGACTGAGACTGTCCGAGCCGGGGCTCGAACCGGCAACCTTCCGCTTACAAGATGAACTGCCAACTCTTGAGCCACGTAATAGACTGCGGATGTTTACCAAGCAGCAGTAAAGCTGCCAAAAGTAATACAAGAGGCATAAAATACTCTGGCAGCACCACAGATAAACTGCAGGCCTGCTGTTCTGCCTACTTATGTGTGTTTTGTGTGTTTGTTTATTAGCAAGGATCTGAATGTAATGGAAAGTATATATTGCGGACAACCAACCATCTTCATGTTTGTTGTTCCAGATACAAGCTTATGTAACATTCCCGTTAGGCAACAATCTAGAACAGATTCAAAAGTTTCACTAGCATGAGCTGGTTCCTCTTACCATGAAGATGTTATACTTACTACTTTAATGTCAGGTATAAAATCAAAGAGGAAAACTCCACCTTTATTTCAGCGTGGCTGTGTTTACCTTCGATGGGGAGCCATAAGGGCTGACGTCCTGCAAACTGCATGCTCGTCTCCTTTTACAACCTATTAATTATAGTGCCACTATCTCGGAGCCTTTGGCAATCTTTCCATCAGTCCATCACCCACTCTGTCTCTCCTTGGACAAATAATCTGTCTTTCGAATTCTCTCCGTCTGACTACTTTAAGATCTCTTTCTGTTTCATTACACTGACACGACTCCCTGTGTTTTTCATTTTCACTCCGTTAAAACTGGCAAAGAGTATCACATAACAAAGCAGACATGCATCCACAAAAGAAACCACTACCTTTGGCAGTTTCAAATCCTTTTATGTCTCCCTTTCTTTCGTTCTTTCTTTCACACAAAGCGATAACCACATGATGACTACAGGTTTACTGGAAAAGTCAGGAAGGATATACCTGAATAAACATGTAGTGCGTGTGTGTGTGTGTGTGTGTGTGTGTGTGTGTGTGTGTGTGTGTGTGTGTACATGCATCTACAAAGACCACACACTTCTGCAAAAAGTAGCTAAACTGTACTGAAATGTATGTCAGCGTGTAGATGCAGTTCTGCACAAACAATGTAAGCATTTGCTCACATGCGTACTGTGGTATATGACATTACGCTCTACAGCCATTAAAGTATATTTGAGTTTTAGCTCACGAGTGTTGTGTTTGCACTGGACAGGTTGTAATTTACAGAAGGAACACAGTGGCTCACAAAGGGGCAGGACCCAGGGGGGCCATCAAGCTGAACTTGCTGTTCCCCGGGACGTGCCCTGGGAAGAGACCCGATGTCACATGGATAAAAACAACACACACGCCCTGTCAAACAGCAGGGGAGGATGGATGGATCGAAAGAGGAGAGGGGAGCAATAAAAAAGACGGAAAAGAGAATAATGGCGGCCAGAGTTAAATGGACAGTCGATAGAAAAGGATGGAAAAAGACAAATAAAAAGGAAAAAAGTGACTGTGTGAGTGGTGCAACCCTGGAAGCACCATGCTATCATCTGACAGTGAATGGAAGAGATTATAATACTGTAATGGTAATGTATCACTTGAATCCCTGCTGGGTCTGCACTGTTAACAAGCAAAAATAGAGGCGTGGTCTGGCGATCTGGAAATAATATCAGCGTGACCCCCTCAAAAGCCACAGGGGAGTCACAAGTTGGTTTTGTATTTGAATGTCTTTGTTTTCACAAATGTAACCCTCTTGTTCTCCAAATAATTCTGCAATAGTGCGAACTGACAGTAGAGCAGCAATACAAGAATTCTAAAAAATGGACCTCGGTGACAGCTGAAGCACATAAAGTGACAGCTCAGGATGAGTCAGTTTACTTGCTGTCGCTCTGACTTGTCTCTCTTTATCGCTGAAGAGAACCAGTTGTGTACGGAGGCATAAAAAGGCAACATCTGTGGAGCCTCCACTCTTAATGCTGGAATGTAAAGATTTATGAGAAGTATTCAGACAGATGACTCGTACAGCGTTAGAAGCCAGGCCTCGAATTCTATGTAGCTACCTTAAATGTGTGGAAAGGAAGTTCTAATTTAGCTTTAAAACTTGTCCTATCCGCATTGAATTTTTGCCCCCCGACTGCACTTCAATTGCAGAGACTTGCTAATGGATATCCGCTTGTCTCTGCCCTCTGATACTTTACTGCTCTTCTGGGGTGGAGCATGTTTGTCTGAAAGTGTGTGCGTATATGTGTTTACACTGCAGTGTCTTTGGGGCTGACCACTGTATGATCAGGTGACCTCCTTATTCAAACTGTAAATTGACCCTATGTTGGACACTGGCCTCTTTTTTTTTTTTAATTGAAGTACTGTTTACCACTTCTATACTACTTAATGTCTGTCAGTGAGGAAAAAACACTCAGTCTGTGCAGCTGGATATGCTGTGACTTCCAGGAAGAGTGATCAAAGCTTCTTCCTTTTCTTTGGGATCAAACGGCGAGGGAATATTTACTGCTTTGTTTGGTACTAGGTCAGATGAACTGCATCATTAGATGAAGATGGGAAACTAGAGACACTTTAGTTCCAGTGAAGAACAGAATGTTAAAACAACAGAAACAGAAAGCATGTTCACAATTTTATGCATCCAGAATTATATAAAACAGGTGACAAGGACAAGCAATTATTTCCTGTATGTTATACAGATGCTGTATATCGATAGTAATATGACTTGGAATCTTACAAGGCACAGAAATGCTCATATACATACTGAAAACTACTTCTACTACTACTACTACTACTAATAATAATAATAATAATAAATATGAAAACAAATCTGTCTTAGCAACTGAATTAGAAGACCTTCTATCACTTGCTTCCATCTTCAGTGTCTTTTTCTACTTTAATGCATTGTATACAAAAGTCGGATAACAAAGAGTAATCTGTCCTGTGCAATTCCTCACACATGTTGGTTATTTTGTCCAGAGGTCAGGTAGGCTACTGTTATCTTGGAAGATGTTGGCTCATTGCATAGTGAGTTAATACTGGTAGCATCTTTTTCATGATTCCAAAATAACCTTAGTCATTTTGTTGTAACTCTTTGCTGTAACTCAAGTATCATTCCATCCCTCATCACCAGTTTTATGGGGTTGTGCTCACAAATGTTTACAAGTGTTGTTGAGTAAATAATTGCTCACTATTAATTACTGGAGTTAAAAAATATTACTTTTCGGTGGCCCTAGTGGCCCTGACCAATTTTACTTCTGTTTTGTCCTACCTGCCTGTTTCCAGCAAGATCTTCTCTTTCATTTGGCCAAACTAGCAGTCATCACAGTGCAAAGCTGTCAAAGTTCAGTTTTACTGATCTTTGACTGCGGTGTTCACAGTAGCCCCTGAGCTGGGTACTGCACTTTGACTTTCCTTTCTCCAGGATCAGATTTTCATTGTACAGCAAAAGTCTTTTTAAAAAAATGGTTTTCAGAGTGAAACACGATGTGTACGAAGGCAATAATGTTGGGTAACATTACTACCAAGCATGCTGGGAGGAGTGTACATTAGTTGAAATCTAGTTTGGATAAAAACATTTACATTTATATTCAAGTTCTAATTCTCCCAAATTTTGACGTTTTTGGACTGTGGATGGAAACTCGTTTACACAGGCAAAACCCACTTAAAGCTAAGGTTCCGATGCTGTGGGTCTACAGAATGTTGCTCACAACCAAACCACTTTAACCACTTTATTGTTTCAGTGGTTTGTTCAACCCTTGAAACACGAACGTTTTGCTTCATTTCTGGTCATTTCAAACAAACATATAAGTTCAGCTGTAATTCTTGACAGATAGACAGTTGACTTCATAACATTTACTTAATCCTTCATATGTTTAACGTCACCTCATTCATTGTAAGGTGGCCAACTAAGCACTCGCTATAAAAAGGTACAATAAAGAAGCAATATGTTGTACAAGAGTGAAAAGGAGCATATGGGCAGTAACATTTTAATGGATCACAATCAAACAAAACATCTCCGTAAGTCCATTATGACGAGAAGAGATCAACAGAAACAGCTGTTTTATGGCTCGTGTTTGCAGTTGAAACACGCCAATGTGTTTTTCCAGATCGCAATTAGAGCACAGGATGATCACTGCTGTTGGTCCAGTTTGTCATTTTATATTACATTTGTAAGAGACGTGACAGGTGTTTCATTATGTCTACATGGTTGGTTATTATTTGACTGAACAAACTGCATACAATAAAAAAAAATTTAAATGTAGCACAATGAGGTTTTATGACTGCCATTTATCAGTGTGATGTTTCCTAATCTCTACAGTATCTTGGTTCTCAGATAAAGGCCTGGCTATCAGTCTGTTGTGTCTATGCTGAAATCAAGCTCAAAAGACTTCCCAGAATTCAAATAAATTTTGCTGAGAGTCTCCATAGGTTCAAGGGACAAAACATTCTGGTTAAAAAACGTCTAACAACACAGAAGGTAATACTGATTCATTCGCAAGAGATGTAGAAGAAGCTGATTGGCTTTGCTTAGTAACAGTTTTTGTTTTTTAGGGTTTGTTTGTTTGTTCTTTTGTTTGTGTGCTACAACTGTTGAATGGCATGAAAATAATGCAGAATCCTGAAATGTCTGGTATCTTAAAGCACCTGCTAAATCTAATTTAATACCATGCCTGAACAAGGAAATAAACATTTTATGGAGTCCTTAGTTTAGTGTTCTATATTAAGGAATTAACTGACAACATAAAATACTACCACACAGTACAAAAACAACAGTTCTGGGGCCATTGCTGTCTTTGTGATAGATATTACCATATTTTTATTTCATAAAAAAAAAATTGGATGGATTACCTAAACATGTCTCTGGCTCGTCAATCCAGTCCTGCTCTGGCAACAGTTGGTGAGCTTGGCTGTAGTGGCCATCTCATCATCCAGCTGAATAGCAGCCGTTCCAGCAAGCAGTTGTGGGATGTGGGCCCTGGGCCCCGGGCCCCAGCTGCTGACTTAGCTTCACTGTGAATCTGCTGAGTTTGAATATTCATTAAGCTGGCCAGATAATCATAGACTCACCAGTGTTTGCGTTGCTACCTCAGGGGTTGAAGGGCCCATTCAAACACATGAGGTTTCGTTTTTTGCCAGCAGGCACTTTCATGTGGGCTAAGACATGACTCTCGTGACGCACTACATCATTGTACCATACACACTGTTTCACTGAAACCAATAAAATAACAGGTCATCACATGATGGGATAGTGGCTCATAATTATTACAAAGTGTTGTCCATGACCTTTGATCCAATCCTAGAAAATGGAAATAAACCCACAAATTGCCTGGCATACTTATTATTATGATTATACTGAGCATGTGCTCAGCCTAAATTCTTTTGCAACATTTCCCCACTAAATTTCATCATGGGAGCTGGCCGGGCAGGCAGGAACCAGAATAAGTAGCTCTGGGTCTTTCTGGCTGTCATGAGGCTTTGTGATCCTGGAGTCCTCGATGGCACATGGAAACTGAACAACCTTGGTATCCTGCTCTAGTGAACCAAGTAATTCCCTGTCAGTTGGAGGCTTATAGAGCAACTCTGCTCCCTGGGAAGATGCTTTTCATTGCTATAACACCCACAAATCACCATTTTCATGGTTTGACTTCCCCTGCAGAGCCAGGCCTTTTGCCCCCATTGTATACTTAGGGAGAGAGTTAATTTCCAGGTGTCCTTTGCCCGATGCTGTTAACAAAATTGGGACCTCTGACTGGACAGGAAAAGACTCTATTTTTGGGGACCAGATGGTCACATGCCCACAATTAGCTTTCCCCTGCAAATTAGGTTGGATGACATCAAGGCAGCTGCCGGAGAACCGTTGGGGATTATGTGGACACTGGAAGTTGATGTGTTTTCATACAACCCATAAGGGACACGCTAATTTTGAGGGAAAACGCTTGGAAATTTTAAGCTGACGCTGTAGTATCTAATTTCCTCTCAATCTTTTAGTGATTTTGAGAATCAGTCTACAGAGAACTGACAGATTTGGAGGTGTACAAATAGCATCTTTGGTATTATATAGCATCTTTGGATTATTCATTCAGGCTGTTTAAGGGAACATACCACAGAAACCAAGTGTGGTATCTTCTTTCCTGCCCAGTGGTCTCCCTTTCTAGTTGTTCTCCCCTCTTAGGAGCAAGTGGTGGTGAGCACGGTGGCAGAACAGATCCTCCAGGTGATTGAGTTTTCAGCCAAAGCACCTTGAATAATTAAGCACGTGTTGTGCGAGCCTGCTCAAGTTTCGCAGTCGATTCAAATTACCAAGTGTATACAAACAGATGGAAGCGCATACGTAAGCACATGTGTACTCATACAAAATCTTCTCTGTGTAAAGTATCCACACACACACAAATACAGACACACTCCCCAGTATAGAAAGGCCCTTGGCTATGCAGCTTTGTGGGAGGCTATCTCACTCTTATCTGGTCTTCTCCCTCCCTCTCACTATCTGCTGCACAATCAACTGTGGTTTCAAAACAACTTAATCCCTCCGACTGCACTGTGTTGTTGCTATGCCGGCTAGATGTCCTACACCAGGGTACAATTTCACACCACTGTATCCTACTCAGTCCGGTAGTTATGTTTATCCTTAAGGGCATTATGGAAATGCATTTTTGATTATGAATGATGGTGAAAAGCCAAGTGTAAGTCTTTTGGTTATTAATTTGGGTTCAGACTTCCACAGGTTTAAGTAAAACCTTTGTGTGCCTACAGTATCGTTTAGTGTGAAAGCATGAGGAGAATGTGTCACAATTATGACGATGCTGCTGCCGCTGACCCTTTTTGGGATAGTCTCCAGCATTTTTTGATTCCTCGCTGTTTAATGCCAAGAAAAGGAAACAACTGCCTTACAGCACAGGTTGCAAAAGATTCTTTCCTTATTTTATCTAATTTTAGGATCCAAAAAGTGATTTTCTTCTTCCAAATAAAAAGAAAATGTCCTGATGTCAACCAGCTTTCTTAACCAGACCTCATTTAAAAGACATCTAAGGTGAGGCTTATATGATTTGTATGAAGGACAGTCAAATCTACAGAATAACCTTTCAACACAGCTCTCAATAAATGTATAGGAATTAATAGTGTCATTTTCACAGAGAATGAACTTTTCTAAAACAAAGGGGTCTAAAATATACAATTTTTACGTAGAAAAAGAAATTCAGAAAATGACTGTTTTGCTGAGCTGCAAAAACAAAATAAGATAAAAACATTCTAAAACGGTCTCGGTCTTGCCCTCCTTCTTTCCCACTTCCTGCTGTGTTGCATGGCAGCCCGGCTGGCATCACCCATCTGGGCTGTGATACTCGATGATGTCATGCACCTGGCTGGGCTCTGCTGCCACTGCGACACCTGATCATGTTTGGCATGGTCCTGGAGCTGTTCATGGATGTTGGTACAAGTGTAATGTGACAGCTCATTCCTTTCACATTGCATGCATCTGATGTCGTCTCTGCACACACTGATAGACTTATGCTACTCAGTTACAGCGCTCTTCACATGCCAGGGTGCAGGAAACGCAGATCCATTTGGATCGCTCAAGTTGGATCACGTGAGCAATTTGGGAAAAGCAAGAGATGCTATGCGCAACATATGTGCTGCATAGACGTTGGTGTGAGTGACTTGTGATCTCCAGCGGGACTTTAATTCATATATATAAACTGTTGTTATGACAGCCACAGTCATAAGAATAGAGATAGTCTACAACGCAGAGCTCACTGATAAAATAAAAAAAGACAAATATTAATAATAAGAGGCAGCGACTGTACAGAACTAAAATCTGTATGATCTCTCACAGCATCTATAATGTACAAACAGATTGTTTTCAGCTTTCTGAGACAACATGGACAAGAATTCCCAAACAGGCTAAAGTTTTTTGCTAAAATGAAGATATTGGTAGCTGTAGTTTTGCAAACCATAGCCCCAGTCTTATTCAATATATCAGTAAACACTATGCTTAAAATTTTAAGGACCTACATCTTTTGTGTTATTGTTTTATTGCACTAAATTTTATCAGTGTCCATCAGGTCTGGCCTGCAGGTGGGCCAGAGTTTCATTCTCTTTCTTTTACACTGGACTCATGGTGTTATAATCATGGGTGAAAGTGGGATTTAATAAGTGGAGAACTCATGATATGTAGTGTACTAGTGCATGTGTGGGCAAAACTATTATTCACAAGTAAGACATGTAAAACTTTGTATTGTGAGCTTCAGTAGATTTATTGACTTTGGTTGAACTGTGTGATCAGCTGACCTCTGCTGCTGCTGCTCAGAATGAATCTGCTCTGTATGAATTTAACTGAATTCAGCAAGAAGCAAGCAAACAAATCAGTTTCAATTTAAATTGATGTGTCTTACCTTTGACATAATCTAAAATTGACCATAAACACCACAGCGGCTCTGCACAAGTCGATCACAGTGCATCACTGTAAATTTAGCCAAATCTATTTAATAAGATATATGCAGATGTTATGCAAGCTATATGGCTAATATTCAACCGTTTGATACTATAAAGCTAGTATAAAAAGTAGAATTCAGTGAGTTAATTAAATTAACATATCACTACCATAAATATAAATGTCTGCTAACATTGAGATAACCTAATAACAGTACCCTAGATGTAAACAGTCCAACACAATAGGTTAGTGTAAACTTCATCACAATACTGCAAACTAAACTATATTAAACTGCCTAGTATTTTCATGCAACATCATTGCACATCAAATTGTTTTTCAAGTATTTCACAACTTGATAAGAAAATCAGACACCAATATACGATTAAGCAATTTCCTGTTTGTCAATGTGACTGAGCAGTCCTCACCTTTAAAAATAATCTGTCATCTATTTCTCCCTGGTCACTCCTTTTTACATCTTTCCTCCATTGTCACCATCACATATGTATTTTTCTTGCTCTGGAAATACAGCCTCTGTAACTTTAGCTTGACATTATGGTCTAAATTGCAGTTTGTGTTTGGTATTATTTGTTGAGCTCTTTGAAGCATTTGAAATGACCTTGAAAAGTATAAGCATCAATTAAAAATTCTCCATTAATGGTCAATAATCTTCTTTACTGCTAGCCAGAGTCCTCAGCGAAATGCTAATTCTGTGACAGCTTTATTGACATATGCAGCATTAACGTATCACAGCCACAAGAAGGAAAAAAGGTTGTGCTGAGGGTATAAGTGGGCAATGGGATAACATTACTTTCTTAGTGAGAGAATAGTTAGTGAGCAAGCATCTCTATGCAATCAGCTGGAAGAAACACTGGGGTCAACACACAACAACCTGAGAGCATCATGTATTAAACTGGCTATCAAATTTGCTTACTCATTAACTCAAGGTGCCCAAAAGGCCCCTCCATAGTCCACTTTAACTCCTGGTTATCATAGGTTTTGCAGTTGGTTATACAGTTTTATTAAAATGCAAGCCTTCCCTGAATGGCGCATTATGTTGCTCCAAAATCTGTACATGTCACTCAACGTTAAAGGCGTTTCCACAGATGTGCACAGAATCATATCTTTTCTTAATGCAGTGCCAACTATGGCTCTGAAGGTCACAAATGTTCAAAACTGGCTTTTGGTCTTTTTCCTCACTTACAAAGATTTCTCCAAATTCTCTCAATCTTTAATAAAGCATAAATGATTGCATATCCAATTATGTAATTTTACATTGACATCAATGTCAATCAATATGTTAATCAATATTTGTTTAATTCAATATTTATATTTACCCAAAGTTTTCTTATATGTCTTCAAGAAAAAACATTGTCTGACTTAAGAGTTGTTTAATGTTGTACTTTAGTCACAATTTTTACTACTGCAGCGTCTTGTGCTGCAGTATACTATAACACCCATATCTAACTGTATAACTTAATTTCATCAGTCGTGTTCACAGTCCATGCTGTCACACAGACAGGATGACAGAGTGGAATGACTTACACCTGTTAAGGAAACAACCATTGGCTGAATGCTGCGATGGGTATGGGAGAGCCTCTGGGCTTCCACCACCTGCTCCATTTCTCACATTCTGTCACACCTTAGGGGACATATCTCATCCGGTCCACAGCCCAATTACTCCACAACACATTTAACTGCCATCAAACGCTGCACAGCAGGGGTGCAAAAGAACCATGGAGAGCCGGGCTGTTGCCATGGCCACTGTCACTCAGCAGATTTCCAAGGATGGAAAAAGATACCGAGAGCTTTCTGATTGGTTGCTGGGCTATTTTGACCAACAGAGATATAGCCAGTACTCACAACAATCACAGACACTGTTGTTATATAATTGAACAATTAGAATATGCACATTTGTGAACACTGGCTGGTCCTATTTGTTCAGTTGGAAGCACGTCAGAAAAAGTGGTTGGACACCAATTGTAGTATCTAGTTCACATTTGCATTTCAGCTAAACTATGACTAAATACCCTGTGCTCTCTCATAGGATCTGTGAAATTACAGTTTAAGTAAAAGGACTCCTTGTTAATCTCAATGTTAGAAATGTAGTAAATGATTCAATTTGCACCTGTAGCATTTAAATACATTCTTGGAAACTTAGAATTACCAAAACCAGAAGACTATACTGTTACAGTGCTTTATACCAAATACATAGAGGTTTTTCCACCTGAATAACAATCCTGCTGGCACTGGCAAATTAGGGAAGAACTGATTGCTTAACGTTCTTTGACAATCCATCCATCCATCCATCCATCCATAAGCATGGGGGCACACCAAGAGTGCCAAAATCAAATAACTACATGCATCATTAAATAATTAATTAATGTTTAGCTAAAACAATCCTTTCCTTCCATCACACCTAACACATCGTAGTAGATGTTTGCCCCTCTTTAAGTCAGGCCCTTTTGGAGCTTTCTTCCTGTTGAAAAGGAGTTTTTCCTTTCCTGTGTTACCAAGTGCTTGCTGAAAGGGGGTTGTTCGATTATTGGGGTCTTTACCTCACAATATAAAGTCCCTTGAGGTTCTTAGTTCTTACTTGGCAAAGACACTAAAGAGTCCAAATTAAGGTATAGGAATATATAGAATTATGTAGACTTTCAAAACTTCTAACACATACCTGATGTGTAAAATACAAATGAATACATGTAAATAAAACAGATAATCTGACCATTTCTGAACCAGGCTTGACATTACTTTTCTAGATATGCAGAAATAGCATCAGCATGCCGATGCCATAATATTGCCACCATCATGTTTGACAGATGATGTGATATGATTCATATCAAGAGTTGTTTCTCTCCTTTTTCTTTTCCTGTTTTAAATTTTCAGACAGCTCCCAGAAGTGCTCAGCAGGCAATTGGAAAGTCAGAATATAGAAAGACACAACTGTTTTTCAATAATTAATAGTCAATAAATACATTTATCAGCCGGAAAAGGGTGGAGTGCCCACTCCGGGTTAGGGATGAGTTCCTGCCCCAAGTGGAGGAGTTCAAGTATCTCGGGGTCTTGTTTGCGAGTGGGAGAAGGGAGCCGGAGATCAACAGACGGATTGGTGTTGCAGCCACAGTGATGCAGGCACTGCACCGGTCCGTCGTGGTGAAGAGAGAGCTGAGTGTGAAAGCGAAGCTCTCAATTTACCGGTCGATCTACGTCCCTACCCTCACCTACGGCCACGAGCTGTGGGTAGTGACCGAAAGAACGAGATCGCGGATACAAGCGGCGGAAATGAGCTTCCTCCGAAGGGTGGCTGGCTTCTCCCTTAGAGATCAGGTGAGGAGTTCAGCCATCCGGGAGGGGCTCAGAGTAGAACCGCTGCTGCTCCACATCGAAAGGAGCCAGCTGAGGTGGTTCGGGCATCTGACAAGGAAGCTTCCTGGGCGCCTCCTGGGTGAGGTGTTCCGGGCACGTCCCACCGGGAGGAGGCCCTAGGGCAGACCAAGGACACGCTGGAGAGATTATATCTCTCGCCTGGCCTGGGAACGCCTTGGTGTTCCCTCAGATAAGCTAGAGGAGGTGGCTGGGGAGAGGGAGGTCTGGGCCTCTCTGCTTAGGCTGCTGCCCCACGACCCGGCCCCGGATAAAGCGGAAGAAGATGGATGGATGGATAAATACATTTATGTACAATACTTTTTATACCACTTTTAAGTGTATGTTGTTAAATTATTGTGTATCTAGTTGCCATAAGTGTTAAAATTAAAATTAAATTAAAAGCAAATCTTACCTGTGTTCTTGACATATTTGAAGTTTGTATTACCAAACTTCCAATATGAACCTACCTGTATGAGCACAAACAGCATCAAATTTGAAACCCTGACTGATAGAAAGTGAAGTACAAACTATACGGAAGGTGGAAGGAGGCCATAATCCTGTCAAACGGAGGACGTCACCCCTGTACAATGGTAATGAAGTCATGTCCATGTTCCTGCTTGCTTCTTGGTGGTCATGGTGACGATATTGACAACAGGAACAGGACCTGACTAACTCATTTCCCCTGGGCTTTGTTTTCTCTGACTCAGTGGCTTGGACCATGAAAGTATGACAAACACAAATTTACCTCCTGGGTATATATAAGTGTGTACTAACCAGTCCAACAACCAGCATTTGTGCCTCCTTCTAGCTCAGGGTAAAGAAAACAACTCTCAAATGGAGAGTAATAAGTCTATCCTTTCTCAGGAGACCTTGCTGAGCATCAAAGGACTGGAAACTCAGTGCAGCTCAATCATTGTGGAGTGTTGAAGGACAATGGCACAAATACACAGCTGAAGCCAGATACCAGGCAAAACTAATGCAGAACGGAACCCGTATGGGTGTTTTAACTAGTGGACTCAGAGATACTCTATGAGGATAGGGGGGACTAATGGGGACCAAAGGCCTGTGGTCTACGTGATGCTGGCCAGAGAGACCAGACGACTGATGACTGATCTGGAAGGAGGAGGGAGTTGTCGTGTGTGGGGGGGGGGGGGGGGGGTAATTAAGGAGCTACTCAGGCTCTAATCATAGAATAACACTCCTTCTTTTATCTACATTTAGTTCCATCTCACAATGAGAAAAACCAAGAATGTAATCCAAGTCCCCGCTACAAATGTTACGTTTTCACTGATGAGTCTTAGCAAGGAAACATCTGCAAACCATCCACTTGGAATGAAAGTCAAGAAAAAACAGAGAGGGGTTCAAAAAGAAGAGGATCAGTTGGATTATTTCCAGGACGAGTTGTTTGCTCTAGTGATTACTTGAATCATTATTTATATTGTGCAAGAAAGACATGGCTGTAATGTATCATTTCATAAAGTTAACCCTCGTCCCGCTTTCCCAAAAATGTACTTATAAATTATAATGTTAGTTTGACAGCTTAAAAAAAGCTTGGCGGCACATACCATGGAGAATAGACATGCTTCTGTGTAGCTCTGAGAGGATGGGATTTTAAAAAACTTACTCTTAATACGTTAACTTTAATATAACTCTTCAGTGGAACTTCTGTTTACCTTGATACAAAATGTCAAATTCCGATCGAAACCAGAATGCTTGAGAGGAGGCTGCAAAGCATCGCAACCTGTTGAGCCAACAACATAGTCTCTCTCACTCTCATGAAGCTATCCTCACTGCTGTGCTGCGTCTAATCATGACTGACTCTTTGAAGAGCAATGTATTTGGGAAAATTCATGCCCTGTCTATGAGCCTACATTCCGAAATAGCATCAGTGAGACAAGAGCTGTACAATTCAGTTGAACTACTCGAGTGCAAGGTCAATGCACATGAACTTGCAAGATAAAAGTGGAAAAGCTTGAGCAAGCGAGAGAACTTGGGTAAGCAGCCTCCAAATCCTCGCGCTGGATGAACAGTGCCAGGATCTGGAGGCCAAGAAATAATACATATATGCTTGTACCAGAAGGACTGGAGGAGCCCCAACCCACTGACTTTATTTCCCAAGACCTACTTGGTATAGAGGAGAACCCCGTGCTAGACCATGCACATGCACCTTTGTGAGAAATCCAGGGAAGGCAGCCCACCGTGGTATTTTACTGCAAGAGTACACTATGTCTGCCACCAGTCTGAAATTCATTGCTGCAGCAAACTGGACAGATATCACCTCTTTTGTATGTCTACTGTTCAATGTTCCTCTTCATTTTTTCCCAGAGGTTACGTTTGGTCTTTTCCACCCGGCAATGCTGAGAATCGCCGCACCAGTCAGAATGTCACACAGTTTTGATGACCCTGCTGCAGCCACTGTCTTTACAAAGCAATATCCCTAAGCGATTAACCTTCCGGAACAGACTTATCTTCTTGTTTTGTTTGTGTTTTTTGTCATGCGTACCTGTCAAAAACAAACCTATTCAGATTTCTTTTGTACTGGACCCATATGGTTCAGTCTCAACTCTATCAACAACTTTGGTTTGTAAACTGGAATTGTAAGGGGCTAAATTCCCCAACAAAATGTAGTAAGGCCCTGCCACCTTCTACAATTAAAAGCTCATGATGTTAATATACAAGGAACGCATCTGAAGCCTTCTGTAACTCTTAGTGTGAGAAGTTGATGGACCTATCCCAGGACAGAAGGCGGGGTAATCCCTGGACAGGTTGCCAGACTGTCACAGGGCTAAAAGCTAGGTCACTCTACTACAGAAACCTGTTTCACCCTCACATTCAGCCAGGGTAATCAAAGCCTTTATGAATGAGTCCTTAATTTCAGACCCTTGAAGTATTTTCAATCCTAGAATGTATTCCCAGTTACAACATAAATATAGATTATTTCTTTGCTATTTATACTGTAAAAATTATTTCCTGGTTGATAACAGGAAAAGATGGAGTCATATTCATATTAAATCATAGTAATCTTTGATCACACCACTTCTTAGTGTTTTGACACATGGCCTCTCGATGCTAGATTTCATAGAACTGATTTGTAGTCAGATTGATATATTTTTGGGGAAAGCCTACATACAAGGATAGATCATAGCTTAGGTTATAAGAAAAAGTGTAAAAGAGATAAATTACATATATAGAGAGAGACAGGCAGGGGAGATTTATATGTATTATGCCCTGATATGGTTGAAGAGTTGGATTGCCTTGTTGCCATTTGAAAATTCAATATATATAATTTTTTATATACACGCTTTGACGTAAACCTAATATGGAAACTGAAATCCACAAAACTGCATAACGTCTATAGTTGAAGAAAGAGAAAAGGCCGCTTAACCTTTTATGTTAAGTCAATGTGTCATCAGCTCGTCTTGCAAATTTTTATGCTGGCAAATAAAATGACAGCATAGCCGACAAACACAAAGAAAGCTATAGTAAACACACTGGTATCCAACACACTTATGCGGTCAGAAAATACACATGGGATGTGTGAATTGCCTATTCAGATCATTTGCTTTGACATTTTTGTTCCTGAATGGTTAGCAGCTCCAACACAGATCTTAAACTGATTAAGTAGGCCGGGGAAGAGAGTGAGGAAAGCATTAGTTAAGAAAACAGAAGCAAGGGCTGAGCAACAGAGGTTTGGCTTATCGACATTGTGAGTTGGGGCACTCTTAATTCACTCAGAGCTAGGCGACCCATGTCGTTCCCTTGTTTATTTGTACAGGCCGTGGCACAAGCCTTTATCTGGCTAGCTAGCTTTGCCAACTCCTCCCAGGCTCTGACATCGACACTGTCTGCCTGAAAACTGAAAACTGAGTGCTGATGTGACAGGAAGGATAGGACAGATGGTCACTGAAAGCGGTTTTGCAAATCAGACAGAAACATCCTGGCTCAGAGTGATGCTAAAAAGCTAGTTCATTAATTTATTACTTCTAGGCTGGACTATTGTAATTCATTATTACGAGGCTGTTCTAAAAGCTCCCTAAAAAGCCTTCATTTGATCCAGAATGCTGCATGAAGAGTACAGAGAGGCACTAGAACCAGAGAGCATATTTCTCTCATACAGGCTACATTTTATTGGTTCTCTGCAAAATTCAGAATCAGATTTAAAAATCTTCTCCTAGCATACAAGGTTTTGAATAATCAGGTCCCATCTTATCTTAAAGACCTTGTAATACTTTATCACCCCAATGGAGCATTTCACTCTCTAACTGCTGGCTTACTAGATGTTTCTAGAATATTTAAAAGTAGAATGGGAGGCAGGGCCTTCGGCTTTCAGGTCTCTCTTTATTGAAACCAGCTCTTAGTTTGGATTCAGAAGACAGACACCCTCTCTACTTTAAGATGAGACCAGACTGGATCAGGTGACCCTGAACCCTACCTTATTTCACTGCAATAGGCCTAGGCTGCTGGGGGTATCCAGAGAAGAGTGTTTCTTCTTCTTTCACCCTTTTTCTCTCACTGTGTGTTTATATACCACTTTACATTCAGCAGTTATTATTAATGTCTGTATTGTATCTTTGGTCCTGTTGCTGAGCCAGGTTCTGTTGGCGGTTTCTTCCTGTTAAAAAGGAGTTGTTCCTTACCACTGTCACCAAGTGCTTTCTCATAGGAGGTTGTCAGATTGTTGGGCTTTTCTCTGTATTGTTGTAAGGCCTTTACCTCACAATCTAAAGCACCTTGAGGTAACTGTTGTTTTAGCGTAATAAGCAAAACTGAACTGAAGTTTTCTGTAAGCTTTGGTGGACCATCAGCAGTTACTGGACTGGGTAACTGACGAGCCCTGTGGGGAAATCCTGCCTGTCATACAAGTAGTCTTAACAGCCCTAAAATAAAGGAACTCCCCGCCGAACATCTTACTTCAAACTACATTTCTTGGCCTTGGCATGACAGGCAAATAAGACTGTGATTAAAATGTAGTTACTGCTCCATACGGAGAGTGACAGCATGTAAACTGAAATGAAGCATTAATTGTCACCAGAGCAGCTCAGCTTTTAAGCATAATAACACAAAGACATGTGCCAAGTTTGACAATTTGTCTCACACTTCTGAGCAATATATAGATATGTCAGTAATGTTTGCTCCGAGGCGAAGCGCTCCATCATCATCTATGACAAATTTTCATTCGAAATCAATCTGGATTGTCTACATGTGCGAGCACACCATGAAATTGTGCACAGCAAGCCTCATTAATTTGCAGATGTGCTGACTGATTCACTTATAAATATCCCAGAGACCGAACAGAGCCGATTACATGGACAATCCAGACATCAGTGCTCTGGGTAATTATAATAATCACTCAGTGGAAGAAAATAGACATCTGTTGCCACACGTTTAATGAAATAAAGCAGGGGGAAAAGGTTTTGTGAATTATGGAAAAATGAAACAGTGTAAAGCTGTGGAGGTGGATTTCTCTTCATAACATTTATAGGGCCATGTTAAATGTAATAGAAAATCCTTCTAAATCTATCCAACTGTGAGTCACTCCGCTTTTATAACTTGTTTAATCCTCTTCGAGTCCCATTCCTCACCTCTGCCCCCATGAACTTGCCGTTTGCATGCATATCACATTGGCACAGAGTATCCATTTTGATTTTACATTGTGGCTGAGTCTGTCGTTAAGAGTGCAGAAACAATGGGTGGAATGAGTGGTGCCACAGAAAACAGCTCCCCTGTGAATCCCAGCACAACAGTTCCACACTGCAAGAATGGGGGGGGGGGGGGGGGGGGGGGGACCACGCCGCACACTTACTTGAGCTGCAAATCATCTAATGACATTATTGCAACCACTAAATTCTCATTCCCACACAATGGTTTTAAATCGCACTGTAACGGAAAATGGTGGGTGTATTGCAAAGATGATAAGTGAGAAAGCAGCAGGCTCTGTCTTTTGGCCCTCTGCGCCCTCACTTTGACCTCTCTGCGGTTAACTGGAATTGGACAGATTGCAATGTTAAGGGTGTGGAGGTCCATATGTCTGCCAGTTGCTCAACAAAAACTGCGTCACAGTTCGGGGTGATTTTTAGAGTTTAAGCAACACGCTCTTCAAAGAAGCACTTCTTAGTTATATAACATTGTTTTGACATAGAGAAAAAAACTTGCTGATGAATCTTTATGGTTCATCAGCAATGTGCTTGTACTTTCATGCGGCTTCTTTTCTCATAGACCCCCAATTCTTTTGCTCACTGCGGTGGTTAGATTAAACATTAAAGAGTAAACAAATAATGAAATACATGCCTCATTTGGTGTGTTCTACCCAATGAAATAACCCCAAAGGTCATCGCTCTTATTGTGATCTATGACTGCATTGTGAAGCTACACTACTGCAAATGAAAATGTAATTAAATGCACATAAAATATGCAATGGTGTCCATGCCATTGAGTTGGTGCTGTATAGATGCTTAACCAAGAATTTGGATTTTCCTAACATATGAAACCCCTTGTGAAAGAGTATACAATAACCCCAATCCTGATCTTTTCCTAAACCATAATGCTTTTGTGCTTAGACTCTATTAATATAAGTAAAAAGCAAGTGAAAACTAAACTAAACACCAAAAGCAAGTGCTTTCAGAATGCACTTTGTCCAAGTCCAGACTTCTCATTTAGGTTGGTTTGCCTACTAAAGGCAGACATTTTCACTCTTCTGTGGAAACTCATTAAAATGTTCTTTAAGGAATACTTGCATGGCTAAAACTACTGATTCAAGAGAGCTTACAGCTGGGCTGAACCTGTCAGTCAACATGCAGAAATCAGTCAACGGGGACTGTCATGAAGATGAAGCTTGAAAAATGAAGTCATGTTAATCAGACAATTTCTAGATCGATCATAATTTGATTCGTTTTGACAAAATCCCCAAAACCACTTGCTGAAATGGAGCCCCAACCCATGATAACGCCTCCACTGTGTTTCACAGATGGCTGGACACTCACTGTTGTACTTTTCCCCTGACCTCCTCTGTATATATTGACAATGATTGGAAAAAAAAATTCAAATTCGGGTTCATCACTCCACAAGACCTGTTGCTACTGATTCTCAGACCCGTTTTTGTGTAATTTAGCATACCTCAGCATTTCCTCCCTGTTCCCATTCCTTTATAAGATTTCTTGACAGCCAATCTTCCCCTGAGATCATTTCAGTAAAAAGTAGCTGAATGAACTGAAGGTTGCCAGATGCATCTCTCATGTTTTTGTGTAGTTTTTTTATGCCTGACACTTTTTTGTAATCCACTTGTCAGGTTCATCGCACACCATATTGAAATATGTGAAGAAAAAAAGAAACATTCCTCTGAAAATGGTCACATATAAGGGCTGGAAATGAGTAAAAATATAGAAATGTAAAAAAATCAAAAACAACCCCCTCCGCCACACACGCACACACATACATTGAAAGACCTTCACACCCCCTGGAGAACAACTGCTTCTATATTTCTACAATGTATTAGTATTGTTGGAAGGTTCAGCTGCACCACAAACAGAGCACATGTTGGTCAGTATTTTGCAAACACTTTGTTGTAGCTGTTTTCTACTGCTGGAACTCGTGAAGCAGTTGGACAGGAATATCCGTTAAAAGACTCATTCCCCAACAAAAGGTGAACTCCTGCTGGGCTCACCTGTCAGTACAACACAAATATACCACTGCCTGAACCAGCTTTTCCACTCAATTAAATGAACCTCCTGACATGATTGTTACCCAGAGGAAATGCTGCTAAATGCAGCATATGGTTTGGGTAACAGTCATGTCAGGAGACAAATGTATAACATGCAGGCAAAAAAATGCACATCAAAACATTGTAGTATCCCAAAATGGAGATTTACACCAATCGGTCATGACATTAAAACCATCTGTTGACTTGTGCGTAGGTCCCCTTTGTGCTATCGGCTAAACACCAGATCCGTTGTGTCCTGTAGGTTGCGTTATGGATCATACGGTGGAGTGTGCTTGCTTTGTAACAATTTTTAGGTGTAAAATCCACATGGTTGCCAGGACTTGACCTTTCCCAGAAGGCACTGCATTGTGTCACCTATCAGAGGTCTAAATGTTGTGGCTAATTGATGTAAATGCTCGGCTCGTCACCATCAGGGTTTCCCTTTCAGTGACTCAGAGCAGAGAGCGTGTGCCAGCTGTCCGCAAACCACACCACCACTACTTAAAACTCCAACCACTCTCTCACATTGACACACACAGAACTGCAATCACAGAAGGATCCCGCTGTTCATTTGTTATCACACCATCCGAGCATGCGCATGTGAAAGAGTAGGATAACGGCATCCCAATCTAAATGCAACAACGTCTTTAGAAGTAGCGTACTGTTGCGGCCTTTTATTTTGGGCAGTGATACAGTCTAATTACATCGAATTGTGTTTTTTGTGGTTCATTCTGCGTAAACCAACACAAATTCAGTTGGACAGGGGACTTGTTCATTTAACTCAGGAGAGGAAAGGACAGTTTTAAGCTATGTTTGCGCAGAAATTCACATTCGTCACTTACTGGATGTCCACTTACTCCTGTGGATTCTATTTTGGGGTTTTTTTGATGACCTATATTCATTTCTCTCTTCCCCCTCACTCCTAAACCTCTAACAACAGGTGGTTGCTCTCCTTGAACCTGGTAATGTTGGAAGTTTGTCACTGGTAAAACAAAGTTCTTCCTCCCTTCCATCGCCAACTCCTTGCTCAAAGCAGCTGTATGATCATCAGTGTTCTCTCTAATCCTTTTTGAGCTTTACCTTATAATATAAAGTACCTTGAGGCAACTGCTGAAGAGAACTTGCACAATATAAATAAAACTAAATTGAAACATCATGGATACATATGATGCAGGAGAATAATAAGGAAAAAGTAGAAACAAAATTGAAAGGACCCCCTCAGAGTTTTTCAGAAGCTTGAAATGTGACAGTTTTGACAGTAATTTGGACAGCAACCCTATCATACAAATCCCTGCACGGCTAGGAAGTTGAGTGATTGTAAATATTTTATAGTATTTAACAGTTTAATAGAAATGATTGGCCTAGCATTGATTGGAAGTTACACCCATAAAAGTTACTAAATGTGCGGGGATCTTGGCCTCTGTTCCATCGTTTCTGGTCATCCTTAAGAAATTCTCTCCCTGCTCCTTTAAACGTTTAAAGTTATCTGGTTTTCTTGCAATGGTTCAACTGTTATAATAATTACAGCCAGTATGAGTAAACAAGTATATCCCATATAATGCCATGGACATGCTTATTTTGCTGGTTATTAGTGTTTACAAGGCATTTTTGCCTACATTTGACACTGCAGCAGTCTGGAGAGAAAAACTGAAAATGTGACAAGACTGACAGTCTTGCCCGAATTTGAAACAGAGCCGTCGCAGTTACACACTTCATAACTTAGTGATCAAGCCACCATAGTGAGTGCAACTGTCAAATTCAGTCCATTAGCTAATTCCTGTGTTGTTTCCATTTCCTCGGTGGATAGATTGTTGGCATGTTCTTGTTTTATAGTGATTTTTGGACAGCTACGACTTCATTAATCTTCACTAATCTTTCTTTCAACATATTTTCTTTAACCGAAAAAAAAAGTTGGATTCAATCTAGCAGGAATCACACTGAGGCAGCTGTCACTGATTATTAGAAGCATAAAATTATTTTTAAAAAAGTTCTGGAAGACACATGTTTTTAGACGTTTTTAGACTTCCGCGATTCAAAGGCACATTAAAAACTATTGACAAATAATCATTTCCGCAATTATATCACCAGGAAGATCCTCAAAGTGGACTAAAATCTGTTTTGTTGCATGCACGCTGCAAAAAAAAGTATACGGTATTGACAACAAAAATATTTATTACATTTTCAACCAGCTCACCACTTGCACACAGGTCGTTTGTCAAATGTTTCCAATTGCGTTGAATTAAATGACCTTTTTGTTTGAAGAGGCCTCTGCTGCTTTCTGCCAAGCCTCTCCCATGCAAAGTTAAATGAGAACAATCTGTATCTCTGTTTGATGATAACAGATCTCTGTGGATATTGAAGCACACCCAAGGCATAATGTGACCTCCTCACCAACGAAAGATGAAGTCAAACTTTGAGGTGGCAAACAGACATCGGTAGACAAAAAAAGATGACACTGATATAGATATTGCGCACACACATTTACACAATGGGTATCCAGCCCAAGAAGGAAAATCGCACGAGTCATTTCTCCTAGAGAATATGTTTAGTAAACTTTTAAAACCTTACATGCGTATTTTAATAACTCGAAGCATATCCACAGTAATCCCTCCTCCAAGCAGAACTAATCTTTCAAGCTTTCCTTTTGTGCAAAGGCCTTGTTCTGGTCACGGCTTGTTTGCAGCAGAAAGCTCTCAACAAAAAATTCAATCTTATATTGGACACAGGTGAAGATATTTGCAATGTCACCAACAACACCTCCTATCATTCTCGGTACAAAAACACACAGCCTTCCCATCTGGCCCTCTGCATCGACACAGTATGTCACAAAGAGTTAGATCCAAACCTTTAAAAGACTTCCTGTGTTTCAGCCAGCATCTGCTTTCTATTTACCCGCCTCTAAAAACGCCTGGCCATGGGTAGGGAAAGTACCTGAGAGCGTGTGCTAATCACACTCGTTTGGAAAAAAGGCTTTTAATGTTTCCAGTTTCCCTCGGTCATGACCAATAAGAAACATTCAAAAGCAGGTTTTATGTTTGCTGCCTCCATCTACCTTCTATAGAGCTCCAAATCAGGGGCTTCCAAGTTACAGTGCTATGCAAAAGTCTTGAGCCACCACTTTCTTTATGTTTTACTAGGAAAATGGGAAATAGGTGCAGCGATTTATTGCCATGCCCAAATTTATATGGAAATACAGTATATAAGGCAAAAACAGAGCTGAATTGGAAAGAGGTTTTGACTTTAAAGTCAATATTTGGTATAACAAGTGGATTACAAAAACACAGCTTGGACTCTCTTAGGCAGCTTTTTTGTCATTTCTTTAATTAGTCTTCAGGAATAATTCTCCAGGGTTCTTGAAGGACATTCAAATCTCTTCTCTGGATGTTGGCCGCCTTTTGTTTGCTTTAATCTTTAGGTCTAGGCTCTGAAGAGAGCAGTTTTTACTGTTCCACTGTGTGTTTTTATCCAGGTATGCTTTTACTGCAGTCACAGTGTGTTCGGGATCATTGTCAAGCTGAAAAATGAAGCTGCTGTCAATCCAGATGGTATTATATGGTGGATCAAAATCTGATGGTTCTTCATAATTCCAACAATTTTAACAAGAGTCCCAACACCACTGGCTGCAGTCCCGAATAATAACAGAGCCTCCCCCATTTAACAGATGGCTGACACACTCACTGGAGCAAAAATTATAAAATTTGGCTACATCAGTCCATAAGTCAGCCTTTTCTCCCCGTTTCCTTTCATTAACAATGGCTTTTTGGCAGTCACCCTTCCACTGAGACCATTTCTGTTGAGGTTTCAACGAACAGTTGATGTATCAACAGAGGGACCAGACACATCTTTCAGGTCCTGTGTCAGGTCTTTGTCTCTAAAGGACATGACTTTCAGATCCTATTCAAAATACTATTTTATACCTATCAAACTTTGTTACCTATATCATTTCTGATCAATTCATTAATTAGAGAATTTTTGTGACAGGCTGCTGATGATAAAGTTCCTTAAGATACAATTTACAATTGATTCTTTGCTAAGTTATCTCTTATCTCTAAACACAGTTGTTCACAATTATTCATCCACTGATTTAGGTAGCTTCTTTATTTACTTGAATAATCTTTTATAATGCCCTGAAAATGGTCAGATACAAGGACTCGACTGAAAAGCTGCCAAAATAAAATAAAAAAAATTGGAAGACGTCCAGAAAGCCTGGAGAGCTATTGCTCAAGATATGAAAAAAGTTTTCTGTTTAATAGCTTTTTGGAAAAAAAAATCTTGTAGGTTGTTATAATTCTGAAACAACTGAAGTTGTTAGACACTATGGCTCGGTTTTTGTAAGAAACATGTTTCATTTTGAGGTTTTTACATGTTCTGATTAACTTCCCATCTACCTGAACATCTACCTGAGAAGAGCTTAGCTGTAGCAACCAAGGTCAATAAAATCCAGTAATTTGCATTAACAAAAATCATCATTTTTTAGTTTTGAAGAGGATCAGTAAAGAAAATGGCAGCAAAGGACACTATTGATTGACTTATTTAACTACATTACAGGGTTTTCTGCACAACAGGAGCCTGAACTGTCCGTGAGAAGCTGCAAACCAATGAGTGACAACAGCTTTATATCTGGATGGGGCTTTAGTAGTCAGCAGGTACTCCAGCATGTGGTTGTGTGAACATATAACCCTCTGATATATATCCCACTCCATTGGTATTGTTCGGTGAAGTTGTTCATGTTAAAAAAGATTAAACTTATGTCATTTTTATATCACCTGACTTTGACAGCACCTGCAGTTGAACTCAGATACAGCATTGCTTTGAGTTTAATGTTAACATCCGCATGCTAGCAAGTTCATAATGGCAATGACATGAAAGGCTGATGATTTGTAGGTTGAATGTTTTCCAAATGTAATAAAAACATCTTTATTAAGTCATACTGTTGAGGGTATAAGTGTGTCTAGCAAATGGCATGAGATCAAAATATTTCAGTCAAAACCACTTACTGTAACCGACTTCTGCTAGATATAGTTTATGACATCTGTAGGTTTATCCTCTGGGAAGCATGAATCACTGTTAAATAAATGTTCATGGGAATCTCTGCAATAAAATCATTTTATTAACTGTGCCCATTCTGGTAACGGGGGCCCGGCTGGTGTGCTGCGTTTTGAAACAGGCGAGAGTCACTGATACATCAGAAAACATATTCTAGAAGACTTTGAAGATGGAGCAGAAAAGCATCAGGTGCTTTCTTTCTTTGCGGCGGACATGAGGAATTTTCAGAACGCTTTCCAAACTCAAACACGTTGACTGAAAACAAACACGTTGACTTTTTCGTCTCCAAATTTTCCCCTGCTTCTTTTATGACTGATTGACCTCCAGAGGCTTTCTAAATGCAAGCAATTTTTCCCCCTTTTGCGCCGCTTGTTATTCAAGCCGGTGTTTGAAGCCTGAGTTGCCGCGTCTCTTTTGTGGCCAGATTGCACAACAGGCAATAACGCGTGCTGCCTCATCGTATTACAGCCAGGCAGGTCAGTCAGGTCAGGCACAGGTAACACCTCAAAAGCTGCTTTCTTGTAAATTGCGAAAGTAAAGTTAGCGCTGTCCGGTTCAGAGGGACAAAAGGCAATTTTTTTAACATTATGATAATTCAGCTTAACGAAGTTTCCAACTTTGCTCACAGCTCTTCATCCTTTTGCAGAACAGCGACCTGTACTCTAACAGCTTTACTATATTTATGATTTACAGATTTCAGCGTCAGTCTTTGTAGGATCAAACAACACCATACATCCAGCTCTATAAGCCATCTGAAATGCCGCCGAGCTTCCCATGTGTGAGTCGTCCTTCATTTTACAACGTCAAGAACTTCAAGGCGCGGGGAAAGAATTGTAAATATTCACTCTATTATTGTCTGCATATGTCGGCAAACGCAGACAATAATTGACTCCCCCTGCACATGCTGTGGCCTACCAGATTTCTAGACTAATGTTTTAAACAGAGAGCGAGCCACCTGAAGTAGGGAAGGTGTTTAGGACAAGCTACCACATTGTAGCTCCAGGAAGAAGAAGGAAACTGAGAGTAAATGAGCTCCGTTTTACACGCAAAAAAATAAATTCAACCATTCTGTTAGAAAAGAAGCCCAATAAAAGGTGTTTAAAGGAAAAATTTTATTATGTGTGCATATCCCACCTCACAGAGAATTGCCCAATAAGCTGAAACCCAATCACTGCTGCTGTAGCCTGGCGTCTGCCAAAAGCACTGAAGTCTCAGTTGAATGAGGAGCTGACTCGCAGCTGTTTGACAGAGCAGAACATTTTCAAACTTTTTCTCTCCCCCCCCTCCCTCACGGTTTTCTTCCAGGTGTCCATCTGTGTTTTCTCTTTCTAAGTACGCCCATTTTGCATGCTCTGTAGTCCTGAGCTGTATTTACAATAAAAGCCTGGAAAAATAAACCCCACTTTGACCTGTCACACCGTCATCAGCCATCAGAAGGCTAAGCTTTTCCACGTCTACCTGCAAGAGCTCGTGTACAGTACACACCTGGATATACCCAGAAGTATATACACACCAAAACACCAAGCAACCGTACTGTACACAGATAATCCTCCATACACACACACACGCGCGGTTTTCAGGGGCACACGCGCACGCGCACACAGATCACACTTTGTTTCCTTTCTTTCTTTCTATTTTTTTTTCTAATTCTCATTGTGCCATGGTCTGTTTGTTTCAGGGGCATGGTGTCAGGAAGATAAGAACAACAATTCATGAGGGAACACAAGTGGCAGAGAACAGTTTACGAGAGCGTTTTTGTGAAATGTGCATGCCATATTTCGATAAGGGACAATATAAACTATTTGGACTGTTCTCAATAAACATGCGCTCACGCAGCGATTTCAACTGATGGCAGCTGTGCTCGGCTTACAAAGGAGCATACTGCGTCTTTTAAGAATTATGTGACAAAGACTTTTTTTTTGTGTGTGTACGCGCAGTAAGCCACTGGAAACCAATAATCAACTGGAACGTCCCAGCTGTTTGTTCAGTGACCTTCAATAGTAAGACATAGTGCTGCGGGCCTGCTCGAGGATGGAGTTTTGTGCTCAGGTAAAATGTTCATTGAAAGATTTTTCAATAAATGCAAGCAAACTAAGTTTTCTTCGTCACTGCTAATGAATTAGAGCAAAAATATGAAACTTCAGCACACCGTGCAAGAGAGCTCTGGGCAGCTGTGTTTGCCTGCAAGGAAATTCCTTGTATGTTTCTCCAAGCATGTGAAATATTTTGGCCAGTGGTGAGAAGTCTTGCTGGGTTCATTTTTCCACAGTAGACTGTCCACTAAGGCATACAGTCACAAGAAAAGGGGGAAAAAATGACATTCACATTACTCTAACTGCCTCCCCCCCTTCAGAAGTCACTTGTTGCTTTATCTCAGAGGAGCAATGCTTAATCTTTCTGTAAGTTAACTCTGACTTAAGTATTTATATTCACTGTGAATTTCTTAAAAACAGCAACAGCAAGATTTTTCCCATCTAATAAAAAAATTCTTCGTTTTGAAGGCTTTCTAACCCCCACCCCCATTGATCTTTGGCATGCTGTGGGGGGGTTTTTTCTCCCTCTCTCTCTGTCCTCCGCTCAAACTCCAGATCCAGACAATCACCAGGCGAGCTGTCATTCTTCCAGCCTCAGGAATGTCTGAAAACCTCCTCCTGATTTCACATATAAAAAGAAGACTGTAAAAAAATAGAAGGATGGTTTGGTTGTCCTATTTTGGCATCAAATGAAGACACGTCCGCATACATTAAAAAACATATAATCAACATTACTGTGAAAAATTGTATATTTTTAAAAAAAAATGCACATTAAATTGCACCAGCATACAGGAAGGTTACTTTTCACTTTGACTTTGGCTGATTAAGGCCAGAGGCAGCTCTGTGGGGCTAGTGACGACGGTCTGCTGCCACACGCTCATTTGGGCTGCCACTGTTGTTTTCTGCTTTGCCCTTGTGAGTCGAGGAAATTCAGCACACATGTCACGAATCAATGCCAGGCAAAAAGTGTGGATAACATCAACTGTAAGGCTTCTAATGTTTCACTTTCTTCTTAATAATGTTTATGTTATGAGCAAATATATGTGCTTTGTATTTATGTACAGTGTTGTGCAAAGGTCTTGAGCGCCACTCATTTCTTTATATTTTGCTTCAAAGGAGCCAGACTTTTTCTTGTACTTTTAACATGATCTTCAACAACAGTTCAGAGCTCAACTGAGTGCTCAGTTAGAGTAAAAAAGCTCTATGCAAGAACAAGTCCATTCATCATTTATAATATCTCTGCAAAGTGTGTGGTGTGTTCTTAGAAAACTATCAACAGCATCTCAAAGTCGTGTCGTTAAAAAGTAGGAATAAATACAGCAAAGACCTGATACAGGACCTGACAGTTGCATCTGGAACTTCAGCTGATCCACCTACTCTTCACTGAAGCTTCATCAGAAATGGTTTCAGTAGAAGGGTTGATGTCAAGAAGCCATTTTTAATTAAAGAAAACAGGGAGAAAAGGCTGAGCTATACCAAATTAGACAAGAACTGGACTGAAAATCAGTGTCAACAGGTCTGATGGAGTGAGGAATCTTTTCTTCAAACTGTTATCAATATGCGTGGAGAAAGTCAGGGGAGATGTACAATAGTGAGTGTCTGCAGCCATCTTTTTGTCTTTTGTTTTGTTTTTTTAGCTTGTCATGTCTGGTAGCTCGTGCAATCAGAATCAGTATCTGAATGCACTGCTGAACAAAACACGTTAGCCTTTCCAAGATGAGCTCTATAGATCTGCTATAGGCTCGGCTTGTTTGTGTTTTTATTTTGATTCTTTTAATTATTTACCTAGCGATTCATTTCTATTATTTTTCATGAGTGCATGTGTAATATGACAATAACAGAGATGACAGGCAGGAAGAAAAAGAGTAAAGAAAAGGGGGAGAAAACAGGTGAAAGCATAAGAATACAGAGATCTGTAAAACACAGTGGAAGCTCTGTCATGGTTTAGACTGCATTTCAGCAGGGATCACGTCAAAGTGACAGATTTTGATCCACTATAGACCACCATCTGGAAAACATCTGATTGGCAGCGCCTTAATTTTTCAGCATGACAATGATCCAAACACACTGCCAAGCATGAATAGAAAAGCACACAGAGGAATGCTATCAGTCATATGAAGCCCGGACCTCCGAATTACTGAAGCAGTTTGGGATCATCTTGACAGAGAACAGAACTAAAGGCAGAAAACATCCAAAGAAAAGCTTTGTATGTCCTTCAAGAATCCTGGAGAACTACTCCTGAAGACTGACAAGAACGCTGCCCAAGAGAGTGTTGAACAATATAGGTGGTCTTACCACTGTATTTCTATGTATATTTGCATGTTTCAATAACCCACTGCACCTATTTTCCTTTTTTCTAGGAAAGCATAAAGAAAAAATAGCTCAAAACTCAAACTCTGTTCGTCTTTTCTCATGCTGACTCTAGAGAGGGGTTAAATCAAAACACATATAGCACTGTCCTTGCACTTGACTGAATTCCACATAAAAGAAAAACTCTGAACTTCATAAAATCCCTCAAGCTGTGTGCAGATTGCCAGCGCAGGACATGTTTGCGAGAATCAGATAAGAATGCTTTGAAACATGACTGCACATGCAGGCCAAGAGATAAGGAAAGTGTCCGTACTGTGCGGCATGTGTAGGACTATAACAGAGCAGGGATTTTTCTTTAGTCCTTAGTCCAAAGAGACTAAGGAGTAAAGAAAGTCCCCTGACACTGATCTGAGATCAATAAGATAGAAACACTACTGATGTCATTCTTACTGCAAGTTGGTGCAGGATGGCAAACGTGAAGTTGAAACTGTTATTGAAAGTAAAAAGTAAAAAGATTCAGACAGATAAAAACAAAGACCAGAGCTAAAGTATTGTTTGATCTCTACTGGAAGTAGATGTAGATTTTATGTGTATGGCTTTACCTTGTAAGCAGTGTGTGCAAATAAAATTGTAAATAATACTAAAACAAAATACAGAACATATTATTTTATTTTGCATATTCTGTGATTGGCGAATAATGTTTAGATCACAAATTTGAATGTCAGGACATTAGATCCAATTGGTCAGAAGATGGGCTAAGAGCGGAGAGAGCAGAAAACATATTGATGCTACAGAGACTAACATAATGACTGCTGTGATATTCAATGATTTCTTTATTTTTAATGCAAATATGTATTGCTTGGAGGTCTTTTGGACTTCATCTTTCAACCAGCCCTTGAATAAAAAGCCAACTGTTGCATAATTAAATGGCCTGGACATGCCATGGATTTCTCTAGAATTAAATCTACTAAGAAAACAAATATTGATGAATTAATTATTATATAAGTTATAGCACATAATAAGTATATTGAGGTCTGTGGAGTTCACATGATATCATCTCTCTGGTTAAAAAAAGAAAAAGAAAAAACTCCCTGAGGCTGTTTTTAAGGAATCTGCTCGTCTGTGGTGTTCGTATATGAGCAGTGTGTCAGGTCTCAGCAACTCCACAAAGTTCAGCCCCTCAAGAGATACATTTCCCAGATCACTCGAGGAAACCTCTGCATACATAATTCTGACATGAAACTAGTGAAATATTTGTTTCTTGCAGCTGGAATATTTCAAGATAATTGAGCCAATACCTCAGTAGGTCCAGTCCACTGCTGTAGACTGACGTGTCATTCATTAAAGTGATCCAATCACGATTACATCTTCATGTTTTTTATTGGAGCTAGAGGAGACATCTTTCATCCGTTATAGGCAATCAGAAGAGAAATGTGTTGCTCAATAGAGTATACATCATTGTTTTAATAATGTTGCACTATGGCTTCAATTTCTGAGTGACGTGAGGTGAATTGGATTTAATTGACATTTGCCTTGCCCAGATGGCTGTGTGTGTGTGTGTGTGTGTGTGTCTCTGTGTGTGTGTGTGTGTGTGTGTGTGTGTGTGATTTTGTGCGTTTGAAAGGCCATGTGTTCCACTGTAAGATCCAGGGACTGTGTTTCTCCCACCAAGTCACACTCTGGCCAATGTTACTTTTCTGCCTCAGGGGATGAATATCCCTGAGAACCAAGCCCCTGATGAGAAAAACCTCTACAGCCAAGCTCACACGTGTACCTTTATGGGTATTGGGAAGACAATAACACAAGAACCTATGCAAAAACATACCTGGTACAAATCTAAGCTTTGTGACGTGTCTCCACTAGGTGATCTGTCAAATACGAAGCACTGGATGCAAAGTTGACTGCTCTGACTTTTAATCATCCTGTTCCTGCCAGCTCCACACACACAATTAGCAGCCACAGCATCATTTGTTGTCATCCAACTGGGGTTTACAGATTTTTTTTTCCAACTTAAGCCCTCACAGGATCTGGAGATCACTTGGGACTTGAGAGAAAGGGGGAGGCTCAATTCACAGAGAGACAATTAGGGGCATATGCCATTTGCCAAACAAATGGCATCAAAGCATTGCCCATTAAAAAGGAAATTGCACAAAAACTGACCCCAAGTCAATTAGGCTCATTATATTTTCTTCAGTAGTGTGTCACAGGCGGTCAAAAGAGGAGGAGTTGGGGTTGGAGGGTTTAAAGGCTTGGTCTGAATACTGTACAAAGAGCTAGAAAACGGGCCAGTTTACAAGAAGGAGGCAACCTGTGTTTGTTGTGCACGGCGTCCGTGTTGTGAATTAGAAACAGAAAGCAACGTGTTGACAAAGTTAAAGGCATTTGTGATTGTGATGGGAGATTTAGTGAGTGTTTGTTGCAAACCAGACCATAGCGACAACATCAGCTTCGATCCCAATGCGATAAGGCATACCAAGCTGTCTGGGACCAGCGTTTTTCCACTGCCATTCCAGGACTCCAAGTATTCCTGTCTCAGGCCCAAACTGTCGCAAATTGTCACAAACAATGCACAAACTGGCTTTTGTTCTCATGTTTTGCCACAATTTACTGGTTGTCGAAGCTTATTAAGGACCTTTAACTGTTATTATTCAGCAAGCAGATATTATGTTGTGAGAGGGCATAGTCCACCCTAAACCACAATCTTTCCCTAAACCTAACCACTTGTTTTAGGTGGATAAACCTAACCGAACAGCAAGTGAAAACTAAAATAAACAGAGAATGAAAACAATGCACAATACACAAAGCTATCATGAACTGCAGCTTCCAGGTCAACAAACTGCCCATTAAAGCCACTGCCACCCTTCCGACTTGGTCAGTCTTTCATACAGAACCGCTAGCTATGGGGGTCCAATATTGCATGGAGGAGGCAGAGGTGTGTAATTCTAAAATATCACCAGCTCTTTTTATTAGAACGCATTGTTACTGCATCCACTGTACTTTCTAGTGCTGTAGCAAATTATTTTCTTTCAAATACAAAGGATGGGGGGTTCAGTCTTGCCTCCTTGTGTGGAAAATCTCCATAGTGTACCGGAAGTCCTGCTCAACCATGGAATAATTCAGCACCTAATCCACTATAACAACAACAACAAAAAAAAAAAAAGAAAGAAAAGAAAATCAGTTGCTGCCACAACCTTTTTTCCCAGCTCCTACTAGGGAAACATATAGTCATAAAATACTGAACTAATGATTTAATCTAAACTAATTTTGCAATTTTGCACAGAACGGCACCACAGTGGTGTGCTAATTAGCACTGTTGCCCCACAGCAAGAAGTGCCAGGCTTCAAATCCAGGCTGGAGACTTTACATGATCATGTCATTGTGGGTTCTCTCCAGATACCAAGGCAAGATGGATCCATGTTCATCAGAAATTCTAAACCTTCCATCTTGATTCCCAAAAGTTGATTCTGTTCATCTGGACGTAGCGTTTTCAGTCGGAGAAACGTTTCGTCACTCATCCAAGTGACTTCTTCAGTCTCAGCTGACTGCAGGATTCCCCAATCTTATAAACAGTACATTTGCATAATGACTCAATCTAGCACCACTGAAAGAACAATGGGCTGGGAGGTCAGGTCCTTGACCATTAATATGCAAATTCTCATGACCATTGATCAGCAACCACTGATCAAAGCTCATTGATAAAAGACCATGAGTACCATTCACAGAGAGTTGGGGAATGGCTGCAATCACAGCATTGGCGAAAGATGTACCCTTAGGCCCCCTCCTCAATTCAGAGATGGTCTTTCCCTTTTCACGTAATGGCCTCCTTGTCTCCTTGCTGAAACCAGAGTTCCTCCCTGTCCAGGATGTTACATCCTCATCATTGAAAGAGTGTCCACTGGCCTGTAGGTGTGAATAGACTGCGGAGTCCTGGCCTGATGTGGTAGCTCTTCCGTGTTGTGCAATCTGTTTTGCCAGAGGTTGTTTGGTTTTCCCGATGTATAAATCCTGGCAATCCTCCTGGCACTTAACAGCGTGCACTACATTACTCGCTACACTACATTACGTGCTAGTTTCAGTCATTATGCAAATGTACTGTTTATAAGATTGTGGAAACCTGCAGTCAGCTTACACTGAAGAAGTCACTTGGATAAGTGACGAAATGTTTCTCCCACTGAAAACGCTACGCCCAGATGAACAGAATCAACTTTTGGGGATTTACTTACCTGGATTACCGAGTATGACATCAAGACCTACCATCTTGAATTTTGCAGCAGAAATTGAGAATTACATATCGGAAAAGTTTTGGTAAGCTCATGTGAAAACTGTAGCTATTCAATCTCTCGCACCAACAACACAATGGTCCTGAGAGCTGTAACTTTCTGGAAATTCTCTCTTTTTTGGACCAATTTTTGCAATAAAAATTGAACATGTATACCTAATGGAGATGCCTGAGAGTGCATACAGTACTTAACAATGTTGAATTTGAGAATGTTCTTGAAGACAATGTAGGAAATATAATGCATTATGCACTAAACTGACTTTCTGTAATTCTGTGATACCAGTCAGTGAATAGGAGTATATCCCATCTGCACAAAATCCAATGTATTTCTAGTGTATGAATTATTGGGTCCACATCAGCAGTAAGTAACATCCTTGTCACGTCATGAGTCCTTTTCTGAAAAGAACAATAATTGCAGGGGTAATAAATGCAGAATATGCCTATATGTCCAAATCAATACACACAAAGAAATAGGCTTTTACCTCTTTTTCTTTTGAAAAGAGAGACAAGATTGAGGGCACTTTAGACTATTGAAAAGCTAGCTGCAGATCCCGCAGTCTTCCTTAAGTGTAATGACAGAGTGTTATTCAGACGGCTTTCTCTGAAGACACCATACCATTAGACTGAGAGAAAGGTGGGGGCAAGCTGTGTCACACACAAAAGTAATTGAATCACTTCCTTTAAGCCAGATTCAATTACTGCCACTCATAAATGGTCAGGTTAGCTGTCCTATGGGTCCATTTATCAAGTCAAAGAGACAGTCAGGGTTTTCTTAAGGAGTAACACTAAGTATAATTTAGCAACGCGGTATTGTTGGCGAACAGTTATTGTCTAAACACAATGTCAAAGGGAATTTATATACAGTGTTGGTGAAGGGGTGGATTTGTCCTTGTCTGTGCGAGGACAATGAAGAAAAAGTGCTTTTTCAGCCAAATTGTTATTACTGCTAACTTTCGCACACCTGCTGCTCTCTGGTAATCTGACCTTGACATGAGTACAATGGCAGCTGCATGCAAAAGAGCCCACTTTGAAATTATACCAGAAAGCTTCATGTATAACTCAAGTACCCAAGACCACAAAGCAAATAGGAGGTCATGCTTTTTAAGTTTGTTCGACATAGGTGACTTTTACAAGCTCGAATGCTTTTAAATGACCTGGTCACTCTTTAAGGAAATGGAGTTTGTCAGCAGTCATTAGTGTTACCCTAACTCTTGCGGGAAATACTATCACACAACTATCTGACTGTGTGTTGTGTGTTTGCTAAATCTGTCTCTGTGCTCTCACAATCATCTAATTTCCCAAATGATGCATGCAGCAACCCAGCTGGTCTCGTCCTGGGCTTGGATCAGAGAATACAGTAGGCCGCCTTTGAAGGGATCAAGGAAAAGACTCCTGCTGGTAAACAAACACAGTTCAAAACCTTGCTTGCTGGAAGTTTTTTTAAGTGTGCATTTGCAATATAAGGGACTAATTTAAAGAACTGCAGTGGGTTTTATGGATCAGTGTTTACAGGAATAAGACAGATGCAGGGGGGGAGTAAATGTGTTGTTCTGTTAGGAACAGCACAACAGAAAAATAAGGAAAAATATCGCAATTTGCCCTTTTTACTTTGCTTTACTTTAAATCCAATAAAACTGAATGATTAAACTTTGGCCCCATTAGATGCTCAAATATTACAGAAAAGAATAGAGAGGATCATAAAAGGCTATTACAGGAGCGCAGAGAGCAAAATTCAACACAAGGAAGAGAAGAAGACACTAATGTCTGTTTGCCAATGGCAGCTATAAAAATTCAGAACATGCAGGGTCAAAGCAGTCTCTTCTGTGTCTTAAGTGGGTTTTAAAGTGATAATTGTTTTTGACAGACTGTAAAGCCTGTGCAGTATTTCTGTACTCCAATTCATCTGTCAGTTTTCCTGGGGGCAGGTCATGGTAGAGGGAGGCTCTACTTTGTGGTACTTCTTAGAGGTCTGAGCTGTTTCACTGTCTCTTTCTTAGTGAAAGCTCTGCCACCGTATAGAAAAAAATAATGTCCGCCTCCTCTTTCTCTCTATAGCTAAAGGAAAATGCTGAGTAAGACATTTTTTTAAATAACAATAAGTGGAAAATGCTACAGCATGTGACACTTTGTTACCTTTGTTAAGATGTAATAAAAAAAATGCAAAATTGTATTTTTCCTACTAGTCAGCTGGTCATGCCAGAGATTACAGCCTATGCTATTTGAGCCTTTTGGTTTGGGGCAGGGGTGTCAAACATAAGGCCCAGAGGCCAGAAAGGGCCTCTGAGTAAAGTATCTGGTTCCAGTGGACAGCTTTTGAAAACATGAAGAAAGACATAAATTTAGGACTTTTGAATCTATTTGCATAAAGATATCTTACATTCATGCATTCATGTTACAACAATGTAATTAGGCAATAAATTTAATTAAAAACAAGTAATAATGATAAGGTTGCTGTTTCAGTATCTATTATAGAAATGTCAGGGGGTTTGTAGACTGGACACACAGCAAAAACTTTCCATTTTATAATAATTACGTTTTCTGTAATTTTACATTTTAGCTCTTACAATTACAAAGAGCACAAAGAGTTGTGCTAACAGATTCCTTTACTTTATTACTTTTCTTTATCATTTAGAAAAGAACTGACATGTCCAGTTGAAATTGCACTTCTTTTTCTTATATTAAGACATTTTTAGTGATAAAATTTGTAATGAAACATATTTATGCTGACAGTATGGGTTTGACATGCCTGGTTTCAGGGATGTCAAATTCATTCAAATTCTCTACACAGAGTATGGGTCTGATCTTTAGCCAGATCAGCTAATCAGTCCACATCAGTGGTCAGCTTAGCTCTTTGTAGCATCCAACTGCTAAACTTAAGATGGGACAAAGTATTTAAGCTGTAACAGTACCTGTGCATCTGCAAGCTGCTTTGCAACCCGACCTCCACCCTAGATCCTGCTTTCATGTCACATCTTCCTTAACAGATTTTGTTTAAGTAATGGGGGTCTTGCTGCTGCTCTCTGCTGTCCCAAAGCAGACTCATACAGCCATATATATTGCTATTATATATTAATACTAACAATCATCTTTTGTCTATAGTGGTCCAGGCTGAGTTAGGTGTTCTATTTTGTTAGATATATGCTGAAACACTACATAATTTACCCACATGCATTAAGCCATCCATCCAGCCATCTTCCATTTATACAACAGTGAAGCCTGAATAATAATAATAATAATAATAATAAGAAGAAGAAGAAGAAGAAGAAGAAGAAGAAGAAGAAGAAGAAGAAGAAGAAGAAGAAGAATGCTGAACACAGAAGATGTGTGAAGAAGCAGCTGCTCTACAGCTCAATGAGCAGCAGCAAAGGAAGAGGAGGAGCTTACATCAGCCAATCCTTGCAGGAATCGGGGAGCAGCATGTGATGCAAACCAGGAAGCCACCTGATGTGAGAGGGGTCAGATAAATGCAGCAGAACCGACGGTCACACAGGACAGGTGCTTCCTTAATGATACACATCACACTCATACACACGCACACACTTGCATACTATATTAGGCCTGTTGCTCATCCCCTCCCTCAGCTGTGTCAGAGGCTTTCCCAGACATCCAGCCCACGCTCACACACACATTCACACACACACACTCATGCATCTTCAGACAGGAGGGGCGGGGTGGGGAAGACAAGCAGGCAAAGGAGGACGGAGGACAGGGCACGCACACAGACAAACCTGACAACAGGCAGGAAACTCTAGAGAGCAGCCGAGGCTATTTTCTGTCCTCTTCCAATGGGTTCAATTTCCATTTCGGTCAAAACAGGTAGGCGAAAAAAACCACTTGCAAGGGGGGGGGGGGGGGGGGGGGGGGGGGGTTAAATTCCCAAAAACATAAACAGGAGCACAATGAAAACGTCAAATAAATCTGTAAGAAAACACTAAAAGCACCAAATTAGGATCGTCTCCCGTTTTACATATGAGAGGGATTTGGATACCTCATACTTCCTATCATGTTTCCTCCTCACAGTCTGCAGGAAAGCATAAGTTGCATATAAAGTTTAGGACTTCCGCCAAGCTGTATCAACTCTACACACTGAGACAGAGAAGAATGTGTCTTTTGAGTTATCCATACGTGCAGATTGCATGGCGGAATAAAACAATGGGACCATCATGATGGGGTCGTGAGAGGGGACGGCTGGGGTTGGGGACAAGCCTGAGGGAGGAGGAGGGGGGGGATACTTTGATTCAGTGCCAATTTGTGCACGTATGCAAGGCCGCGTCCCCTATTAAATATGCACACAAAGACGCACATTTGGAACCCTTTAAACTTCTGACCTCAGGAGGGATGCAAACATAGTGCACGTGCTCATTCCATCTAAACTGGGCCAGACGCCTTCACCGTTCTGTGGAGACCCAAAAAAAGAAAAAAGAAAAACCCAATGCTGCAATTTAGAAAATCATAGGAAGTAACAAATTTTATATGATAACAGAGGTGCATCCTTTTGTCATTGTGTCATCTCAGCAACTTTAATAGTACGTTTCTGTTTACAGGAACGGGGCTCTGTCATTTACTTCTGGGTCATGGTAATGTTTCTAAGATTGCAACCACTAGTTTGGCTATTCAGGAACCATTTATGGTTAAGTGGAGCAAAATGGGTTTGACCGCCAAACATCTGAAGATGCTCAGGAAAACTTCATTTTAAAAAGCTCGCTTTCACACTTGTGCGTGAAATTCCCCAGAACATTCAAATGGGATTATAGTTTTCCCCCAAGGACCCATCTGAATATGCACGATCTTTATGAGCATGTGATGGAGAAGGGAGAAAAAAGAAATTAAAAGTTGATGACTGAGGGAGCAGCGTGCATTTTTTTATGACAAGAATGTTTCATTGTTTTTACAACAAAACAGATTATGATGCCGAGGTGAAGGCGGGCGGGCTCACAGCCGGTTGCTCAAGCCCACTTACAGAGATATAATGTCAGCCTGCCGTTTGTTTCAGCGAGTGTCAGTTGGGCACAGTGGGATCTTTTTTCCCCCTTTGTTTGTTTTCAATGGCCCATAAACAGTCTGGATAAACCAACAGAAAAAGACTTCTCTCGCTCTTTCCTCTACTTTTTTTTCCTCTTTACTCTTTCTCCCTCCACTTCTCTTTGCTCTGTGGCTTGCCTCTCCGAACCTCGTACCCACAAACACTCTGGGATTGTTTTGAGCTGTCTGGCGGAGGAAGGAAAGCAGTGTGAGAAAGTGGCTGTTTTTTTGGAGCGGACAGGAATTGGCCTAACGGCGCACGGTTCCTCTCCTCGCAGCGGGAACAATGCCGTGGCGTCACACCCCTAGGCTGACCCTCGCTGTTTCACATGGAAAAATGTTCCCAGAATTCCGCTCCCAGGCTTGGAGGTATAAGGCCGACAGTGGGAAGGGAGAGAGAGAGAAAAAAAGAGAGAGGGATATCAGGAAAGGTAAGAGGGGAGAGGAAACCTATGCGACCAGGATCATTTGTAGCCATGGTGACATAAGCTACGACCCCTTGAAGCTGATTAGTGAGATGGAGGGGTGGGGCGTGGCATTAAAATCACACGTCCCAACTCGTGTCACTGAGCCGGGAATACAGAGCACTGTTCACACAGTTGAACTGTAGTACACTACAAACTCAAGTCCTTGAATTATCACGCTGCTGCCCCTTCACTTCCCTGTTCATTATTATATTGTTGTGCCTTGCCAGTGTTTGTATAAAAACTAATCAGACTTATCAGCTGTTGTCGGGGCAGATGTTGCAGTGATATTGGCACGCAAGGCTCAACTTCCTAGTGGCCTAATAAGGTCACCTCAGCGAAGTAAAGTTGGAGCAACCATTGTACAGTGGTTAGTGGCTGATCATCTGGTGTGGATGTTGGGCTTTGGAAGCTTCCCACATCCGACGCCAAACCTTTGCAGATCCAATAAGTAAGCATCTTCTACTAATACTGCTACTGCAACATTGCACCACTACTATTACCTTAAACTGTTGATACGAGGCAGGATTGAGCCATGATTTCTTGCTGTTTGCACAAAATCTTGACCCAACCGTTTGAATACTGCAGGAGAAACTGAAAGTCAACATTTTTCTAGTCTTCTGTTGTCCAGCTGAACCCGTGAGAACTGTAGCCTGAGTTTCCTGTTCTTAACTGACAGGAGTGGCACCCGGTGTGGTCTTCTGCTGCTGGTGCCCATCTGCTTCAAAGTTTGCTGTTGTGTATTCACAGAGCTCTTTGCATACTTTGGTAGTGGCAAGTGGTTGTTTGAGTAACTGTTACCTTCCTGTGAGCTCAGAGCAATCTGGCCATTCTCCTCTGACCTCTGACATCAACAAGGCATTTCCACACAGAGAACTGTTGCTCACTGGACATTTACTCTTTTTCAGCCCATTCTCTGCAAACCCAGGCGCTTCCATCTCACACGAACAGTCGCATAAATCATCTTTCTTCCCCATTTTCATGCTCACCTTGAACTTCAACTGGTCGTCTTGACCATGTCTACATCCCTAAATGCACTGAGCTGTTATCATGTGATTAGACAATAAGATATTTGATTTAATAATCAGCTGAACACGTGTACCTGTCAAAGTGCCGTTGAGTATATATGCTAAAATAAATCAGCCAGCACCGCATTTCAGTCTAATGACAGATTTTCAACTATTTCTGCCAACAACCAACAGCCAGGAGCTCATTGGAAAAGGAAAAGTGGTTGTTAGAGATCTTTCAAATTTGCATTTTCTGGAAATAAGGAGAGGAAAAACTTTAATCTGTCCAAAGCAATGCATTTTTGTTTTTTTACAGAACAGTTTTTTAGGCAAATCAAGCAAAATTCTCTCTTGTTTAAATCCCAATGCTCAGAGGGGATTTCTATATCTTCGAACATGGCTGGAGGGGATCTTTAAGTTTCTGTGTTTGAGCATTCACAAGTCTTTGCTAAGGCTTTTAGGAATGTATTTACTCCTTATCTCCCAGTGCATCATTTAATATTAAACCTAACACTAAAACAAACCCAGTGGATTCACATCAAATTGCAGCTTTACACCAAAATTTACATATGACAGGCACAGAAGTATGTTGTTGTGCAGCTTTATTATCTCTGCTAGTGACAATACACCCGCGTGCAGCTGCGCAGTAACCATTTTATATGCCCTTGTGAACTAGCAGGGCATAACTCCCCAGTAAAATCAGTGCTTATGTGTAAAAAGATCATAAAGCATGCACAGAAATTACACAACTGCTGCCAAATCTCCTTCTCAGAGAAGATCTGGCAGCCTATTCTGTACAAGATAGTCAAAGTGGTATACGTAGAACAAGGCTGTGTTTCTATTCAATGTTTTATACCACTGGGAGTTGAAATGAAATATGGTAAGTAAGTCTGTTATTTGCACTTGTTAGCAATTTAATGCACACGCTGCTTAAAAGAAAGCACATTGCTACTTTTATTATTCAGTGCTTGTTTAAGGACCTAAACAACAGCATCTGTGAGTTTGGCGCCCATCACTTGAAAGCTACACTTCAGAGGATGACAACCAAACATGCTGATTGGGTTAATAACAGGGCTTGTGAAGCTGAAAGACTCAATGACTGATTTGCTGAATACAGAGTCTTCAAGGATGGCTGGCATTGAAAGGGCACTTCTGGTGATGTGATAAAACATATTGAGGTCATTGTTATGTGAAAATGTAACTGACATCTCTGTCGTCTGACGCACACACACTCGCAAGACAAAACAAAACAATTAAGCAGCTAAGTCTGGATTTGTTGTTCCTCTTCTTGCGTCGCACACAGACCCCAGAGCCGATTTGGACGAGATCAGGACGGGGAAAGAGATGAAAAAGGAAGCTGGCAGCGAGTTTAGAGGAAACGGGGTGTGGAATGAAAGCATTTGTGGAAGGAGAGGAGGAAAATAAGGGGACTGCCTGTGCCCCATTCCTCTGTTTTGTTTTAACAGAAGTTGGCAGCACATTGCCCCGACCTGGTTGGCACTGAGGCATCAAACGGTCTCCACCCTGTGCCGTTACTCATTAAAGCTTCTGAATGTGAGCTGCACTGCCAAACTTTCTCTGTTTTATCCTTTGCATGCCATGCTCATCCTCTTTTTTTTTACAACCATAGCACAGAACTTTAAAGTGGAATACTTGCAGATTTTGCATTGGTTAATATGTTTCCAATACCAACTAGTTTTTCATTTTCTCCAAATTATTTTAAATGTTATATTTCTAGTCAGATGAGAAGATCAGTGTTTCTGTCATGTCTGGACAGTAAATATGAGGATGGCATCAGCTTAACTTTAATAGTGGACGCAGTGGAAACAGCTGTGCTGGCCTTCGATCTAAAGATACTGAAGGTATGCTTGTTTTTCTTCACATATTCACTGCAGCCCAGAGCTTCTATACATTCACTTGTATGTGAGAAAGCAAATGTCGGATTTAGACAGACTGGACATTAAATCCTGCCCACTCCCTAGTACAAAGTCTATGTGATTTCTTAGTCAGCCCACATGAGAAAAGGCGAGGTATGCTGTTTATTTACGGTAATGGAGCACCTTCAGCGCACTCTACCCAGTTGTCACCCCTGACCTAAACCAAAAGGAGTGTTTCCAGTAGTATGATTTGTCTTGTCTCTCCATACATTTTAAGCACTTTCATCAATTCAGGAGGTGGTGGTGGGGGCAGCAAGGTCAGAGGGTGACAGACAAGCCAGTCGTCAGTCTATTGCAGGGCAAGCACAGAGAGACTGACAACCATTTACACATATTGCCAATTTAGAATCACCAATGACTTAGAACTGTGGGAGGAAGCCGGGGTACCTACAGATAGAGCATGAAGACACAGGGAGAACTTTCAAACTCCATGCAGAAGGGTCCCTGTCCACCATTGGATTCAAACCCAGACCCGTCACATTGAGGTGACAGTGCTAACCACTGGTGCACTGTGCCACTCCTATTGTAGACCATCTGTAACTGGCTGCTTGTTGGAAAAGGCAACTACCGGCCATGTTATGACCCAATTCTTATGAAAGTCATGCAGGTCATCGCCCATAAGTGTGTGTCAGTTTATTCTGAGAAATGTTGCCACCTAACACCTTTAGAGTCAGCTGCCTTTTTTTTAAACAACATCTTACTATGAAAATTGTTAAAAGCTGCTGAGGTTCAAATCTGCCATTTTTAAATTGCATTATTTTTTTAAATGCAGATGCTAGCAACATGAAATTTAAACTCATCTATATAAAGCATCTTCGTACGTTTCAGATTTTGAACTATTGCCTTCGTCACAGTATCCCTGTAGTAAAACTGTGTATAAGGACTCATTTGTGGCAAATGCATTTAGTACAATGAATAGTGAAATGCTTTGATGTATTTATGTAGTTTTATTTAAGTTTTATTTATGTATATATATGAATGTGTGCTGATTACGAACAGTATTCTTACTACAAAATGATTTTTGTTAGTGGGGAGAGGTTAACTGGAAACTCTAAATTACCCATAGGTGTGAATGTGAGACCGAATGGTTGTCTGTGTCTATGTGTTAGCCCTGCGGCAGACTGGCGACCTGTCCATGGTGTACCTTGCCTCTCGCCATCCCGAGGTGGGTTCCAGGTAGGTTCCAGATAGGTTCTTGGTTCACGCTGATTCACGCTGACCAAACTCGAATTTTCACATGTGATTAAACAGATCTGACCAGTCAGACCACTGCATTTGACAACAAGTCCGCTTGCAGCTCAAACTGCGCGCCGGTACTGAAAATACAATGTTTTCTTACTTAATAATATCAAGGCCAGCTCGTCATCACTTGATGTCTACTTTAATTGTATTCACAGTGTGTTTTTTTTTAAGGACACATTTTTGGTGAAAATACTTTTGGTGTGTACATACGTTACACAACTAGTTTGAGCTCCCAAAAAATTAAGAATTTTGTGCAATTTTTTTAACAACACGGATGGTTTGTAATGGCATTAATTCTAATTCAAACTCTATGATCAACTTTGAGCATGCATATCATGCAATATAGTCCCATAGAATAAGGGTGTCCAGACTTTTTACTGTTAGTAGATGCTAAAGTTATTGTATTAAAACATAGTAATACTAATAATAATTCATGTGATTCTGGGGCATTAGGCTGTACTCACTGGTACTCCATGGAATGACCCATGTGTAAAAATGGCTTAAGTTGGTTAACTAAATGGTAACATAAAACTCTTAGTACTTATTCCAAAGACATTATGCATTAAAATAATACTTGCAGTTGGGTATTCCATGCAAAGTCATTGTGTTTTTTTGTGCATGTAATCAACAAGTGTAGAACATTTGAAAATGCATTATCATCTTATGCCATGACTCACAGTGGTGGTCATCTGTCCATAAACTGAAATGTGCTACAGAAATAATCTCATTGTTTATGAGAGATTCACGGATATCAGCCAAAGACTATGTGTGAAGATGATGTTGTTCTTGACATTAAAATTTACTCCTGCTTCCCAAAAATTACATCACTTGGCTTCAAGTTGAAGAAAAGTGTGAATAATGGACGGAGCAAATGCTTTTTTATTAGTAGTCAGTGAAAGAGGCTGAAAGCTATATCTATTGCAATTACTGTAAAATGGGAACGGAAATGTGGGGTACTTTTTTAAAAAACACACTGTGCACTGCCAAGCTCTGACATAAAAAAATACTAGTGTTGACTTTTATGAGGTCAGAGGTTTTGAGATGGCTACACACACTCAGTAAATATAGCTCACCTTGGTTCCCACATCGTAAACAACCTTGTGATGTCAGTGATGATCCCGAGGACAGGATAAGAGCAATAAACAGGAAGTGGCTCAGCAGCAAGCTGCATCCCATAATAATCACAGCAAAAAAACAAAACAAACACACACTGACAAACAATCCCAAATCACCACAAGACACAAAGTGACAGACAACACAGACAAACGACCCCAAAACCCAGCACAAACGTTCAACAGCCCCAAAAAGAGCACGTGACAGAAACACAAACAGCCCCCCTTCATGCGGAGATTTCCCGAAGAGAACATCAAATGCATCAATTTCCAAAATCAAAGGCTTCTAAACCTAAACAGTCCATGAATCAAAGAAAGGCGCATGCAGCAATGAGCAGAGATGCGTGCAGAGAATGGTACAAACAGGCATAAACAGAGGATAGTGTGACAAACACTGTAGGATCAACTGTGAGACAACTTCACATCTTCAAGAGTGATGCTCTAATGTATCATATTTCCTTGTGTAAGGAACAGTGGGGCACCACATTTCCATTTCATTTGAAGCATGTAACAGAAAGAAGAGCCTTCATGCTTCATCTCAACAGCAAAACCTCCTTAATGGCCACCTGACCTGTGTCAGCAGCACATAAATCCATTTTGAACCTATCATACTGCCTGTAAACAGACAGGGAGAGTGTTTAATGCACTAAGAGCACACAGACATAAGAATATACTGTATAGATACCCCGACTTTCTCCACCCGGTGAGCAACCTGAGAGAGACCATCTGGATGCAGTTTCTCTGTGTTTTATACAGTCCCATCTCTTTAGCTACTCTTCATCTCTGAATATGCAACAGTGTCACAAGTTGGTGGATATACAGCTAACACATAAAACAGCTTTTTTACAAATCTGGAACCAATGGACAGTTGACTATGCAATCACAAACAAGCATTTTAAAGCCTTACTAATTGGCCAGCAATTAGCATTAATCTCAAAAACCTGAACACCTTAATCAGCATAATTACTGCTACTATTAGTAGCTTAATTACAGATTAGCATACTAACACACTATTGTAGGATAGCAAACATGGTAGGCATTAAACATGTTAAACATCAGCACATGTTAGCATGCCATTTAGTTCAAAGCATCACGGTACAATTAAATATCGCCCCAGAGCGTCTCGTATACAGTTTTAGAGTCTGTAATTTTTTCAGCATTTATGCCAGAATAAACTTCTGATGAAATTAAACTTAATCATGTCTGACTGAATAAAAGATGCTGTTAAAAGTATGTTGTGTGCTGGAGGGGTTGTTGGACTGTGTTTCAAGAGTTGTATTGTTTTTCGCACCAACTACCACAAAAAACAAAAAAACCTAAATTCAAGTGAATCTACGACAACATTTTCTTTTGCTGTGTGATGAGTGTGCAAATCTTAACACTGATTGGTTATACTCAGTTTTTATTTTCAGTTAAATGACATGCTGGACTCTTCCTCTAGCGCAAAAACTTCTGCAAGGGATCTCCGGTTATGATATTGCTCGCTGGATCACACGCTTGTCTGGAGCGATTGAACGTCCTTCCTTCATCCACGGCCGGCAGACTCACCAAGTCCGTGCAGCTGTTAATCCTGCTCCCTCCCATCTCCGACTACTGACCGCCGCCACACAAGGAAGGAGAACTTGAAAGGCAACCTCGGTGACTGTACTTCACACCTTTTTCTCTGCCTTACACACAAGGGTGCTTGCGCACACACATCATCTGTCTCCTCGTTTTCATATACACACACACAGACAAACACGCAGCTGCCTGGACGCTTAAGATAAGAAGCAGGAGCTGTGAGGAGCGGGGAGGGGGGGGGGGGGTTGCTCTGATGAAGTATGCCTGTATGTGTTTATGTCTGTTTGTGTCTGTGTGTTTTTCTTTTTTCTGGGGGGGCTACTCTACAGGACGTCCTGAGAATGGCGAGCTTTTCAAACAGGAGACAGGTTGCACACCACGTCGAGCCATATACAGGGCAAACAGCTCAAAAACAAACAACTGATTGCTAAGCCCCCTAATGGCTACAGGACAGCTGATGACAGACATTAAATATCAATAAGCTAATGACCAAGCAATCGTGATAGCCGGATCTGGCAGATATTCAAAGGGCAGCTTTTTTTGTTAATGAGCTGCAAATATATTAGAGCTCTAACTATGGCCACCGTTTGGAGGAAAAAAAAACACCAGCAGCAGCTGAACAGTGTCGTTAGCAGCAGGAGTCCACTGATGGCACTGCCTCTCCATTTCCCTAACCACTGCACCATAGGAAGAGAAGCAAGGTCTTCTCAGCACTGATTTTCCTCCTGGGTCCGTGTGTGTATGTGTGTGTGTATGTGTTGTCAAGTGTGAAGGTAGTAGCCTTCCTAATGGGATGTGTTGTATACAGGGGGGTCTGGGAAACAACAGTGTAACCAAAGGGAAGAGCAGAAGGAAAACAAGGACCCCTCCCTGTCCGAGTATGGGACAAACACATTCGACGCACACACGCACACATTAACACAAATGCCTCCTCGCTCTCCTTTCAGGCTGATCTGGAGGGGGGCCAAGTTTCTCTTGGACACCTCTCTCTTGCCGTGGTTGGCTTGCGTTTTGTATTTGAAGGATGTGTTTTGATGTCGGACCAGACGATGCAGTGACGCTCTACTTCATGCATCCCGAGCTCTAAGTTTAGGAAGAGGAGGGCAACACCTAACACTGTGTACGCTTTCTTTTCATCTTGTTTATTGGCCAACATGCCCTGTGGTCCCTGAGAGCTGCGAACCAATGACAAGCCGGGGATGAGAGTTGGCACGGTGCCCCGCTGGAGCAGGTGCAGCCAGAATAGGAGATAAGGAAAACGTGCTGACAGACCTGCCGATCAACTTAAAATCACTGATTGAGGGCTTTGATACTCCGAGGTTTTTTTTTTTCTTTGCTGAGGGGACACTGTTGTACTACCCATGTGGGTGTGGGTGGCCCTGTTTGTGTGGGATTAGAGCAGGGAGGGATGGGGAAGGGATAAAATAGTGCATATGTGTATGTATGTGTGTGTTCTCTAGTGCCAGAACTCCTGTGCGACATCGTGGAAAATCCTCCTCAGCAGTTTCCTGTGGGTCTCCATTATCAGGCCTCGTTGATAGACCAGCTTTCCCCCCTACTTCCTGGCTCTCTTCCTCCTCTTCCACCCCACTTCCCCTCCCACACTCTTCTCAATCACATGAATCACCACTGCCATGTTGAGGGCGAGGGGCTGGCAGCAATTATAAACAACTCTCCCAAATCGCATATGGCCAAATTATGCAGTATAATATTTACTGTGCAATGAGCTAATGCCATCCCTTCAGTACTGCATGTTATTCGTAACATGATGTCATTACCGTGCTGCATTTACTGACATTCTGGTGCACACACTTAAGACAAATGTTGAGTCACTTGAACATGAGGTCATTCTCCTTCCCCAGTGAGATGTGAACCCAAGATGCCAATCAGGAATGAGCTTGCCCTGTTCAGACATCCTTAGCAAGCACTTGCTGTTTGATTGCAGCCAATGCAAGTGGGCCTGAGTGACGCCACCGTTCATCACGATCATCGCGACCGTACAAACTCAAGACGATGCGTGAGCCAGATTTCGAGGTTTCAGTTTCTCCTCCTTCTCTCTCCAGACTCTCCTGTGATAAGACAAACTGGTTTGAGATGTGGGGATTTTAAAACACCGTACTCTAATCCTTTTCAGCAACAGCTAAATGATTCTTGGTAACCCATGTTGTTACTAAGACAACATCAACAAACACAACCCTACCTGACAATGCTGAGGGCTGAAAGGTGGTTACTGGTCAATAACCATACACGCCGAGTTGAAAGGAGGGTGAGCTTCAAATCTTTTCACCAAGTTACACTGCAGGTTGCTAGAGGGATAGGAAAGCAAGGGAAAAAAGGGCACCCATGAGTCATTGTAGGTGGAAATAAGCAAGAAAAGGTTTGAGAGTGGGAAGAACAAGGGTTGGAGGGATAAAACATGACTAATCTTGCTTGCATACTTTTTTTTTCTCCAAGATTTCAATCAGTTCTGTAGACATGAAGAGGATTGATCTGTGGCTGGAATCATTGTGCCTTTCAGGGAAGGTAGGGCTGTTGTCCGCTACAGGACGTGACACAGAGCATGTGTGAGGGGCCTGATAGAGAAGCAGAGGCCGATGAGAAAAGGAAAGAAAATAAAGAGAGGGAGGAAAGGGAAGCACTTAGGTGTGCTTGATATCCTATCAGCACCCAATACCCATCTCGGGCATGGAAAAACACCGCGAGTATCATGAATGGGAATCGTAATTTGGTTAAAAAGGAAAAATCAATAAATAAAAAGCTTGAGAAGACCGAGCGGATTTTGGACTGTGAATGAAAGCGGAGATCAAATGTGGATGGATAAAAGGTGGGGAAACAATACCCAGATCCCCCGTGTGTCCGAGAGCCAAATTCGCAGCGGCAATATGAGTTCCTTTTTGTTCTTGAAAATGCTCCTCAGATGTTTGACGCAAGACCGAGAGTAGAGGAGGGGGAGGCGGAGGGAGACAAAACAAACAGCAATTAAGGTAGTTTGTGGATCCGTTTGAAAGGCCTTGTGATCCATCCTTTAGGAAACATCTGCCATATTGATGTATGAGTCCAGGAAAAGACAAATTCCTTCTATCCCTGTAAAACAAACCCTAGCAAGGATGAGTTGCCTATTAATCCATTTCTAACCTGACGCTGGTCTTCATGCATACTTAAATCAATGAATCACATGTAAACGCACTAAAAAAGAATGTGTTTTTTGGCTATACTCTAAACTTTATTCTTCATAAACATTTTTAGTCTAAACATAGATAACACCAACCCTTATCATTTCGCTCTTAGCTGGAAATTCCAGTCAACCTTCTGATAGGGAAAGTGGATAAGAACATATTTTTTTAAAGCAAAAAAGTTCATGCTTGTCTAGGGAAGAAACAGAATTCATAATCTCAAGAAAATGCAACTGCGTTTATCGTCCGTCCACATATTGCTGGTATGAAAGAGTTCAAACGTCTCCGCTGTCGGTCAAAACAACCCTGAAAGTCCCAGAGAGGAAGCAGACTGAGAAAAATCTCAGATTTACTGTGTGAGGCAGATGGAAAAAGATACAAACAATAGTTTTACAAATTCACCATGCAGTTCCCTGAACACTAAATCATAGTAAAAGAACTCGGGAAACACCACCGTACAGTTTACGTCACTCGTCTTTGGGGAAATCATCCTCTTTGGATGCGTTAGAGCGATTCATCATACAGTTAATCTGATAAATCAGACCACATAAAACACTCAAGTGCAGTTTGGAGGAATCAGAAGATAAATGACAGACTCTCACATAGCAATGCAAGCCTGACCTAGTGATTTACACACCTCGAAAATGGGGGTTTTGTCTTTTTTAGTGTTTCTGTTTTTTGGGTTTTTTGAGGGTAAAGGCGATAGGTCTATATGTGACTGCTCATGTCAGTCCATTTATAGTCCACTGTCAGCAGTATAGCCTGGAATCCAAAAACAAGCGGCTGAGGAAAAATCCAATATGACAGTAGTTTAAGTGGTTTGTTGTACAATAAACAGAGGAGCAGGCTGCAGTGTGCCATTGTTTTTATGTCAACACTGAAATATTCATCCAAGGGACCACTCGCTTGCAAGGGCATGCACTCAAAATTGTGTCTCTCCACCTTGACTTATGCCAGCTGCTGTAAATGTAGTCGGCAGTGGTAGAAATCATTTTAAGGTAATTTGATTTGGCGCTGATTTTCTACGCTGGATGGCCTTCCTGAAGCAACCCTCCCATTTATCTGGGCTTTGGACCAGCACTAGGAGTACACTAGGCTGGTTTTGTTTTTCCTCCCATTTGCTAACCGGGGAAACCTTTTGTGTGTTAGGTGAATGTGCTAACCAATACACTCTACAAACACAAGCTTGTCTCCATCCTAACATAACAAAGAACTAATACTTATAATTAACCGAGACACACAACGCTTATAGAGTGCTTCAGGGGTACTGGTTGGACAAAATCAGGATGGTTATATGCACATGCTTTCTTCCTACTTACTAAGCAAATTAAGTGGGAGTTGCCTAAAACAGTATCAAACATGAATGCAGTTTCCATGTCTGAAAAAAGAAGCCAATGCAGAATTGCATTCAACTTTGTTTTTTATCTGAAGGCCATCAGATGGCTATAGATGTGGTTGCAAACAGAGGCTTTCTGACTTGATCTCTGTAAATGCTTTTCTGATGAGTTAATGCTATAGTCACTCATTTGGGGTCATCTTGAATTAGTCATTAGTTAAATTGGTCATATTATGTTTCAAAATGGAAGATTGTCTGTGGTAATGAACTGCACACCCATTGGCTAACAATTTGCGACTGATAAGTCGTTAGCCAGTGAGCATGCAGTTTTACAGTCAGACATGTCCCACTCAGTTTTTTACAACCAAGGTGGCAGAGACAAAAGCGTTAATCTAGAGGTTTCAAAAAGACTGCAGATATCAGTGGTTGATGTCATCTTTTCTATTTTGTATGGTTGCTCCAAGTAGATTCATATTTTAGCCCACAGACTTTTAAAAAGGCATCAGTCTTTTCTCTTTAACTCTTAACAAATGGAAGACAGGACAGATACAAATTAATTTTACTTTCAGGGGTATTACAGTAGTCTTCTACTTTAGGGCTCACAACATTGGATCATCTACCACCATCTCATCCTATCCCTTGCATCTTCCTCTGTCTAACCAACCCTCTTCATGCCCTGCTTTATGACATCCTCCGTGGTCTTCCTCTTTCCCTCCTGCCTAGCAGCTCCATCTTCACCAACATCCTTTGTCTAATATATCAACTATCCCTCCTGCACACTGTTATACTATGGTAGTCTATACTACAATCAGATTTTTGTTAACACATGTAAGCATTCTTCCCTTACTGAAGTGATTAGTGTTGGAGACAGCTGAAGGTCAGGTCTAGACTCAACAGTTATTTGGAAAAGTGCAAAATGCATGTTCCCAGGCATTAGCATCAGAGGAATGTGCACAGACAGAAATTAAAGCTAAAAAAAATAGTTTATTCTGATTCATCATAAGCAGCATTTTCATTCTGTTTCATTCTGCTTGGGCTTTGAAAGCAATTACAGTCAGAAGGTAAAGCTCTATGAAAATTGACCCAGCCAATTAAACAGAAATAGATCTGGAAGAACAATAGAAACCTTAAGTTTGGCATTCCCTTGTTTGTGAATCACTTTGCTATTTTAACTGAACAATGATTTACAAAATGAAGATTAAATTGTACTGATAGCAATTCAGTGTATTTATAAACAAAATGAAAATCTAGGTAAAAAAAAAAAATCAGTCAATCAAATGAGAAGTATGGTTATGTTCTCATAGTGGTCCCTGTACCGGCCATTGGAAATAATGCAATTTTAAGTCACTTCCACATTAATTCCATGTGTCAGTTCCACAAGCTTATATGCAGTTGGGTTTTTTTTTGGACTTCTCCATTTTTTTTTTCAATTGCACTTGAAGTTTATTTCAACTTAACCTCAAATTCAGCTGCACTTTGTCCTGCAAAATATGAGTCATGTATTGCTGTGTCCGTGCTTTGCAAGTAATAGATCACTCTTTGTTTACATAAAAAGCGAAAACCGAAAGAAACACTGAGCTGATAATGAAGAGCCCAGAGACTCCCAACAGTTTAAGGAAGAAATGTTTCTTTTCTTTTTTCAAGTGTTTACGATAACATCAAGCAATCGCCATCCAGGGTTACAGAGCATTAGCTGGATGCAATATCAGATTGAAATATGTAAACATTCCCCAAATGAATTATAATCATAAAATAACATTTTTGGTTCTCTGACCCTGTAGCATTTTAGTGCACAGATATTCAACCTTTTTTGTGACTTTCCCAAAGCTGACTTTGTAAACTGGCAAAAGGGACTAAATGAAGATACCGGCAGATAGTCCATTCCTTGTCCCCAGAATGTCAAATAAAATGTTTTACTAAGATTAATGCTGTACCAACATGGTTGATTGCATAGCAACTAAAGGGGAGAAAATAAACTCACCATGTTGTTTATATGTGATGTTTATTGCTTGACATGCAACACTGAGAAATAACCGATGCTTCAGACACTTGATGTTTATCATATGTAACCATGTAGCACAAATGCAAACCTTGTATTAATAGGCATGAATGGTTTCCTCTGGGGTGTTTGTAGCTCTCTGTTTGTTCTGCTAGAAGTCGGTTAATTTGCAGGGAGAGATGCAGAGTAATTTGGCCTGCAGCAGGACCGTACAGTTAGATCAGAAGCCAGACTCAGACAACATTGGCCAAACCAAAGATCCATCTGTCTGTTCCTTGCTGAGAGGAGCGTGTAGGGCATAGAGTGCATACACACACACACGCACGCACACACACACCTCCCATCGCCAGCTGGATTGGAGAAAGCAGCACTTGGGGAACAGTTGACATGCTGATCTCTTTAATGGTTACATCCTCCACACCCAACACCCGAGATGCTCAGACACACACACGCGCTTTCATTACTTTAAACCGACTGACAGAAAAAATACATATTGCAACATTCGCCACCCCCCAATTCAAGATTCACAACACACACACACACACACATATATGCAGCGCCGTACTGGTCACACACACGTATAGACACACTATCCTGTTAACCACCCCCACTTCCATGCAATCAGAGGCTCAGAATAGGAAGGAGGGAGAGGAAGCGGCCCTGCATTCACAGGCTGGGAACAAGGAGAAGGAAAAACAGCCGGAACCTGGAATTTACGGAGGAAAAAACAGCAGCCATCCAAAAATACCCCACTACCATCTCTGCAGATAAACAGAAATATCATTACTCTCATCCTCCCGCTCAGGAGTTTTCCTTACATACTTCCTTTGACTCATCCTCAACCACTCAACGCCGTTTCTGGCTACTCAATCAAGGAAGCATTCATCGAAGCTGCAGAGATTTTTGTTATTCACCCAGAGTGGCTGATCCTCAGATGTTTCTGCCCAGCCTTCCTCGCTCACTCAGGCCAGGAAAGGCCCTGAGTTAATCACTGTTAAGTGGAGGTGTGGAATCCCTAAATAGCAGACCAGACACTCAGCCAGTAGTTTTCCCTGATGGTAGGCAATGAGTACACACTCTCCTTCACAGCTTCAAATGAACTGGTGCAGTATGGTTTTGCATTGCATCATAGTCATATGAACCTGGAGAGGTAGAATCTGAAGTTTATTATAAATTGCACGAATGACCCATAGATAGTATATATAGAAAAGGGGTGATCTCTGCAATATGGCTCTTAATTTGTAAGGCTGAACCATCCAATACATGCAAAATGCAAGTGGATATAAGGTGCTGTGAAAAAGTATTTGTCTCCTTGATTATTTCTTATGTTTTTGATTATTTGTCACAGTTGCACGTTTCAGATCATTAACAATCTTTTCATTAAAGATAACCACAGTAAATCTTCTTCTTTGTAGAATCATTCTAATTCAGCAACATTTGGGGTTTTCACGTATGACCAGCTTGTTTTTAAGGCCATGCCAAAGCATCTCAATCAGGTTTGAGTCTGGACTGTAACTTTCATTTTGGTTTTTGAGCCATTCTGAGGTGGACTTGCTGGTGCATTTTGGATCATTTCCCTGCTGCGTAACACAAGTTTGTTTGAATTTCAGAGCAAGAACCAATAGCCAGACATTCTCCTTCAGGATTTTCTGGTAGAGAGAGGAATTTAATCCACGTCATGAAGCAGCAAAGCAGCCCCATCACACTACCACCACCATGTTTGACTTTTGATATGATGTTCTTTTTATGAAATGTTGTCTTAGTTTATGCCAAATGTAACAGAAGACAAACCTTCCACAGAATTCAACTTTTGTCTCATCAGTAAAAGGAAAATTTTCCCAAAAGATGCAATTCACCTCTTCCATGAGGCAACTGTTGTGTTGGGTTTCTTTTGTGACCTCCTTGGGGTGATTTTGGTAGGCCACACACTCCTGGAAAGGTTCATCAATGTTCCAGGTTTTCTCCATTTGTAGATAATGGCTTTGACAATGTTTCAACTGGAGTCTTAGAGATGCCTTAGAGATGTCAGTGATTTTGTTTCTCAGCTGTTTCTTTAGATTGTGATATGATGTGTTGTTTTTTGAGATCTTTTAGCCTCCTTCGTTTTGTCAGAGAGGTTCTACTTAAGGGATTTCTTGATTCAACAGGTCTGGGCTGGATGTGGCTTAAGAAACTTATCTAAGCTTTCCAAAAATGTGGTTAATCGGAGTTAATTCATGATTTGACAAGGGTGGCAATTACTTTTTCACAAAGAGTGGGTTGGGATTTCTTTTTCCCCTTCACAAATGAAATCATCACTTCAAAATGTTATGTAGCATTTACTCGGATTATGTTTGTTTAATAGAAAAATAGGGGGGGAAAAGTTGCCAGTGGGTCCAGTAGACAGCTCAATGACAGAGGTCTTCCTGTGGATAAAAGGTGGGGTTAACTGACCCTGAGGCCATTTCCTCTGACCTCTTCTTCCTAATTGATTCAATTTCCAAGCCACTGGCCCTCTATTAGGATGTTCTAATAGACCAGTGCCACATTTTCTAAGTCCCTTTCTTTTGTCACTAAAACAGGGCAAATTTCCATGCTGTCCACTTGGATGAACTCAATTCATGTTGCCAAAATTTCTGCTTCTATCGCCATGTGATATCAGTTAAATGCATACTTCCCTCGCTATGCGCATAACCGTTAAATGACATAATTAACCTTTCAATGAAAGAGCGGTGTCATCTGTTGAACTCAAGTGGAATGCAGTAGATGTGGGACTGCAGAAAAAAAGATGTGGCAAATGGCTTATCTGCAGTTTGCCTGAGAAAGCTTAAACTATACAGTTACATTCAAAACTATTTAGTGATACAATTTTGCCCAGTGCGCTGAGAAAATAACAGAAATTGTTATAAACAAATACAAATAAGAAAAACAAAATTCACCTCTTCCACAGTATAAATAAATAAATACCATCCCATAATGGATTATAACACAGATAAAGATTAAAACAGTCCCAGCTTTAAACTGAGTTATATATGTACATACTTGTTTATATCTGGCATCAATTTTCCTGCTGTGTTTAATTTAACTTGTAACTTTAACTCTTGTTAATAATCACCTATAATTACAAACATACAGTATTTTATATACTACTGCATATATGATACTGTGTGTGTGTATATGCATATCTACACAAGAGATAGGGTACCATATCATATCCAGTCATTATAGTATGATGCTATGATACGTTATATTGTGATACACCGTTCTAATCTGACATTCTATTCGTTTCTTAAATTACTCATCAAATCTACAAATATATACAACTGTGGGATTTGTATAAAATATTTCCATATGCTACATAGATGATGGAACTCATAGTGGCCCCGGCAATGTTTGTGCAAAGTTTCATTAAGTTCGGTCCACTCATCTAGGAGGAGACGGGGAAGATATAAACAAACGTACGCTACATTCATTATCTTGGGATATAAGTGTTTCTGACATTAAGAATTTCACTGCAGCATAAATGAAACTATTGATTACAAAACATCAGCATTTTTCGAGAATGTAACAAATTTTTTTCCACGTTTTCTTATGTAATCATATTACAGTAAACTTACATTTGCTGATTTGCTTACCAAAGCATGTGTCACAAGTTGTCAGGCCAGTGACGGGCACCATGTGACCGCTATTTTGCCATCAGACGCTGCTTACACTAGGCTCCAGGCTGACTGCTCTACAGGGCAGGTGAGGGTAGAAAACAATACCATACCATCAGGAGAATGTATGTAATCACCACATTTTACTTTTATTCCATTACCACATACGAAGTTATTTTTCGGACTGTAAAAATGTCATTATCACTGCTTCTCTTCCTTACGCACACCAAGAGGATCGTGAACATTAAACTGCTGCTGGTCCTACGATAGGTCAATTTCACCGTGTTAACATCCATAAACATTTCAGCCCATAAGTCAGACCCATTTCTGTGTAGATGTAAACACAGTGTGACCTCAGGGTAATTAAACAACTCACGAGGACTCCAGACTGGTCTCCTTCGGGTTGTTCTTATGTCTGTTTATTCATTATTTTATTTTTTACGTGTTCGTTTATGTGACTACTGAGCGAAAACCTCTAATTAAGATAAAATATCACTGCTGCACTGGAAAAATTACAGGCAGCCCCAGACGAGATGTTTCATTTGAAGTCAACGAACCATTCGGGGTAATTCTCAAAATGTTGCTCTAATACAACTGGATACAATATTAATCTTTGTCCTTTATTAAATATTAGTAAACATGGCTGATATATTTTTGTTTAATCTGATAAAAAGGAATAAGATATACTGACACAGATACTTGCCCATGGAAATGTGCCACTTCAGCAAAACTAAGAACTCGGGACAGATAAACAACGATTGCAATTTGTTTGTTCTTTCCTTTTCTTACACTGTTGACACAAAGCATGAAGCAGGAAAATGACTTCTGTGGCAATTAAGGAATGTTTCATACGATGAAAAGCTTGTGTTTGCTTAGATATGCTGGATTTACAAACATTTCCAGGGCCTTTTGGAGTTTAGACTGAAAAATATCTGTGAATTCATGTAAGCCATGAGCAGTTGCTGATGCAGCAGTTTGTCTGATTTGCTAAGTGGTGTCTTCATCTGTAGCAGTTTCTGTTTATTAGTTTAAGTGTTTGACATTTTCTGAACGCAATGTCTTATTCAAACAAGCCTGCGCCGAGCACGCTGCTTTAATCACAAACTGCTCTTTTAGGATAAATACAACTGTCAGCCTGTCAGAGAAGCAGATCACAAAACTATGTCTGTGTTTGTTAGGCATGGCGTTTCAGATGTGTGTGCGCACATGTTCAAAAAGTGTTTATGTGTGTGAGTGTGTGCGTGCGTGTTAGCCCCACTGAGAGAGTTATTACAAAGAGCCAATAGGAGCGAAGGACCACACTCTAGCACATCCTGTTTGACTTGACCTCAGAGGATACTCTCCTTTCCCAAGCAAACAAACTGCCGGCTTTTTGGATCGTACCAACGTCGGAGGGGAAGGGAGGAGACAGGAGGAGACGGGAGGCAGGAGATGTCTCTGGTGGGGAATCAGTGGGCTGAGCAGAGTTTTTGCAGCAAAGAGCAGCAAAATAGTTAATATATTGCCAAAGGGTGGGGGGAGGAACAGGTATAATCTCCGAAAGTCTGCGTGTTAGCAGACTGTAGTCCTACAGTGATCCAATGATAATACACTGCTGTATATCTATATGGATATGGACTGGCTGATGTGTTAGGAATGCCACATTGTTTGGTGGATATGAAAATGATCAACCTACAGAGGGCTGAATGCAAAGTGAAAAAGTGAAAGTAAAAAAACAATAGAGCAGGGTAGTCCATTTTTCCACAATATCATTGCAGCAACTCAAAATGATACTCAGTACGGTGGAACCCCGACTTACGAAATTAATTCGTTCCCGAGGGTCTTTCGTAAGTCGAAAATTTTCGTAAGTCGAAGCACCCATTGCGCGTTTTGAGTGAGGCGATGCTGAACGATAGGTTATAGGCTAATTGCTAACTAGAACAACAATACGTCGTTCAAGTGGAACAACGAAGCGCAAGTACGAAAGCCGAGGGGTTGTCACATGATTCGGAAGGCATTGTGGGCATTGTAGGCTCAGCCGATCAGAGCCAGCGGATTTCGTTAGTCGGGCATTTTTCCGTAACACGGGGAGAAATATTGCCGTTCAGTGCCTTCGTAACTTGAAATTTTCGGGAAACGGGGTATTTGTAAGTCGGGGTTCCACTGTAGTTTGTATGGCCCCCACATACTTGTATGCATGCTTGAAAATGTTTAAGCCTGCTCTTGATGAGACAATGGATGGTGTCCTGGGGGTTTGCCCCCAATTTTGGAGCATCACTGAGCTCTTGGTGCAACCTGGGCGCATTTGGATGGACTGAAACATAAGGTCCCAGAGGTGTTCTATTGCATTTTGGTCAGACAAGCGTGGGAGCCAGTGAGTGGCATCAATTCCTTTAACCTCCAGAAACTGCCTGCATACACTAGCCACATGAGCCAGGCATTGTAGAGCATCAGGAGATACCCAGGTTGTACTGCAAAAGTGTAGGGTTTGACAGTGGGTCCAAGGATTTCATCCCAATACCTAATGGCAGTCAGGGGGCTGTTGCACAGCATGTAGAAGTCTGTACATCACTCCATGAATATGCCTCCTCAGAATATCACTGACCTGTCCCTTGAACAAAGGAAGTTGCTGGTCTTGTTGATGAGTTAAGGACCTTCTACAGCCCTGTCCGGCTCTCATAGAGTAACTGTCTGTCTCCATGGAATTTCCTTCACACATTTGAGACTGTGCCGGGAGACACAGCAAACCTTCTTGCAATGGCACATACTGATGTGCCATCCTTGAGGTATCGGGCTACCTGAGCAACCTGTCACCTATCACCAGTAGTGACAATGAGCTTAGACAAATGAAAACTACTGAAAAAAACATTCTTGTTTTAGTTGTTGCCCCTCTAGTGCACCTGTTGTTAATTTCATTAACACCAAAGAAGCTGAAACTGACTAGCAACCCTCCCCCACTACCCAACTGACCAAACTGGATCAATATCCCAGAAGTTGAATTTACTTAATGCTATATTCTGATTAAAAAGCGGATCTTTATATTTTTAAAAGGGCAGTATGTATGACATAGCATTTACATATTTTCCATAATATTTGAGCTGCATTCTCAATTCTCAGCAAAAAATATTTGTATATTCAAAGCAAAGCATCCCAATCAAGAACAATCACAAGTATATGGCACTGGGGCTCACTGTTGTGGCGAATCCACTTAGCCAGAAAAATGGATCGGACATCAATTGTAGAAACGATAGTCTTTATATAAGGCTTCAAAAAGGGGAATGTACAACAAATAAACTGCTCGACATCAGAGCAACATATAACGGCTTCACGAAACTTTCTTTGCAAGCTAAAACCCAGAGTAACTTTCGACTACCACAAAGGATTCTGGGAAACACAGTTTTCTAATGAAAATACCTGTTAAATGCTCCCCTTTAGCAGAAAATTAAATCTATAATTAACAGCTCTCACTAAACATGTGGCAAACACTTAAATCACTTACAAAATAACCAAAATGCTGTTATCAAACAATAAACTGCAATAAAGTTACAACACTCACAATTCTCAGTATTCAGTACTGATCATTTTTGTAGTTAATCAATGTTTTTTAACCAGTAATATTTTTCTTGTGTTCAGTGGTGTTTCAAACAAAATTCTGTCATGGAAACAAATTCCAGTGACCCTTAAGTTACGTTAATGGGAACGTCGATGAACACGACACATGAAACAAACACAACCCCCACAACTCTGAATTGGATGGATGGCTACACAAATTTTTTGCGCCAGCGGAGATTGAACTGAAAAAGCTTCTCGGATGAGAGGTGAAACGTTTTCAAGAAACTTACAGTACTTAAAGGAGTCCAGTCGCTTTTCTTTCCAAGGTCCTTAGACAACATAACATCACATTCACAGGGGAAATAATATATCCATCCATCCATTCATTCTCTTCCACTTGTCCTCATCAGGGTCGTGGGTGTGTGGGGCTGGAGTCTATCCCAGCTGCCACTGGGTGAGAGGCAGGGTACACCCTTGACAGGTCGTCAATCTGACACATGGCTAACACGAACATAATATATACAAAATTCAAAAGAATTTGGATTTATAAGAAACTTTTTTTTTAATCCCTGTATGTGATGATGTTTGTGCGAAGTTTCATTTAGAACGACCCACCCGTTGAGGACGTGATAGGGCACATACCCACATATATACATAAATAATCTATCGTCAATATAGTGAAACAGCATTCATTCTGGCAGTCAGCATACCGGTTGCCTGATCCTTGCTTCCCTGTTGCTGTCATGGAATTAGGGTTAGGGTCTTGTAACAGATTATGAATCACACCATGTGGACACGGCAACTTGGCTCTCCAAGACTACTCACTAGAAATAAGCTTGTGAGTAGTAATCCTTTTTCATTACTCTTAATTGTTTTGCTATAAGTATTTTCAACTGTGTAAAATTTGACATGGCAACTTGTTGGGTTTCTGCTTTTCTAAAGCTTCTTAATATGATTTTAAACTTGATTTATAGGACTCATCTAGCGCAGCAGGTTCTGAAAATAAAAAATGTATCCATCCCATTACCCGGTCGTAAGGGGCTATATTTAACAAATGCATTTTCTCGTTATAATTAGACTACCATCTGGAAACATCAGAGTTGTGTTCTAGTTAGAGGAAATTATCTACTGATACTTTTGTTTTTATGGTGGAGCTTTTTCTTCATTTGTGTGACTATGAATTGCTGCTTGATTTTATTTTGTTGATATATCTGTCCCAAGTTATAGGTACTGAATTTACTGATTCAGTGAAAATTTCAGGCAGTTACCTTTAATAGCTGTTTAGATATGCTGGAAGTCGATGAAAAATCTATCTTAAATAGTATTTTATATATCATATTGTATTTGTACCAAATTTCTGGGTAAATCCAAGATTGTCAAAAAGAAAATGTTCTAAAATTTTTGATGATTTAAGGTGTTGTGAGCCGATAAGCTCACATTAGTCTAAAGATATTTGTTTTATTGTGTCACAAAATAATTAATCCAAATATACTTAACGCTTAATAATGTGTCGGCTGTGTCATCTTATCATTGTAGGATGAACAAAACATACTAACACAACAAGGCATACATACAATATAAATCTTGCGATATATGTAAGGCAACAATATCAGCAAATTGACTGTATAGAAAAAAAATGGGCAAGCCTGCATCACAGTAGTAAGTTTGTTTGTTTTGCTTTGCACATTATGTAGAAAGCCGTCTCCTCCTCTGTCTGTAACTGATTAATCCATTATTTGGTTAAGTCGCTGCAGCCCACTCCCTTCAGCCTCCCACCGGTGTTTTTCTCAGCTAACGGTGGGCCAGCTTGATGCTGCTGCTGCTGCTGCTGGGAGACTATTGGGATTAATGCTGCCGACTGACACTAATCTCATTGTGGTTAAGGCTTTGGAGAGACTGCATAGCCTACACCCACTTCACTCTCACTCCCAAACACATATTTATGGCACCAATCCGCTGGGATATTCATGCCCAGGGAGGGATTTGTGTAGTGGATTCTTTCACTCACTGCTCATCTAATGGATGGCTTGATTTGATTCCTAAATGACTGATTCTGAAGTCTTGAAAAACTAAACTTAAAAAATACAAATAAACAAACAGAAATCACAAACCTATTGTGTGCTTTTATTATTAAACACTATGTCATGATTTTTACTCTTATTATTTATCACTACGGTAAAGCCTTGACTTTGAACTACATATCAAAAAATTCACCCGAGCGGTGAGTCCTTCCACTTATCTGAAGAATTATTGAAAGCTCTTTGTTCATGGTGAATGATATCTGCTGCTTTTATCAACTTCAGGAGCTGCTGTCACTATATTTAGCTTATATAGCCTGTGTTTCCATGGCTACTACAGTTAAACTGTGGTGGTTAAAGGCAGGAAACCTATACAATCCACATCCTCATAAATCATGTCAGCAATCACAGCATTTGTATCAGAATACTAAATCATTTCCACCCGAGTCCTGTAGTAAACATTAACAGAACTTAAAATCATTAAGTCCATAACACTGGCATTGCTCTGTTATATGAATTCATGTACCCAATTTTTATGTTTGAAAAACTGTTTCAGTAAAAAAGTATTTTAGTTTGATTTTTCAGTTTAATCTTCACAAAAATTGTGCTGATTAAATTCTGCAAAGCTTGTCTTGAGTTAAGTTGGAGTAACGTGACATGCACTTCCCTAGAAATGTAACTACACATTGCATCAACCCCCAACAATTACCATCTCAATATAAGGAATAATAATCATAGCATAATGACTCACAAATGTCTCACTCAAGGGACAAATATGACAAATATACCCCCACACCAAATTTTAAAAAAAACAAAAAACCTGACCAGAACAAAAAACGTAAGAAAAACTCCCAGCATTTTATTTGTTTGTATCAGCTGCCACTGCATATAAAACACCGGGACACGACCACAGTGTAACTGAACACATAACACACCAGGTGAAGGTGCAGGTTTACACACCGAACAAACGTAAGAAGTATGCCAGGAAGGGTAACTGGTGTAGAAAATGAGTAAATAAATCCACAAAATCAATCATGCAGCGCTACCTGCAGTGACAACCCATTGTGACTAAAAGAGGAACAGAAAGTACCTTTATGATGCTTTCTGCTTTTATTCCCCTATATCGATGCAATTATTGTGGTTTGTACTTCAAGCTATTCATTTTAAAGCTGTTGGTACTTTTTTTGCAGAATTGCAATATTAAAGACCAAACTTTATACCCATCAATCAATCAGTTATTACAATTGAGCAATATCATGTGTATTCTGAAAAGTGGCATTCCACACTATGAGTAATCTAAATATTTTTCATTATACAAAATATAACTTAGCAGTTTTATTTATATAGCATATTTCATTATAATAAACCTTGGAGATTAAAAACATAAAAATCTGTGTAGATTTTACAATGCCTTAAGGCAGTGAAAAGCATCAATTTTTTTAAAAAAAAGAAACACACACAGCTATTGACTGTAAGCCTGTGTGAACCAGACTGAATGTGAGCACAAATGCTTGTTACAAAGAACAGGACCACAGTAACTGAAAGCACCCTCAGCATACTTGAATCTGATTCTAGGAATATTCAAAAGATCTGCACCTGATGACCTGAGAGGTCTGATTTGGTTATAAACAGTGAGCTAAGTCAGAGCTGTCCCGGGAGGGCCAAACCACTGAGAGCTTTGTGACCTAATAGAAGGATTTTAAAGGTAATTCTATATTGCACTGGGAGCCAATGAAGAGAGTTTAATACTGGGGTAATATGGTCAAATTTCCACGTACCTTTAAGGACTCCATCTGCTGCATATTGAATGAGTTGAAGTCACCCTACTGATGCAAACAGAGCATTACAATAATCTAACCGGCTTGATATGGGACAAATTTCTCAGAGTCCGTGTGAGATAAGCATTTTCACATCTTTTAAGGGATTTCAAAAACATTATTTATCAAAACATTATGTTTAAATTCTTTATGCAGACTACTTATAACATAATGAATGTGTAAACTCAGGGCTGCACATGAGCCTGAAAAATGTGTTTTCTATCCCAGGTTTCCACAATGATTTTATTTCTGTTTAAATATTAATTTGTCTGGGTTCTCCATCCTGTGCTCTCAGTCTCCTCAGTCTCACCTTATTTTTAAAAAAAATCCTGGAAATACCCTTTGTTTTGAGTTGTTTCAAATTGGAAGTATTTCTTTTACGTAGTAAAATTTGATGTATGTTTATGGGGGTTTTCTTGATGTTTTTGTGCTTTTTATGGTTTTTGGTCCATTATAACCAACAGAAGGCAGACATCTCTATAGCTCATTTTTTTAAAAGGGCAACTTGCAATGAAGCAATCTAGAAAATATCACATATGGGAGAAAAAAAACATGTTTATTTGATTTTGTGTGACTTCTTCATTTAAATTATAAAACCCAAAGCTAACCTCAAACCTTAGTGTGTACTCCATTAAGATAAGGTAAAACTGACCTCAACCCCCTCCTTGGGATTATGATGTTGTCAGACAAGGTGAGTTTTGATGACGGCACATTCTCTGTAGTCTGCGGCATGCTAAACAACTCCAGATGGTTCATGTTGCCACTGTAATCGTCAAAAGGCCAAGTCAGTGCTGGTACAGTGCTGTTTGTAGTAAACACCATGAAGTCAGAGAAAGAAAAGACAGGTTCCAAAACAGAACATAAGGGAAAGCATTGTTAAGGTAGACAAATACGGGGCATTTTGCTCCAATGAAGTCCAAATTTCAAGAGTTGAATCAGACGTCTGAATTTTCCTTTCAACCAAATATCATGGATTATCTACACTATGTTTCACCTTCTTTAATTAAAATAACTGGACTTTTATTAAATTGATTTGTATGAAGAACTTCTTAAAATGTTAACCTATACATTCTTCAGGTTTCATTAAAGAAACACTTTTTTTATAGCTTGACTTCTCGAGGTCATTTCCTTCACCTGCAACTGAAGAAAATGGAAAATCCAGAGAGACTCGCATCTGCTGACGGATTTTTTCTGAATCACTTTAGTGCAGGTCACCCGTGACTTCCTTAAATGAGGTCTTTCAGGTGTGACTAAGAAGTATCCTGTATACAGCCAGGCAGTGAACCTGTACCTCTGAGGAGCAGGTCATAAATCTGCCGTCTTCTGGTGTAACTGTCGATGTCAATGTCAGTCTACTCCAACACACTGACCTCCTTTCAATTAAATCACATTTACGTGATTTCATTTGATACATTTACGATAAAGCCCAGGTGGACGTCAAATATAAGCTTCGTTGAGTAGTAGATGTGGTCCGGCCTTCCAGATCATCATCCAGCTAAACAGGATCAGACAAATATGACTGACTGCATACACATGTCGTATATAACGACTGAGTCGTAGTATAAAAAATGTGAAGTCCAAACCATTTCACCTGATGTACTCCCAGTTCTGTTACTTCTCTGCCTATAAGACAGGCTTGGTGTAGTGAAATGTAAAACTGTCAAGGCTTCAAATTACAGCATGTGTTACCTTAGACAATTAGTGGCTTCCTTTTCCTTCCTTCACTCTCTGTGGTCTAAAACAGTAAAAGTGGACACTTGAGGACTTTACATCTTGTCCACAGAAGTTTAACCTGGAAATGAAAATCAGATTTTTCCATTAAGAAAAAAGAAAGAAGCAGAAGAGATTTCTGATTCCACTTTGTTATCCAAACTATTCTACTTCAAAGATAATTCCAAAAATGTACGACCAGAGTTAAAATTGCTGTTATGGTCTGGTTGAACAAAGAAGCAGATTCCTGTCATAGAAAAAATTATATTATGTCAATTTAGTTAAGTCTATATTTTTTTTTAGATTAGCACCCATTGAAGTTTAAACCCACTCCATCTACCCCCAAAAAGTTTAAAATATAAATAGTTTCAAGGTAGTACAAATGATAGTGTGCATACTTGTAACTTCCTTGTAAGAGATCTGTGGCCCTAAAAACTTTAATAGCCTTCTGTATGTTAAGCCATGTGTGGCAAATAAAACTGTATAAATTAATTTGACATATTAGAAAAATATCTGTCTTCTCATATTTCCAAGTTTCAAGTATCATTACAGATGCGCCTATACTGTAGCGCTTGCCCTTCGTTTTCAGATTACTCATGTGATAAATGGAGAGGCTGACATCATCTTGCTTGCTCCATTAATACAGCATTCTTCACATTCCACTGACAACAATAGATATTTTCTTGGCCGCTCTCTGACCGATCAACCTGTTTACACTTCCTTGTCAGATCACAATTATTCATGAGAATTGTCCAGAATGGTGAGAACAGGAAACGCGGTTTTCTCCGCAGCGTTCCTCAAATCCACAAACAGCCAGGAAAGCATCGCGGAACGATCTGAAGCGCACCAGCAAAACTCATGAGGGGGGTTTGCTCGCTGTGGAGTAGAGGGACACAAGAGGAAGCAGAGGAGACATGAGCTTGTACGCTATCTTCAGCTTCCACGACACCCGCATACAAGCTCGTAGACACAGACACACACGCATCCAAACATCAAAGCGCTCGGATGAAGGCTACAGCATGAACCGAAGCCTAGTCGGTCAGATCCTGCTGTGTTGCTGGAAAGCAGCGAGCTTTGATGCAACATCTTAATAAATGCAGGGTCCCAGCTTGTGGTTTAGAGAATGGGTCCAAATAGCTTAAGAATGAGCTGCACCAAAGCAGTTGGCTTGTTGTGGGCTCCAGTTGCTGCCTGGCATTGCATAAGAGCTCAAGAATACAATGGTTTTTCAACAACGCATGTTATAAATAAAACCACAGAGAGCATTTGATGACAGCGGCTTAACTCTACCTCAGATCCTCTACTGGAAATGTTTCTGACTGCAGACATCGTGCGATGTGTTTCGATTTTTGCCTACCATGTTTTACAGCGTCAGTGCTTTCCCTTTAAAGAGTTTTCAACTTTTGCCAAATATAATCAGTAAGTAAGCATGAATAGGCCATCTGCAAGTATATAAAAGTGTAATATCTGCTATCTTGTGCAAGCACTATAATAAAAGGAAGGGTCTGATATTGCCGACATTAACAGTGTTGTATAAAAAAAAGCAAAGCTGTTTGGTTTATTTCAACTTTATGGAAAAAAAACAAAGCCCATATGGCATTGTCTTCATAGTAAAGACAGTTTTGTGTTATCAGCTGCACTCACCTGTTAAACTGCAACTGTCACACTTTTTATGGTGGTGACATTTTAGCTGGACTGGAGACATAGGGCCATAAAGCAGATAAGCGGGGAAATATTGAAGATGATTAGAAACCATTATTGGCAGAAAAACTGATGTGCTAATGTGGATCAGTAATCCTGAACCAACTCAAAATGCGTAAATTGAATAAATGGGTGCAGCTCCTATAGAGCGCACACATAGATTCTGTTTAAAAACACCTCATTAAATCAGAAAGAGTCATCAACATCGCAGTGTCAACAAGTTACAGAATTAGCATCTGAGAGTCAAAAAAAGGGGGGGGGGAAAGAGCTGCACGGCATATGGCTCAGTCAAGCCAATGCCATTGTGTCTCTGTGGACCCACTGGAGACACAACAGGTGTGTCAATATGACAAGCATTCAACCAATCCATCGTGTCTCCCTCATATAAACACTGAATAAATATAGATGCTCTCCATTTTCACTCTCAGCAGTGCACAGAAACAACAGATGAAATGCAAACACTTTGAGATCGTGCTGAGGTCAAGGGAAAATCACAGACTATTTAAGCGTGTCATCATCCGTTAAGTGATAAATATACACTTTTGGGAGGGGGGAAAAGCAGCTTTTGTTGCTTCTAGGTGACTAAGATTTTAAGATTAATCAGACTCTAGTCACATGTACTTGGACACATTTGTTCCCTTTTCATAGCATGCACACCTACAAGAAAAATAACCGGGGAAAAAATAACAGAGTTGATGGAGGAGTGCACAGTTCATATGCTCAGCACTGACTGCAGTATTCAGTGTTTTGTCTTCAACAACCTGATTATCATATTTTCCAGAAGCCTCCTCCTCACGTGGGCAAATGTTGTTGCTGCACAGCAACAAGTTTTGTCATATCCACAGCGTTCACGTAGGAAGTCATTTTATTACACTATTACTGTAGTTTCCTCTTAACAAACGCTCGCATGATGCCAAACAGAATTTAGATGAACAGGTTGGAGAAAACTGGCTCGTGCCCTCCGCGAACAGACGATAGAAAAACGGTGCGTCGGACTGCCAGTCTCCCACCAGATGGTAAATGAGAGAGACACGGGCGATCGAACAACAAATACAACCGATGAGATTAATCAAAAAACAGCCAATGGATATGAGGGGGAAACTGAGGTAAAGAGTGGGTTCCAAAAATCCAAATAGGGATTCTTTTTCTTTTAAATATCCCCCGGAAGTCTTTTCAATGCAAATTCAGTAAATAAAATGTATAAATTGTATGTGATTGACATTCTTTGTGCATTACACTGGCGTCTACGTCATCCTTAGTGGGTAAACCTGGAGGTTATTTATTTTTTGCATCAAACGGATTTAAGATAAGACAAATTGTCAGTTTTAATAGTTGGACGCATCACCGCTGCCAATTTCAGGCCATCAAATCAAATATTTTATCTCGAAAATGCGGGGCTCAGAGTCCTATTAAATGTAAAAGGCCGCGTGGAGAATAAATCAGTTTTACGCACGCGGGTGAAACCGCGCGTAGTCTCTCCGTGTGTGTTTGTAGGGTATCACACACACACACAGAGAGAGAGAGAGCTCATTTGCATACAGCTGAATAGTTATGTCCCTCAGTCCTGTACACCCGCATGAGGGCGAGAGAGGGACACGCGCCGCAACAATAGGAGGCACGCTGCCATTAACCGTAAAAATACTTGGGTGGGCATGAAGGGGCGCACGCGCTGCAACATTAAACACAACTAGAATAAGATGTTCGGAAGGGAGAAAAAACAGAATGGAAACATAATACGTAATGTAGGTGGGTGTGCGTAAAATACATTTTTTATTGGAGCTGAGCAAAGGCCCTTTTTCTAAATTAAAGCAAGCGTGCGTTTTTAGTGGGATCATTTGGGTTTGGGAGTTGTAAGATATTGGCTCTTGTGCTTCTGGGTTTAGTCTGAAAAAAAAGTAACATTCTGAAAACTCAAAAACAACTCAAAAGATTGTTCCCCCCTGTAATCGCATTTCTGCTTTCATTGTTTGTCTTACATCCCGAGGGAGGCGCACATGTGACCCCACAGAGAGTGGAGGGTCCTGGAAGGATAGCCCAAGTGTGCGAGGCTCCAGTGCTGCAGTAAGGGCTAATTAGGCGTGCAATTGAGTGGAACCGGGGGTTAAGGAAGGTACAAGGAGAGTAGGACAGTAATTGAATTTCTGCTCTCCATTCTCGAAGTTTCGGCTCTTCTGCGCTGTCCCCTCTCATTGTGCAAAAAAAAAAAAAATGTCTAAATGTGCGTCCTGCATATTGTGCGCTAAAAATAAGTCAGCAGATGTTGGGGGCTTGTTAATAATCGCCCGGTATCCATGGTGGTCAGTCATCTCTCTGCCAGTGGGTATTAAATCTGGATAATTGTTGGGGTGGAAAGAGAAGGGGGTTGAATATGTAAAGTGGGCGGTGCCAGTTGGGTGAGTGGCAGTTTATGTAATGAGCAGCGCAGTGGTAGTCTATATATCTGGGAGGAGACACACTAGGGTTCATTCAGTAGTAATAAGACGAGTGATGAACGTCCGTGGCGCACTGACGCACCGACTTGAGCACCAAAACAAGGTCTGAGCCGCGCGCACACAGAGGAGTTGACCATTGTGGAGTACAATATCATGCAAGGAGAGGACGCCTGCTGACGGAGTGAGACACAGCTGTGGATATTGGTCTTCCCTCACCTTTGGATAACTTGGAGATTGGAAACGCTTCCTCTGGACGCTTTTGACGCACGGCAACAAGGAGCTATTGAGGACTAATCGGGAGTGGAGGATTTATAGTGTTTCGTGGAAGGGTTTTTTTTAATACCCTATTTGTTTACCTCGGCGTCAATACTTCGGAATAAGAAGGTTTTGCTGCGTGAGTGGCTGGTGACGCGGCTGCCCTGGAGAAACAAGAAGGATGGCAGCCTGGTTCACCTTTACCATCGCATTTAGCACCACGTTAATATCACAGGTATGAAAGAGGATGTACATCTCCTTGGTGGTCCTGAGACCTCGGCGAAACCAGATGGAGAGCCGACTGTTTAATTTTTTCCCCCCTCTTTTTTTTTAAAAAATAACAGAATAAGCTTCATGTAGCTGCACGACGTTTTCTTAAATAATATTTCCTTCTCTTTTAGGTATTTGGATCCGGAGTTTTTGAGCTGGATCTCCACGAATTTAAAAACCACAAAGGTCTGCTTGCAAACGGAGATGCATGCAAACCCAACTGCAGGACTTATTTTAGAATTTGCTTGAAGAACTATCAGGCTGTGGTCTCTCCAGGTGACTGCATCTTTGGAAGTACAATGACACCAGTGCTGGGGACAAACTCTTTCAGCGCCAAGGACAGTGGCACTTTACCTACACCGATTCAAATACCCTTCAACTTTGGCTGGCCGGTAAGGGCGTGGAGCAGCACATCCACTTTATTTGTTTCACTACAGCGATTGCTATTATGTTGTTTTCGGGGAACTGCTATGCATTTTGGGAGCGCACCGATTATTGGTCAGCTAGTCTAATCCATATCATTAGGTAATACTCTTTCGACTAACAGATTGGACTGCTGCCATGTCGTTCATTTCAAAATCCAGAAAGGCTCTCGTGATCACTGTGACACATATTTCCTCGTGCAGTCTTAAGTCTGATTTGAATTTCTCTTCTCAATTAGCAGGAGCCTATGAAATACAAAAATAAGCAAGATTTAGGCTCTCGTCTAAATTGCGAGCACTCTTTTTTTAATTGCTATAGTGTTTGTAGCATGTATTAACATATTAATGTTTTCTCTTTAGGGGTCTTTTTCATTAATAATTGAAGCCTGGCATTCACCTTATGGAAACCTACCTGTAGGTAAGTGCAGCCTTTTTTACCACAGGAGGGAGCTCTGTCTGTAGGTTTAACACACTCCAGTCGGTTTACAATTTTTGCACTCTTAACATGCACAAAAGCAGAAAACAAATTGGGCTATTAAATGCAGTTTAGTCACTGAAGTGTTCCCCCTCCACCTCCTGTTAATTGTTCATCATTTCAGACAATTTTCACGCCTATTCATGCCTTTGTTATGAACTTCAGAACACCTTTTTCATTCTTATACCCAATACAATTGAACTTCCTCTAGTTTATTTTTGGCGTGGGAAAGAGCTGTGGGCTTTGGTGAGAATACTCAGTGCCTGCCAAAAGCCCCTGACTACATCTTCCTGTATTTTACACCTTACTCTGTTCTGCCCTTTGGAAGAGGGGACTGGGCCTGGGAATGTTTTTGCTGACGGAAAGAAAGAGGAAATTTCAACCTGAGTTTATCTTTCATCTAAGCTGTATGGGATTTGATAAGGGATGCAGCTTGGCACTGGGCAGATTATTAAAGCAAAAGTGGATGACTTTTGACCTCGCAAGCCATTTATGATGCATAAGTGACATAAAACCATAATCAATCCAGAACATGGGCAGGTTTAAACTTTAAACTTCCTCCATTAGTTCTGACTTCCTCTTCTTTCTCCTCTTTTTTCTTCTTCTTCATCTTCTTTCAGAAACCAGCAACCAAGACGCTTTGATTAGCCTCTTTACCATCCAAAGACAACTTGGTGTAGGAACTGACTGGTCTCAGGATACACTGGCCGATGTGCAGACAGAGCTGAAGTATTCGTACCGATTCATCTGCAATGAAAGTTACTACGGAGAAAGTTGTTCCAAAAAGTGCACGCCCAGGGATGACCGATTCGGCCACTACACCTGCACCCGTGATGGACAGCTATCCTGTCTGCCCGGCTGGAAGGGGAAATACTGCGAAGAACGTAAGCAACCAGCTACATAATCTTTATGTTTTACAACTGTCTGGCTCACTTGCTATCAGTAGTCTGTTCTTGGTGATCACAGTCTGTAGTTGCTTCAACTCAATCTGATTGTAATGAGTTTTTGGATAGTGTTCTGCAGGATTTGGTGGACAGGCCTTACCTTAAAGTGGTTAACTGTCCAATACTCTGATGAATCTGTTTCCACTCTGTGCATCGCCCTTTGCTCTTCATAATCATTATAATGGTTTCTGCCTATAGAGAGAAATGCATAAATTTGATATCAGCTGTTGCTAGTATGTGAATAGTGTAACCCATAGGTCATCATCCTCAAGGCCACAGGATGTTTGAGTGCTATAACTAGACATGACCTCATGATATCTGGCAAGTCTGATAGGCAATTTTGGTGTGGAATGCATTTTTCATAGCTGTTTGCTTCATATAATTTGTAATCATGTAATTCTGACGTGCAATTGGTGGGTTTGTGGGTACTCATTGAATATATGGGTTTTCTTGGCGGGGGCAGGCTTAGCACGACAACAGGCACATTATACTTGTGCAAACCCACTTGGCCAGATCGTGCACCAGCACTCCCAAGATTTGGAAAGTTCTGAATGAGCCTATGAGGAGGCTCGATGCCATTTGGCTCCACAATACAAAGGGCCCCCTTTCACCAAAACAAATTAATCAAAGAGTAGATTGGAAGGAGGCACCGTGAGAGTAATAGTTACCATGTGCTGGATATGTGGCCACACGGGTGACAGCGGATCTGTCATCCATGTCACTTGGCGGTGAAAGAGAAATTGGCATGTGCTATTTTGACTGTGGCGCCAAATTCTAACCAGATGGGCTCACGTGTTGCAATTACACACACATCAATCGCCACTGACTACAGAAAATATACATGAGAAAGACAGATTGGGCATCTTTCAGAGGCCATAATTTGCCTTCTCGCTCACACGCTCCCATACATAAATTTTAACAAGCCCGGCCGTTCGGGGCCATAGTGTAGAGTTTGAAGGAGCTTAGTAGCAAACACATTAATGCAGAAACACACACTGTGGACACTTGCGCACAGTGGTAGTAGTAGTAGTCACGTGACACAAATGGCTGGCTAACTTAAGCTAAGTCTACGCGTATTAGCGAACATTTATCTGCCGTTTCTGTCCAGGTAAGTTAAAGGAATAGCTGTTAATTTGTGTTTACTACTGTACCTTCAGAAAGCGCGTGCCCAGTAACTTAATCTGCAGGAGAGAGGGGAGGGCGCGAGGGGGTGCGCGCGCGGGCATTGATAGAAGGAGCCCAGGCGGACTGCACGCGCCAAGGTTAATCGCAGCATTATTATCCGCCACGCGCCACCGATGTTTAGTCCCCTTCCATTGTTGGGCGCGCGGTAGTGGCAGCTGCAAATATGGTTCTGGCAGACCACAAACAACAATAGTGACAGCTGTCTGCTATTGAGAGCGAGCATCTGTTCTGGACTAAACCGGCCGCTTACTGTCAGTCGCCTGATATGTTGCCCCGGCGAATCAGTGTCATGACCGGTACACTTAAAACAGGACAAACTCTCACCCACACACACGCACACACACACAAACGACCCACCCAGTGGCAGCTGTGGGTGTGGCGGACAGGTTTAGATCAAATGGAGGCTTCTGAGGAAAGTTGAGCCTCACCAAGGCCCCGTGCACTTTAATATACAGAGCTTACAGTTGGCTATTTCAAGGAAAGCCTCGGTTGTTGTGTGCCTAATGGCAGTGCAAGGAGTTTGTGTGACATTTTAGCTTATGGTTTATTTTTAACAGTATGGAAAATGTGAAATTGTCACGCCTGATGTATTGTGTCAGGAGGAACAGGTGGACAACAGGCAAAGAACAGTAAAAGAGCAGCAGCCTTACTGTAAGTTTCATCTTTTTTCTCTCTCTCTTCTTTCTGCTTGTAGCTATCTGTCTGGAGGGTTGCAGCGAGAGGAATGGAAACTGCACCAAACCTGGCGAGTGTGTGTAAGTATTAATAATTGCAAGTGTTGAAATATGTGTTGGCTGTTAGGAAAGGAGCACATATGGGCACAGCGTCAGCTCCTTTCATGTGGAAGGCCTGGGTTGTTTTTCACTCAAATTCTTCACTCAGCTGCCTCCCAGTTTATGCGCAACAAAAGCACTTTTATTATCCGAGGATCCACATGAGCTGAAATAATTCCATATGATTCATTAAGTGAGGCTGAAGTTCACGTCAGCGTTTCGGTCCGCGCCCTCTCTTCACAGCATCACTCGCTGACTTCTCCGCTTCCCATGTTCCCTCCTTGTCACTGCCCTATCTCACTCACCAGCGTGGATAATTCACACACACACACTCACCCACTCGCTGTGAGAAACTCCTCCTGATTTTTTATTTTTGCCCTCTTTTTAGATACAAATCCACCGTTCCCACCACTAAAACCATTTCAGATTGAGGTTAAATCCTTTAGATACCAGTAAAGCTGCTCCCATGTCTCTGCGCACTAAGTAACAGAAAAATGTTTTAACCTTTAAAAGAGCATCTTAAGTCCCACGATCTTAGCAACCTTTAGGAAGCATCTTAATCTTTAAAAAAATATTTTTTCTTGGGTATTATTATATTATAATTAGTAATCTTTAAACACAATAAAGATCGCCGCTTTCAGCCCCACTCTTAGCATTAACTTCTACACATGCTGTACATACATTGTACAACCTACCTGTACAAATAAAGTGCACTTTCACTGAGTGATGAGCGATGAACTAACAAAGTTTTACTACTGCAAGATCTCACTTTTAGCCAAGTGGAAGTTTGTTTGTTTGTTTGTTTTCAGATTTCTGTGATGCATTAATTAATCATCTAATAATTGTGTCAAACTGTGGTATGACGCAGTTACTGATGTTAACCGATTTCTTAATATTAACATCCAATTAATCTGTTACAGGGATATTTAATCTGAGTTATTTGATGGCTTAAGACTGCAATCACAACACTTTTAGCATGAGAAAAAAACAAAGACGAATGTTTTAAATGTCTTTCGTTTTTGTTTTAATTTTTCAGATGCAGAGATGGCTGGCAGGGCACGTTCTGTGACGAGTGCAGGAAGTACCCAGCCTGCAAGCACGGTACCTGCCAGCTGCCGTGGCAGTGTAACTGTCAGGAGGGCTGGGGAGGCCTATTATGTGACCAAGGTACGCCAGACAACTTGGCTCACTGCTGCTATTCCTTTTTAAAAAGATGCTCTCATATTACTTGCACCCTGTTTTCATTTGAATTAACTTGAAAGCATTAGTAAATTAGGTTTCCTCTGAAGTGTTCTATTCATAGCTTTCTACACATCCGGGGGTAGATAGGTTGTGTGTGTGTGTGTGTGTCCTGCAGACACCCTGTAAACAAACACTCTTCTCCTCTCTCCCCCAATCCAGACCTGAACTTCTGCACCCATCACCATCCCTGCTTGAATGGCGCCACTTGCATGAACACTGGCCAGGGAAGCTATACGTGTACATGCTTGCCAGGCTTCACGGGGGTCAAATGTGAGCTGGAGATGAAGGAGTGTGACAGCAACCCCTGCAGGAACGGGGGGACATGCACAGTAAGTAGGAAACTGAGCGGTACATGCCCACCTTTAGGTTTCAACATTTGCCGCTGATCATACTTACTCACTGACTTGTTTTTATTTCCATTTCTCAAGAATTTGGAGAGCGGCTACATGTGCACCTGTCCCCAGGGCTTCGAGGGTTCCCACTGTGAGCACAGCCTGCTGACCTGTGCCGACTCTCCCTGCTTCCACAAGGGGAAATGTAAGGAAAAGGACAACGGGCGCAGCTACATGTGCGAGTGTCCCAGAGGCTACACCGGGCTCAACTGCGAGAAGAAAGTGGACAAGTGCACGTCGCTTCCCTGCGCTAATGGTACAGTCTTCCTTTCCTCTTTGCCCCCCCCCCCTTTTTTTTTTCTGAACTTCCCTTTCCCCCCCACTCCAATTCCTGCCACTGGAACAACAGGAATTGGTGGGAACTTGGTGTCTATTGTCCTCCGTGTAAACACTCAGCAGCTTCGAGCAGCAGCTTGTAAATGTCACCACAGCTTGCTGTGGTTGTTGATGAAAGGGGACAAATATCCAGCGCAGTTCAATTTCTGTCCTCATGTAAACACAGAGGGCTCAGGGATTGTTCTGCGCTGGGAGAACAATATGCAGCACTGCGGTCACACTGTGGATTCAGTGGAAATGTGTGAACTCAAGCAGCCTCGCGGGAGGGATTACGGAGATTGTGTTCTCTGTCTTTGATTTTGAAATGCCTCAGTGTCGAAACGTCTCTCACTCTGTTTGCTAATGGTAGCTTCTGAGTTTCCTCCAAACCTGTGTTCGTTGATGCTTATGATCTACATCCGCTTTCTCTTTTTTTCATAGGAGGTCTGTGTCAGCTCCATGGTGGCATCCGTGTGTGCAGCTGCCGCGCAGGGTTTACCGGCCAGCGCTGCGAAATCAACATCAACGAGTGTGCTGGAAACCCCTGCCTTAACGGAGGCACCTGCCAGGACCGAATCAACGACTACACCTGCATCTGTCCTGCCGGCTACGGCGGGCGAAACTGCGACCGGATCCTGAACGAGTGTTCCCTTCGGGCCTGCCTCAATGGGGGTACTTGCAGTGGGGGAGGTGGGCCGGGCAAGTCTCCAGCAACTTGCAGCTGCCCCGCTGGCTTCACTGGACCCCAATGCGAATATTTCGCCGTCACCTCTCCTGTGACCACTGGAGAGAACAAAGATGGTTTCCAGTGGGCGGCGGTTTCTCTGGCTGTTGGGCTGGTGGCACTACTGGTGGTGCTGTGCATGGTGGTCTTGGCCTTGAGGCACATCCACAGGCAAGCCCAGAGGCAGCGAAGAGAATCAGAGACTATGAACAACTTGTCCAGCAGTCAGAGGGATAACCTGATCCCAGTGTCCCAGCTCAAAAACACCAACCAGAAAATCAGCCTGGAAGTAGACTGTGACTCAGAGAAATCAAACTTTATTCATAAAAACTATCACTTGGAGCCTTACAACTCGAAATCAAAGGAGTTCAAGGACGAAAAGTCACAAGAGGATAAAAGTCTTATTTATGACAAGGGTTTAGACGATAAAATGCCTTTGAGTAGAGTGTACAGGTAAGAGAAAACATCTTTGCATGTCTTTATACTCTCGTCTTAGCTGCGATAATGTCTGTTAAAGAACTATTTATTCCACTCACATAGATAGTGTGTATATATACAGGGCTCTGCTGAGTAGAAATGACTGTTATGTATGATAAGCCTCTGTCGTGTAATCCTCATTTGCACCCAATAGTGGGCCCCCCAACCATACATTGCTCTTCATCCACAGAGTTTATATTGTGGATGACGTTCTTAGCTATGTACCACACACTCTTCTTTGCTGCTTCGCCGCATGTGTATACACCTAACGCATAGTTCTGCCATGTGCTTGTAGTTTACGTTAACACAAAGTGTGATTTGTGTTTTGCAGCGAAAAGCCAGAGTGTAGAATATCTACAATATGCTCCTCGAGAGACTCCATGTACCAGTCGGTATTTGTTATAGCGGAAGAGAGGAGGGAATGCGTCATAGCGACTGAGGTAAGGCAAATAAATAAATAAATGAAATAAAATCACATCTTCATCAGCATTGCCTTAGATCCTCTATTTGACATCCATTAGGTTGTCTCAAGTGCAAGATGAGACTTGCTGTTTTTCCCTGTTTTTTGGTAGTCTGACCTAAGCTGGGAGGGGAAACGCAATCACATGCATTATTGGTTTCTATAAATTATGCTAGCTACACTTTATCTTGGCCATATGATGACCTAAAGTGAGAACCTATAATGATTTCTCGCACATGTTTGGCTCTGCTCGGTCTCAAAGGTGCTATGTTTTAGTGCTGTGGCTTTAAGTGGAATTTTTTGGATGTTTACTTCCAAGCAAAACATAACAGCGATACCGGTGCGTTTGAGCTAAAGGAGTGCTCATGGAAACTGTTTTTAATTTGCTGTTTTTATGTTGTTCAAATTATTTGGTGTAACTCCATTTTTTTCTCTCTTTTAAACCCACAGGTATAAACTGTGAGTGTCAGAAGGCAAGGGAACGAGGGGGGAGGAGACACAATCAAGGCAGAATGTAAAATTCTGGATTGTTTACAAATGATGAGAAGAGACTGGAGATCATTTTAGATGTTCACTGCTGCTCTGGAACACTTGAGAACTGGAGAGGGCAGAAAAGTCTGCTCTGCAAAAAGGAAAGAAAAACAAAAACAACAACAAAAAGGACAGAATTGAAAAACTTTGACCGAGTGTTTGTATGCAACACATGTACAGTGAAGGACCTCTCTCAGTTGCGACAATGGTTAAATGGACTGGCAAAAAAAATAGACTGACTGCACGAGGTGTGACGACAGCATCAGCGAAATTATTAAACTTCTAACCTTGGCCATCCTGGACAGTAAAAAAAAAAGAGAGAGAGATAAAGGGTGGATTGTCGCCCTGTGTATCTGACCTGGCCTTGTGTGATAATCATGATGACTTTGACAGCCAACCAATCAGTAAAAAAGAAAAGGTGCCTAAAGATTTGACCACTCCAAATCCGCCCCCCCCCACCTTTCTCCTTCTTTCCAGCCAGCTTCGCCTGCTATGCAAGACTCAGGGTCTAGACGAGTGAACTCACCCCGTGTCACAATCCAACCTCACCACCGCTGAGTTCTGAATGTCTGAAACTAATCTTCAGCCGTCAATCACGTGGAAAAAAAGAAAAAAAGAAATTTGGGGGGGGTTGGACACGTCATGCGCAAGGGTGAAGATCGTATGCAGCCCAAATTCACTAGAAGCCTTAAAAAAACGGGGTTTGAATGCTCAGTTGTGTGCCCCTGTCTGTCCTTGGATCGATTTGCACTACCAAAATAAATAAACAAAAACAATGGGGGAAAAAAATACTTTAAAAATCAACAGGGATTTGAAGAGAAAACCACAGGAGCGCAACAGTCAGTGCAGTGCCAGCACGATCCAAGAGAAAGGGAAAAGTTTGCGCATAGAAAAAAGGTGTTGGGTTTTTTTTTTTTGTTGTTGTTGTTCTTTTTAATGCAACTGAAAACAAGAGACTCAAAACGAGAAGAAAAAGACTGTCACACCACTGCCTGCCTATAATGAATTTCAAAAGTACAGAACCAATAATGTAATTTTTTTTAAATGAGTATTTCCAGAGTTTTAATTTAAATATGACACACTGCTCTTTATATGTTTTATAATGTTATTTTGTATATAATGCATATTTATAAGGACCAAACTTCTGTAGAATAAAAAATTCTGTGAAAATTTCTGGAAAGAAATTATTTATGAGGCCTTTTTTTTTTCTTTTACATTATTGACCGTGTGTGTCTAGTATTTATTTATATCTGTTTAGCTTCATTTCAGCCAACAGCATTGGTTTAATCAGTGCTAACTGCTCTCCTGCAGCAACACAACATCACATATAATGTTTTGGACATTTGGTAAATGAAAGTCCTTGAATGTAGTATGTCTACCTCGAGTAATTCCTGGAAATGCTGTTGGCTCTGGCCCCACTCACTCAGCCACCCACCCACCCCCTTGTTTCTCTCTCTCCAGCCCTAAATTGGCTTGAAATTCAAATCCGTTTCCACGGATACCACCCCCTTGAGCTGGAAATGGTGAAACAAAGCCCGGTGCGGGGCAAAAGGGGGAATGCCTCCCCACCACCACTACTCTTCTCTCTCTCACCCCTCCCTCCTCATAAAGCTCGTGCACGCATCCGTGCGCACACGCGTGGCCGTCCAAGCAGATGCCGTGGGGGAGCGCGGTGTGAGTCTGCAGTGCCATAAAAACAGCAGCATATGCCAAGCCTCTCAGCCTGTGCGCACGACCCACAGAGACCTCCTCTCATAAAAAATACACTCAGGCACTTGCAGGCTCCCCAACTGCTCTTCCTCCCCTTCAGGGTTAAGAGCAATATTTCAATGCCCGGTTCCGTACCACCCACTCCTCTGCAAACAAAGCTGGAGAGAGGACCTGGCACCAGCAGAGAGGAGGGTGAAACCAGATGGAAGCCAGCGGATCTGCGAGGATACCACATAAATAAATAAGTCAACTTTTCTAAAATAGAGATCTTTATCAGAGTACTCTTCTTCGTCTTACTACCATTTACCGTCCTCATCTATTTGGAAAATAGCCACTGTTCCATACAGTTTGGAAGAGCACTTAAGGATCAGTGTTTTTTATTATTATTCTTTTTATTTTGTCTTTTTTCCTTTCTCTCTCTCTCTCGCTGTCTCTGTGTTCGTGTGTGTGTGTGTGTGTGTGTGTGTGTGTGTGTGTGTGTCATGCACATTATCAGAATCTCTCCTGACTCCAATTAACACAAATGCTGCAACAGCGAACACCCCTCTAATCAGCAGCAATCAACACTCCGCAGAGAATCTGGATGGTTTTTCCCTCACACACACACTCATCCTGTCAGCCCGTTGACCTAGGCATCCTCATCCTCAGCTAGTGTGTGTTCATTAAAAGAAAAAGAAAAAAAAGAAAGGAGTTTGGAAAGGGGAGCTTCCGCACATGCTCGGAAAAAACATACGTGCTATCACGGTGATGAATCACCCAGTTAAAGGCCTCTCGCGCCGTGGTCATCTGTTACCTGACCCAGCCTGATAGCGCTTCCCACCGTCCCCACACTCACACCTACGAGCAGGAGCGCTCTCTCATCCACACTCCGTCGCACATGCTAAGGCTCTGCTCTTTGGCCTCTCGGTGTCCATAACACAGCCAGGCATTTTCATTGTGTTATAATCACAGCATCCTGTTTGTGACCCGGTGACATCAGTTCCTGTTTCCTCTCTGATTAAAAAAAAAAAAAAAGCAGAACATGCCACTGCATGCTGACTGCTTTTCTCACGCATCGTTTTCATTTCGTTCTGTACTTAGCTCACATGACTCGGACTCTCAGGAAACATCCTCAAAACAAGCCAGGGCCCAGACAAACACACTAATCAGTGCAATTTATTCCCAATCTAGGAAAAGGGAAGAAAATAAAATGTATAAATTGATGTGTGAGCAAAGCAGATGTTGAAAGTTGCAGGTTGTCTTTCTTTTTATAGCTGGAGCTCTTGTGGTTTGTTAAAATCCTTAAGTGGCTTCAAACAGCACGAGTTTGTTGTTGTTGACCTATGTGTCCTTGCCCTGCCCTGTTGAGGTGAGCCTGATCCAAATATTGATAGTATCGATACCAACCCTGGCATCGGTATTTGTATCGGATCAATACTAGCACAATAGGATTGATACTTTGTTGCACTATGAAAAATGTCTAAAACTTTTTCTGTTCAAACATCACATTTATTCTAGTTATAGCCTACAGCACATTTAAACAACTGAAGCTGACGCAAAGTGCTTTAGAGACAGACATATATACATTCAGGGTCTCCAAAAACAGTTTCAAAATACATGAAAAGCTGAACGATGTGTTTTACTGTGTTAACTGCGTACTATGCAAAGTAAAAATCACCACAGCGATTTAGTAGTTATTAAAATGTGTTAAGAAGTTAACAAATTGATGATGACTCAGCTCATAAATAGTGACACACTGACACACACTCTCCCCCACTTAAGCTGCCTTTCTCGGTTATGCTTATCAGCATCTGTATCTGTACTGGTACCGGTATCTGCAATGCTGGCCCTGTATTTACTTAACATCAGATCTATACGAAAATTTGCAGTATGGAGCAGCACTACTGCCCTTGCCCTGCTCTTATAGCTGTCTCGTTAATTAACACTAGGTGTCAGTAAGAACCCCCCCACCCACCCCCACACACAGGAAACAGGGGATCAGTACATGCCAACATAAAACCTGCAGGAACCCTTATGTTTAACTTAAATGCCACACTTCTAGAGCAATAAGCAGATTTCCTTTTACTTGCACTACAACCAACCTTTAATCAAAACGTGAACCAGTCAAACACACTGTACAGTTTATTAACACACACCCTCATCTAAGATAAACATGCACTGACCATAATTCCTTCATAGTTTACTTTTAGATCCAAATCATCTGTCCTAATTACCCCCTAACCTTTTATCTAACATTAGTAGAAGAATGCATACCCTGTGTCACTGCATATATGTGCGGGGAAAAAATAGGAGTCGGGAGGTTTTACTAGGATATCCGGACTAATTAAACATGTATGAGACTGTGTCAGCATGAGGCTTGAATGATGATCTTAGATTGGTTTGATGGCAAAGACAAATGAATGTATGATAAACGGACGTGTGCAAACATCGGAGAAGTGGGTGCCACTGAAGTCCTTAGCAGGCTGTGGTGAGAGCAACACGAGATAATGTAGCAGAGAGCTCGAGAAGCGGATGGACATGAAGGCACAATGGACTGGAAGCTCGTGCATGCAGTAGCTTTAGATTTATGAAGAGCTGATACAGGGGCCTGGCCTCTTATCAAGACAGGTAATGCCAGCTATTTATAGATAATCTATGTATTGAGCACAGATGAGCCTCTGCTATAACTGTATATCAGATCTAACAGGAGTGGTGGGCATTTTTGTGCGTTTGATCAGATCTGAGGCTGGATCTTTCTGTGCATCCCATGTCTTTTATTTTGTCTTGACTGAGTTCCATGTTTTAGCTGTGTTGGCACTTTGCCATTTTCTTTCTTATCTTTTTTAACGGGGTTTCAAATGCATTTTAAATCTTACATGAAGTAGAAACCCATACATGCTATTATTTTGCAGGAAATCCAAAGAAAACACACTTGATTATTACAATATATATGAGGGAACCTGTGTTTAAATAATTCAGTAAGATTATGCTTCCTGAGTATAACTGCAAGAAAAGCATTGAATCTGGTTACATTTTGAAGTTTAAGCTAGTAGGTTTTTTGGTGATTGTAACCTACAATCACCTGCTGTACCTACACAGACAGAAAGAGAATCAAAGCTCAAATTAACATGTTATGGTGTTGTAATGGGTCCCAATTAGATACATAATGCATGCAAAGACTGACTTGAAAAGATGAACGTAGCCACAGTGAATGCAGTTATCCAGTGAATGGCCCACTTCCTTTTTGAAGGCTCGACTTGGGCTAAAGCCTATCTAGGGTGAAATACACACTAGATACACCCTGGACAGGTTGCCAGTCCACTGCAGCGCTAACACAGAGAGACAGACAACCTTTTAGGCATACATACACACCTACAGCAAAATTTGGAACCTAACATGATAATTTTTGGACTGTAATAGAAAGTTGGAGTAGAGCCCACACAAGCAGAAAGAGAACATGCAAACTCCACACAGAAAAGCCACAACTAGTTGGTGGATTTCAACCCAGGAACACAGAAGAATAAGTATGTAAGTAAGTAAATAAGTAAATCCTATTAATTTATATATATATATATATATATATATATATGATTTTTCTTTATTTTAATTTTAGCCACCATCAGTTCACTCCACAGTGACACACTGCTTATGTATTATCAAAAATTGAAAAGAGAAAAAGAAAAAGAGAAGACTAATACATACCTAGTTTACATAACATAACCTGTGTGCGTTTTGTAAACTTTGACCACTTGAAAGTAACTGTGATCATTTAATCAATATAATAGTGATACTAATAATTAGTTCATTTGCAGCTTAAGTGACTGTATTTTTCCAGGATGCCATAAAGCGAAGTCAGGAACTCTGACTTTTTGAGTAGTGGGAATAAATCATATGCTTTCTCTCTTACACATGTACATCCATATAAGGTCCTGTGTAACTCCCTGCTATACCAGATGTGGTTTCCATCTCTCCTGTGTAAAGTCATATCTTTCAGTTAGAATGATTTATTTGTGCTTTGTATCAAAGTGAAGCAGTTGTTTATGTGTTCTTTTTACGTGGTTAAATAAAATGATTCCTATAGGGAATCTCCTATGGGAACATCTGATGCAATGTCTTGGTATGTTGCTTGGTTTCTGCTGAGGCCCTGAAACGCTTTGGGAAGTTGCATCAGCCGTATGAATCGCTAAAGCTTGTGAAGAGAGTGACAACGCATTGGAGCAATCACAGAGTTATTTGTTTTGAGTGACAGTTCATCGAGCAATCGCGTTAAAAGATGGCAATGCCGGGCAAGTCATTTTTAACCAATAGTGTAACGAATTTGTTTTCTAGTCCCGCCCTATTTGGCGCACCGAAATCTGTTTGGGCAAACGGGATAATTTGGTAACGCCCCTTTAAATATGATTGGTGTTAAACGGTAGGAGAGGACCCGCCTACCTCCTGTGGACTCTATAAAAGTAAGATCCCTGCTTCGCCATGTTATCGAAGGAACGCGTCAGACAGACCGGTACATCTTGGCGAGTATATTAATACCATCTGGGCGTTAAAAGCGGTAACATCTGTAAATCCTCGATCGTTTAATTAGTTTTTTTTAAAAACCAACCATCACCAGCCGGCAAGCAGCTGGCAAAAGCGGGTTTTGTCTTTTTTCGACATTGAGCTAAGGGCCAAAGCGGCTGCCATGGATTTTTAAGGCATAATGCGGCATCTCTAATGCAATGGCAATGCACAGTGCAAGGCAAAACAAACAGCGAAATTCCATCTTCGCAACTGCCAAGCAGTTGGGCTCAAATACCGTCCGCGGTATACCTGCGAGCCAACCGGTACCTCTGCTGCTGGACCGACGGAAGCTAACGCTAGCTAGCTAGTCATCTTAGCTGGTTTAAAACAAATCATTCAGGAAAAAAGATCCATTCATTCATTTGAACGTCGTCAAAACTAACGATCCAAAAACAATGAAGCCTCAAGATATCATCGCCGGGAAGACCAGCCTGTGGATTTTCGGGTACGGGTCGCTGGTGTGGAAGCCTGACTTCAAATATCAGAGGAGCAAGGTCGGTTACATTCAAGGCTACAAGAGACGCTTCTGGCACGGAGACAACTTCCATCGTGGGAACGATGAGTTGGTAAGATGGGGCATATGTTTACTTGTTAACGGGAACATCATTAGATTGCTTAGGGTGGCATGATATGTTGAACAGCTGGGCTCACACTGCATCAGGCGTTGTCCGTGACGTGATTTATTTATTTTTTTCTTCTTCTCTGCAGCCCGGAAGAGTGGTGACGCTGATCGAAGATGATGACGTAAGTGGAATTTTCTGCTTCCTATTGGTTTACAGTAGAAACTGCAGTGGAGTTTCCAGTCTACATCAGTTAATTGAATGATGACTTAATATGTTTTCCTCTTCCTCCACAGGAGACTACTTGGGGTGTGGCGTTTGAGGTGGCAGGCTCACAGATGGAGGAGTCCATGAAGTACCTCACTGTGCGAGAGACGGTCTGCGGAGGCTACATGACCAAAATGGTGGATTTCTTCCCTGAGGGGAACGACCAGCCTCCGGTTCAGGCGCTGGTTTACATCGCCACCTCCGACAACCCTCTCTACCTGGGCCCGGCCACCTCGGAGGAGATCGGTGCCCAGATCGCAATGTCCAGAGGGAAGACGGGCCACAACTTGGAGTACCTGCTCCGGCTTGCGGAGTTCATGAGGAGCAGTTGCCCACATGTGGAGGACCATCACCTGTTCTCCATCGAGGCCACAGCATTGACCATGGTGTCTTACCTGTTAGCAGCACAGTAGCTCGTACCCTTTGTTTCACTAGCATGTAATGAAAAAAATACACTACACATGAGGCTTTGATCTGCCATGTTCTACCTGTGTTTTACATTCTGTAGCTTCACATCCCCATCACCATCCATTGTACTGGGAAAAAGTGGAAAAAAGAAGGGTAGCTTAATACAATCCCTACAATGTTCACTGTAAACACGGTTTTTCTTCGCTAACTGTTTAGATTTGTACGGTGCAACTTCCGTCCAATTCAGAAGGTACTGCTGTCGCTCGTGGTTGAGTGCGTTGATGTGTCAATGAATAAATCTGACTCTGAAAAGTTGCTTGTGACAACTGAGTGTCAAGTTAAATAAATACCAATTTAAAAAAGTGGAAAATGACTGTTTTTGTGTTATTGCTGCAACGGAAACTGTTTGTTTAAATGAGCTGTGGCTCATTTAAAAGAAAAAGGCTCTGTTCTTGGTCAGGAAAATATGGAGGTATCAAAAGTGGCAGTTTAATGAGTGCACAGCAAAGAGATGTATTCTACAGAACTGATTTAACCAGAAATCCTAAAATAAAGTACACTAAAGGAGAAACTGTTTCTGTACTGCATTTTCCCAAGGAGTTTTTTTTTTTTTTTTTCCCTCCTTAGGTTTAAAAACAAACACTAAGCACTCGGTGTGAAGATTGCAATTGAACCAGTTGACAGAACTCTTTCACACCAGCTAATAACCTGTGGTGAGGGAGGCTTTCAAGGTGTTTGTGTGCATGTCATAAGAACACAGACCATGAGGGTCTTCTCTTGCCAAGAAGCAGCTTTTCTGCTCTTGGAATAAACCAAAAAACAGACGTGCTGGTGCACATCTGGGTTGCAGACTGTAACTCAACAGCAATGTTCTAAGAAGTCAGTAAAGCTTTTTGAGCAGGTCTCCTGAGTGCACATATACAAACATACGTCGGACACACCCAAACATTGGCCGGAGCAGCTTGTACCCTGGATGTGATTCAAGTCAAAGAGTCTATCTAGGTGAAAAGGCTTATATAACTGCTGACTGGGAACAAGCCCAGACCTGGAAGTCCTGTGTTTACAAGTCTGCCCCGTGGTCGTGTCGAGAGTGCACCAGGAAGAACACACTGCAGATGCGCTCACTGAGATGAAATCTCAGCAGGGTGACATGAAAACGGCGACATGGGTCTCAGGTGCATCTTTGTCAGTTTGATCGCCTCTCAAATGGGTTGTTTTTCTGTCATTTCCTTACGTCAAGGCTAAGTTCTTCCAAATGATTTTTCATAAACAGACCTTACAGATAGTTTCTATTTTAAGTGCCAGAAGTTTTGAATATCTTATCTCTGAGATATACGTTTCCCTCCCAGTGCAACGAAGCTCAAAGCTCCCTGTAGCATGAAAAATCCCTACATTTGGCAATCTTTTTACAGTCTATTTCTTTAATAGTTACTCCAACAAAAACTGCCCATGGCGAGGTCTGCATATTATTCTGAGCAACAGAGATCTAATTTCTTGGAACGACTACAGTAGAATAGATTAAATGTAATTTTAAGATTGCTGTAAGGACCACCAATTAAATTAGGGTTGACTGTGACCCTTGGCTGTATAAGGATGTCTTACTAATGAGATTACAGTTATAAGGTTTCGTTTTTCCTCTGTAGAGTTGTTAATCGTGCCTTTATCTTTTTTTTTAAATCAAAAACATGTGAATTGTGGTTTCTTAAATAAACGGTCTCTGAAGTCCCAGTTTCCGGGTGTTTTGGTGAGTTTATGAATCCATGATTGTGGGATTGTTAGGAGATGCTGTAAAATCACGTTCTGGCTGAAGGAAGAATACGGACAACCTTACAAGGGGAAAAACAAGCAGAGACATAACAAGAGGGGTGCCAAACAAAATGGTTTTAAGAAAAAGCCACAGGTGAGAAAACATTTGTGTGATAACAGAAACTGCTGTTTCTGAGCTTCAGATGTTATATTTAAATAAAGGGCTGAAATAAATATTGTTTGTATCTATAGCCACGGGGGGAATAAAGCGTGCAACTACTGAGAAACTGACATGAAGATGTCAGTGTTCTATCACTGTTGTGCTGCACACAGATGTTTTAGTTTTCTGAGAGATGGCAAAGTGATGTTTCCACCTGGCAGTAGTCTACTGATATGTGACCACCCATTTGTGGAAGATATTAACTGAGTAATATGAAGCTTTTCTGAAATTTGTGGCCTTCCAAATCTCATTTAGCCCCCGTTTCAGCTGTACGTTTTAAACCTAGTACTTCTACAAGCAGCATTATTACATTCTTGGTCCTTTATTCCATTTCTTTTCTTTGCCAGTGCAGATTCCTTCCACTGTTACAGACCTGAAGTCCACAACAGCCTCACAGATTGAGAGGCAGGGTACACTCTGGACGGGTCACATGGCTAACACAGAGAAAGGCATCCTTTCACGGTCGCATTCGTAGTTAAAATCTATTTAGAATCGCCAATTAATGTAACATGGATGTCTTTGGATTGTTGGAGGAAGCCAGGGTACCTGGAGAGAACATGCAAACTCCAAACAGAAAAGCCACAGCTGGCTGCTGGGTTTGAAGCAAGTAAGCAAGCAAAAATAAAAATAAAAAAATGGAGAAAAAAGGGCTTAATAAATACCTTTTACATAAGAGTGTGTACTTTTTATAAAGTTTCACTTGGTAACCACTTTAATGTAACTGTGATAATTAATATAAATGAATATTGATAGTTATAATTTTTTAACTTACAGCCTATTTATATTTTTCCAGGATACCATACCTGTGAGTTAACCCTCGTGAAGCAATGGGTTCAAACCCAGGACAGTGCTAATGTAAAAACCAACAAACAAATAAGCAGCAGAATCAAATTGCTCAGATTTCGCCATCTTTTATTTTCAGTTGACTCCTGTTAGTAAAATGACAGATGCATTTTTTCATATGTACATGTGACTTATAAAAATAGTCAGGCAAATGAGAGAAAAAGCCAGAGGAAATGTCGCTTTCATTCGTCATTATGTACAATCGATATAGAACATTGCATTTTATTCACGCTATAAACACAAAAACAAACCCATTAGAACAGATGTAGTGCTCAACTCAGGACACTGGTGCACACCTTTTTTTTTCTTCCTGTTTTTTGTTTCTGAAACATGAATGACATCAAAGAGAACCACAGATTTCTCATCACAGAAAACAATTTTTGGAAAAAGTAAGAAAAAAAATGGCTCTAGAATTCAGAATTTACAGTTTACAGGTGAAGATTTTTCCGCAATTTTTGTGAATCGCCTGTTTTTTAACTTAAATAACTTAAAACAACCAAAATAAATGTGAATCGATTCATACGTTTAACATTAGCAGCATTGCTCTATCAATCAGTACCCCTTATTTTAGTAGACCTTTTCTTTCTTTTTTTGTTTTTACATTATTTTCCCCATTGGACACAAAAAAATAATCAGAAATTTTCCATTTCCACCTATACATGAACACATTTTATGGACACAGTTTTAACTGCCTGCCTGTTGGTTTTGGTACATCTTTCATTACAAAAATAGGAGCTTTAGTACAAAAGCTGTTTGGTATGGTGGGTTCACATTAAGCTCTGTAAAATGCAGACTTGTCCACCAGCTTCGCGCTGAACATATCTACAGAACAATTAAATAACCAAATGTGCATGTAGGAGAATCAGTAACACAGAACAAAAATCTAAATAAAATAACAATTAAAAATAAAAAACAAGGGAAGACGTGGCTCAGTGCATTTGACAGGAACTCCTTTTTCTCGCTACCCGGGCAAACCCAAGGATCTGAAAAGCCCTTTGAGCTACACGCCTTTGGGTTTCCTGTCGTCAATAGTAGAATACAGCTTGTCTTCTCAAAAAAGCACTTAGAAATACTTCTGTCGAAAATTAAAATTAAAATGCTCAAGGCAGTGTTTTTGTCCACTGCTCTGGACAAACAAAAAAAATAAAATAAAACTAAATGACTATAAATGAACAAATGCAGAGGCTGGTTGAGGCTGTACCTTTAAATTGTTGTGGTTACTCTAGCTTCTATTTAGTTGCTGAGCCAGAAGGGAGAGCGTGGTCCTCCAGGTAGTGAGCCTCAGTTACTATAAATACTCTTGTTTATTAGTTTAGGTGGGCGGGGTAGGGGGCGGGGTAGGGGGCGGGGGGTATCTCTGGGAATCACAGTGAAGAGCAGGTCAGTTATCTGTCAGGGCATATTAATACGAATACGCGTACGCGTGTATCATCGAGCCCCAGGACCGCCAGGACCCTTTCCTTTCCTGACTGCTCCGTGGCTGCTGTGGTGGTGGCTGTGGGCTAGCTGTTTGTGGGGGCTCGGGGTGGAGGTGCCTCCTTTGGTCTGGGGGGAGGAGCTTCTGCTGAGGCTAAAGGCAGGACTGGTACCAGACCGGCCCAGGGAGGTCTGCAGAGGGCTGGATGCAGAGAGGCCCGCTGAAATTAGGGACAGGAAAGGATGAGGTTATTTATCATGTTCAAACAGCCAGTTTAGTAGGACATAACTGGCTTGTGTTTGTTTTTTTGCAGTGATACCACAACAAAATCCATCGGCCTGAAAAAACCAAAACAAAAAAAAGTCTTGATTAGACATCTCTGGGAGAAGTTCATAACAGTGTCAACTGTGTGGCACTGATTGGAATGTGGAATGATTATGGACTCTAACAATCTTCTCCTTTGTTGCTTTCTCTTGGCTTACTGCATCCATAACAGGAACCAGTAAGGTATTCGTTCAGTGCATTCATTGTGGCTTGAAAAGAGATGCCAGGTCAGCACTCTGGCTTGAAACATTGGTGAAGCTGTAACCTTGTGCATGGGTAGTAGACGTTTAGCTTGCAGGGAAAAGGACAGATTTTAAAACAATATTTTTTTTAAAAAACTGAGTTACTCTTGAGTTAAGAGTGCTCATTTGAAAATATGGATGTATGAACATGAGAAACAGGACAAGCATGTTTGTTGTGACATCAACAGTCCTTAGGAACATTTGTCCAAGAAATGCATTGACAGGTAAACAAAGCACACATAACACACATATTCTTTTTGATTTCTGGACAGCCAGTGCCTGTGCATAAAGATCCGTACAATATTTACATACCTTTCGAAACACTGTAGCCATAAGCAGCATAAGCCGCTGCCGAAGCAGCTGCCGCGCCTGCCATCGCTCCTGCCATTGCTGCTGCGCTACCTGCAGTTGACTTACGCCCGCGTCCTTTCCCTCCAGTCTTGGCACCGCCTCCGGAGCCTTTAGGCCGCCCACGACTCCGCCCGGACCTGCCTCTGCCTGGACTGATTGTGTCCGAGGCTGAAACACCTGAACACCGCAGGCGATAAAAGGAAAAAATAGTAAAAAAAAACCTCTTCAGTATTTTACAGTCAGGCAACAGAGGAATAAAGTCAGGCGGGAATCAACATCACTGTCAGAGACACTCAGTTTGGTTTGGCCTTGACCCAGTCTCCCAGAGTCTACTGTGGTAATTTCTCTGCAACATTTAAGCGCAATTGCACATTAATCACGGCTCATCATTACTGTAAGTGCTGGCTCAAGCAAAAACAGGAACACTCTTCTCATTTTCCATACTGTCTGCACAATCAGAGCCAGAGTGGTGATGTACCTAATCCTCCAGTACCTTGTCTTCTCCCTCTCTGACTCCCCACATCCCACCACTGGTCTGCATTTCCTCTACACGTTTCACTCCAAATACTCTGGATTACAACCTCTCTATGTGGGGAAAAAGGCCCTACTCTATCACTAACACCAAAGCACACATGAAAACCTTTCATAAAATTCCCCACGCTTCCCCCGACCTTCAAGTCTAAATTTCACTCTTCTTTCCTTTCCCATTTTCAATTCACCAGTTGATTCTTGATTATTTGCTTTCCATCTCATCTTCCAAACCTTTCATTTAAACATCATCCACATCTCTGAAGGAACCAACTTTTTCCCAGCTTGCTGGCTCTGGTTATCACTGCACATCAATAATCTTGCTGGCAAGCACCTCTTAGCATGGCAGCGAAGAAGTATGGATTTAGGAGAGATTATCTTGCTGCAAAAATTCCAAAGTGAAGATAAAAGTAAAAAACATTCACCGTGTATCTTGATTTCTGAGTGCGGCCGAGCCAAAATAAAACTGTTATAAATGTAAAACAAGCAAGAAACGAGCTGCATACAGCTTATGAGGTAAAAAGCCACTTGTCTCAATGGACCCCAGCCTATTAAAACACAAGGCGAGATAGCAGAGAGAACATAACAAGCCAGCCTTCTACGTGCAGCGATGACTTTCATGTAAGTCACACTAATTTGCTATTCTAGCAACAGTAGAACAAGATAATAGTCTCATGGAAATGACAGATTAGGTTTTATTTGGCAACTCCACACTTGGAAGAGATTATATGTACTTAGATTATTTTTAGTTAGGACAAACCATTAGGTTTCTGATAGTGTATGAGATACGTGGCTGGGTGGGCTGGCTGTTTAACACTGCCAAAAATGCATTGGCTAAACAACCAGAGAGCAAGAGAGACCTCTAAAGCCTTTATATAGGAAGAACACAACTTTTAGCACCATTTACATACTTTGGGGTTAAGTGACTGTCTTTAATGCTACATATATGCTACATATTTATTTGGAAACTTTGAACTTTAGCTGCTGATATCACTCACTATACAAGCGGATATGTCCTAAATTCAGAGGTGGGGAGTATCAGTAACAAGTCAAATCTGGTCTTGATCTACAGCAATTTTTCCTGGGACACCAACTGCAGAGCAAGTCTATGCAAAGTGCAGAAAAACATAAAGTATACTGCTCTACTCGCTTCATGAACGATGGCTCGACTGAAATTGTTTTCTCACCATTCATATTGTCAGAGACTGATCCAGACACAGAGGCGGGTGAGTTGGTGGCACGAGACTGAGGCGCGGAAGAAAGCGGATCATCCACGATGACGAGCATGTCGCTGCTGCTCTCATCCGCGTCGGCATCAGGAGGTAATGAGCCGGGCTGGAGCTCGCTACTTAAGGAGATCTGTCCATGGATAGGAGTACAAACAGACATACATACAGGCTGCGGGTCAGCACCACAAGGGAATGAGGAACCGGGTAAGTACAGTAAAGGGCAACAAGAGGAACAGTCCGAGGAACAGAGAAGAAAGGCAAGGAAAGGAAAGGAAAGGAAAGGAAAGGAAAGGAAAGGAAAGGAAAGGAAAGGAAAGGAAAGAAAAGGCAAGGAAAGGAAAGGAAAGGAAAGGAAAGGAAAGGAAAGGAAAGGAAAGGAAAGGAAAGGAAAGGAAAGGAAAGGAAAGGAAAGATTCAATGTGCAGGGTATAAAAGTGACAAATGGTTGGGAAAAGGTAAGAAGGACAGAAGAGTGGATCAAAAGAAGAGGAAAGCCAGAGAAGAGAATATAGGGGAAGAATTAATAACCCAAAAGAAACAAAAGATAAGAAAAGAAAAGGGGAGGAGGATTAATAGCACAGCATGCAAAGTAAGATGGTTGAGTTTGTGGATGCAGGCCAAATAAGCCTAATGGAGCAGCCACAAGTCATCACATTTAACATAAATCTCATCCATTTCCCGCCTCATCTATGATCTACACTTTCACAAAAGCATTTCTCTCTCTTTATCGCACACCATCCATCTCTCCTGTTTTTCCTCTGGATCCCTCACCTCGCTGAAAGGACTGGGCATGGCCGAGTCCATCTCGACGCTGATGAACGAGTCGTCTCCATCTGCCGACAAGTTAGAGTTGTCTGCTGAGGGGGCGTGGGAAATGACCAGGTTCACTTCCTTTTTCCTCTTGTTCTCCAGCTCCTCGTTCTTCTTCTGAAAGTTACAAACAGAAACGGGAACAGGAGAGGGTATTGATGAAATCAATTCTGCTGACGTAGGGGAGTGAAATTTCTTTCCCTCTAAAACAGAATTAACCTAACTAGTATATATTAAACCAGTGGTTTAAGCCACTTATTGTTCAAAGGCATTGCTATGCAGATGATACCCAGCTATATCTATCAATGAAGCCAGATGATACAAAATAACTACTTAAACTGATGATCTCTAAATTCAGATAAAACATAGGCTATTGTTTATTGTTTGCCTGGATTAGGTGACCCTGAACCCTTCCTTAGTTATCCTGCAATAGGCCTGTGCTGCTGGAGGCTTCCCATGAGGCACTGAGTGTTTCTTCTTCACCCATCTTGTTTAATTGTTTTTATCTATCACTTACCATTTAATTATTAATTATTATTAATCTCTGACTCTCTTCCACAGTGGGTCTTGTCTTGTCCTATCCCTCCCCTTATCCCGGACCTGTCACAGCAGATGGCTGCCCCTTCCTGAGCTTGGTTTTCCTCCCTGGTTTCTTCCTGTTAAAAGGCGGTTTACCTTCCCACTGTCGCCACTTACATACAGGGGTTAGGTTTTCTCTTATTTACAGAAAGGTCTTTATCGTACATTGTAAAGTACCGTGAGATGACTGTTGTTGTGATTTGGTGCTATATAAACTAGAAAGTGCATTTTCTGAAGAAACTGCAGTGTGAATGCTTGAATCTGAATGTATGCACTGAAATGAATTAATTGCTGAATTTAAGTTAAAAATGTTGAATGAGATGAAAAATACAGAAATTTTCGCCTGAAAACAAAAGTGCTGAACTGCTAAAAGCTGAAATCCACACAGAAGAAGTTGGAAAACAGCTGAAAATGTTTTAAATTTAAATTACAAAGACCTAAGAAATGAGAAAAGGAAATTTAGAGTCAGAAAACATCTGAATGAATATTAAAAGTTCATATTCTTTGAATCACTGAATGACTAAAATGTGATCCCTCCACTTGGATCCACACAGTTTACAAGGTTTACACCTGAGCTTTGAAAGACACGGTGTTGGACAGAGAACAATGATGGCGACGTTTTGAGGGTAAAATGATGGCTGATGAGCAAACACTGTGGACACAGCAGCAGTTGAAAGAGAAGTATTTATTTAGATGAATCTTGGCACAGTGAGAGAGAGCTCGTTAGGCAGGCAGGTGTGAGCCTGGTTGCTATAGTGACTGCACCCAATGGCTCCCTACACACACAGACAGACATGCGCCTCACTTTTGATGCTTAAAATGAACAGAAAAGTCAGGCCGAAACAAATCCTTCCCAAATGAAAAGTACAGGTCGTATTGACAAAATTCTTTCACCGTGAGCACCAGCAATGTCTAGTCTACCAAATTCTCAATTTTCATGCCTGTGGAGTTTATTATATAGACGTGGTGACAGTGTAAAGACACCATGCTCTTCTGATTTTCAAACGAACCTTCTGAGCCATTTTAACATTAGAGTCTATGGAAGAGTTGGAGGGAGGAGGCTGTGCATTGGTGCCATTTATGAAAGAACCATAACACCTAGTACAATAGTAAACACATTGGATGAAAGAGGACAGCGGTGGCTACGTTTTGAGGGTAAAACCAGACCTGTAGAGCAAACGCTGCGGACACAGCAGCAGTTTTAAGAAAAGATTTTAAGATTAATTTTTTCGCTCCTCTCACTCTAGCAGTTGAGCTGTCTCACTCTAGCGCCAACATTCCGTCCCATACACACCCATTATAAACTCTGAAACGGGTGAAAAAACATCATGAAACTTAAACTGGAACTGAAGAAAAAGTATAATAGATATTGAAAAGATAAATACAAATTGAATAGTTGAATGTCTTGTCTTCATTTTAAAGTTTGAATGGTGGCGCTATGTCAATGTGTGTGGAAGTAGTAAGAGTTTAAAAATGAGTAAGTTGAATGAGGATTTGGAGGGTCTCCCCATTAAAATACATGGGAAATTTTTGTTGAAAAAAGTTGAATAAAATTAAAAATATAAATGTTTAAAATAAGAAAAATACAAGCACACTTGTCCAAAAGAAGAGGAATCTAATGGTGTTTGAATGGTTTTTCTAAGTTGAACGGTTTTGAAGGAGTTAGATGCCAAAAAACGTACGGAACATGAAATAATAACTAGAAAGTGCATTTTCTGAAGAAACTGCAGTGTGAATGCTTGAATCTGAATGTATGCACTGAAATGAATTAATTGCTGAATTTAAGTTAAAAATGTTGAATGAGATGAAAAATACAGAAATTTTCGCCTGAAAACAAAAGTGCTGAACTGCTAAAAGCTGAAATCCACACAGAAGAAGTTGGAAAACAGCTGAAAATGTTTTAAATGTAAATTACAAAGACCTAAGAAATGAGAAAAGGAAATTTAGAGTCAGAAAACATCTGAATGAATATTAAAAGTTCATATTCTTTGAATCACTGAATGACTAAAATGTGATCCCTCCACTTGGATCCACACAGTTTACAAGGTTTACACCTGAGCTTTGAAAGACACGGTGTTGGACAGAGAACAATGATGGCGACGTTTTGAGGGTAAAATGATGGCTGATGAGCAAACACTGTGGACACAGCAGCAGTTGAAAGAGAAGTATTTATTTAGATGAATCTTGGCACAGTGAGAGAGAGCTCGTTAGGCAGGCAGGTGTGAGCCTGGTTGCTATAGTGACTGCACCCAATGGCTCCCTACACACACAGACAGACATGCGCCTCACTTTTGATGCTTAAAATGAACAGAAAAGTCAGGCCGAAACAAATCCTTCCCAAATGAAAAGTACAGGTCGTATTGACAAAATTCTTTCACCGTGAGCACCAGCAATGTCTAGTCTACCAAATTCTCAATTTTCATGCCTGTGGAGTTTATTATATAGACGTGGTGACAGTGTAAAGACACCATGCTCTTCTGATTTTCAAACGAACCTTCTGAGCCATTTTAACATTAGAGTCTATGGAAGAGTTGGAGGGAGGAGGCTGTGCATTGGTGCCATTTATGAAAGAACCATAACACCTAGTACAATAGTAAACACATTGGATGAAAGAGGACAGCGGTGGCTACGTTTTGAGGGTAAAACCAGACCTGTAGAGCAAACGCTGCGGACACAGCTGCAGTTTTAAGAAAAGATTTTAAGATTAATTTTTTCGCTCCTCTCACTCTAGCAGTTGAGCTGTCTCACTCTAGCGCCAACATTCCGTCCCATACACACCCATTATAAACTCTGAAACGGGTGAAAAAACATCATGAAACTTAAACTGGAACTGAAGAAAAAGTATAATAGATATTGAAAAGATAAATACAAATTGAATAGTTGAATGTCTTGTCTTCATTTTAAAGTTTGAATGGTGGCGCTATGTCAATGTGTGTGGAAGTAGTAAGAGTTTAAAAATGAGTAAGTTGAATGAGGATTTGGAGGGTCTCCCCATTAAAATACATGGGAAATTTTTGTTGAAAAAAGTTGAATAAAATTAAAAATATAAATGTTTAAAATAAGAAAAATACAAGCACACTTGTCCAAAAGAAGAGGAATCTAATGGTGTTTGAATGGTTTTTCTAAGTTGAACGGTTTTGAAGGAGTTAGATGCCAAAAAACGTACGGAACATGAAATAATAATAAATATGTAGAAGAACAATACTGTGAATGCTTTTACAAGCATTCACACTAATAAATATGTAGAAGAACAATACTGTGAATGCTTTTACAAGCATTCACACTAATAAACCTGAACTGAGTTGAACTGAATGCGCTGACAGTCAGTTGCATGGCATATATACATTTTCTGTTCAGCTCTTGAGTTCAGAGCAAGACAAAACTCAACAGCCACTGACCAGATTGCCATGAAATCCAGTATGGATATGATCCCCAGAGGAAGATATTTAATGATTTTAGATGAACCTTTGACCTTCCATCTGACCCTACTTTAGTCACTGACTATCTCAAACTAGTGACCTGATTCACCAGCTATGTACTGTATAATGTCTCAAAGGAATAAGTCATGATTTCAATGTCCCCTCGACCCTTCCTGCAGCTTCACTATCAGGTCAATGTTATAATTATGTTAGACAGAAGAGAGTCTATCGTCTAACAGACAGACTACAGTTTACACTGAACACAAAACCTTCTGTAAAAGTTTCTTCCAGGACTCTTGTCTCCTTATCTTCCCACCTTACAATTTCTTCCATTCCAACTTTCTCTCTAACATTTCACATGTGTTTCTACTCGAAGTATTCTACATATTCCACTCCACATCCAGGCAGCCACCAACTCACTTAATCAGTTCCATACCTTCTCAGCATACTTCTCCCTCTTCCTCTTGCGCTCCTTCACCTTGCTGCTCTCCTCTTGCTGCCTCTTCTCCTCTTGCCTTTGGCGCACTACAGAAAGAGACACAATGTTTGTTTTCATATTTTCCTTCCCCTCGCAGTGAAACTCGAACATCTGCCCAATCAAAACACTCACATTTCTTCTCCAGCTCGTCATCGTCCAAAAGCAGGCTGACCACCTCTTTGGGTTTGAGCGTGTCTGGCTTGAAGTTGCCTCCAGAGATCACTACCCTTTGGATCTTATTACAGAAGACCATTAAAGCATTAATCACCTCTGTTATTAATATGACCATTATGCATTTGTGTCATTTTGTTGCTGTTGGTTTAAAAAGAATAGAGGACATTTTTGACACACCTCGCTCTTTTCCTTGGCCCGCTGCAGTATCCTCTCCTCGATGGTGCCTTGACAGATGAGGCGATAGACGGTGACCTGTTTGGTCTGACCCAGCCTGTGAGCCCTGTCCATGGCCTGTTGGTCCACTGTGGGGTTCCAGTCACTGTCATAGAAGATAACCTGCACAGGATTAAATAAATAAATAAATGTCATAATATATTTTTCTCTAAAATTAAGATATCCATGTTTACCACATTGTCTAATTTTTTGTGTGAAGAAAGCCTGAGCGTGAAACAGACACTCCCTTCTCTGCAATTTTGGAGACTAATAACAATGACGTGTTTTCCCAAGTGAACTGCCTTTTAACGTGACAGATGTCCTGTGTTAACAATCGCTTCACGCTCATTGTCATGAAAGCTAATTTCACGCGAACAGGGCTACAGGGAGTTTATACCGAGACATGTTAATAAACACTGACATTATCATTTTCAGAGGCGTGTTTACCCCTACTGATTACATACACAATCATGCACCTTAGTCATTATCCAAACGTATTTATTTATGCTGAAACTGTGTTTCAAGACAGAGAATGTGTGCCGCCCTGGATATAGACCTTTAGTAAATGTTAGTGCTATTTAAACTATGATATGGTATCAATAAGGGACTCACAGTGTCAGCAGCAGTCAGGTTAATGCCAAGCCCTCCGGCCCGTGTGCTCAGCAGAAAGACAAAGATATCCGTTCTGTGGAGGGCAGTGAGAGAGGAGTGGGGGTGGAGGGAATAGAGGAGGGGGACAAAATCAGAATATATCATTTCCAACTGCAGCTACAGCACAAATATCCACATATCATGCCATTAAATGAAGTTGCAATGTAAGTTAAGAATAAAAATGTCAAGCTTAAGTCCTGTACAGGATGTGAAATGTGCACCAGTAGTGAAAGTCCTGCACCGTAACGCAACTTCAATAAACTCCAATAAACTTCAAACTCTTTTGTCCTCCAAAAAGAGTAATGCTGGCGCCTGAGAGCTATGTACTAATGCAAACCAGAGAATGTGGACTAAACACACCCATATATATTTCAATGTATGGGTGACGTCTTATTTCGTGCATGCACAACCACTTGCACTCTAGGTCGTATTTTATCTTTACCCACCGACTCTGGAAGTCAGCCACCATATCCCTGCGCTCAGAAATCTTGGAGGATCCATCGAGGCGCATGTAGGTGTGCTTGCGATAAACCATGTACTCCTGGAAAGATGGGACAAAGACAGTAAAGAAAAGAATTACTAATAAATAAATAATGACTCCTCATTTATTCTGGTCTTTCACAGAGCAGAAGGTTGGCTTACTTCCAGTAGGGAGGAATATCACAACATCTTTTGCTTTATTTTCATAAAACCTATAACTAGAATAACTAGATCTGCATCAAGTTAATAAAAAAAAAATCTGTACTCTAGGATTAGCCAATATTTGGCATTCATAGATCGCCCTCACCACTGATTTCGAAACCAGCAAACCAAACTTATCCAAACTTCAAATCCAAAACTCAAATCTCAAACTGTTCTTCAGCCTCTTCTCTGGGGATCGCAAGCAGCAACTACACACTGAATCTAATAAGCTCTCAAATATGAAATTCTATTCTTTCTCTGAGGAGTAGATAAAGCCTGCAGCCCTACTTGTTAAATTTCAAGGGTCAAGAAATATTCATCTGTGCTGTAAGAATTTCTGTCTGACAGCAATTTTGTGTCCAAAATCCCAAAATCCCACATTTCTTATGTGCATTCGCTGGAGTTGAAACCTCAATCCGAGCCCAGGGAGGCATTGAGAAATCAAGAGCTTGATATTCTATCCCCCCCAAAGTCTGCTAAGCTGCGCTGTGCGCGCCTGTGTGTGTGGGTTTGATGGGAGGAGCTCTGAAGTCAGAGCAACAGCAGTGATGAGGTGACTCGCTGAGCTTCCTTTGAGCGCTGCCCTGAACTCGCGACCTCCTCGATGAAACATGTCAGTCCCCCCTGAACCAGTCACAATAAATGGCCACACATAACAACTCCCCTCACACAACCATTATCAATGATAACGATGATTTGAAGCTATGTTTTCTATGACCCCCTCCAAATCCCCTCTCACGACACCCGGGGCCCTCAGTCCCGGCAGGGCCTGCCCCCTCATCGCTCTGAGTGTCTGGCTCTGTTCCCAACAGCCCCATCTGCTCTAACCGAACACTACATTAGGGACCATTAGGGCAGCGCTCGCCAAAATGCTGCTAACCTTGTTGAATTGGGCTTTGGTATCTTGCCAGCACAACGCTGCTGTCTTTCTAATCTCCATCTAAATCAGCAGAATCAACGTTTTAGAAAAGTTACACCTGACAGATCAAATTCCTCTGCAGCCTTTTTGTGGTTTACACTTGGAGTCCTGGTTAGTTGCAGCATGCTTTGGATTACTCCCACACTGAAATATAAATCCCAACAGCTGGCAATTTTCTACAATATTCTGATCCAGTTTGTGCTAACCGTAGGTGAAAGTGTGATATTTCTGCAGTTTTTCACTCATTTTTTAATGTATTCCTTTACAAATGTTATAAATCAAGCACTATGTCCGGGTTGGCCTGACTGGACAAAATGTTTACTTTTTTCATGCAACTATCATCGGCCCATTATGAACCACATTTCGCCAAAAAACAAAAACAAAAACCCCCCAAACCCCTATGTTTCCCGAAGTTCACGACGCATGGGAACACGCAAATTTGTTTTAAGAATGCCCGATACTTTTCTATCCACTCCAATTGCAATTTTGCTTTTTCTTTCAAAGTGGCTCTGGGAACACAGGCTGTTCCCAACTTTCCGTTAAAAATGAGTCCCCACAGTCAAGCAAATGCTGTTAGATTAGTGTGCGTGGTCACAGACTGTTCCTAACCCAACAGCTGTAATAACTGAAAAGAACATGCTGTGGCACCATAATAAAACAGAGTCCACTTCAGAACTGAGCTGGGCTTAAGACTGTTATGTCTGCTGTCAGTGACATGGTACATACAACACCTGCCCAAGACCACAGGAGCAGCAGAACTTCACTGACCTTAACTATTAAACGGTGTTTCCCATTTTAGGCGTTAATACAGATGTGTGAAAAAACACTTTGTAAAACATCCTATGGTGTAGTCTATGCACATTTCTCTTTGCATGTGTGGCTGAATCATTCTGCAAATACAAAAATGCTATCTGGCATTGGCTCCTATGCCAGTCTGTCGAGTTTCTCCGTGTTCTGTTTCTCATGGTGACTGCAAAAGCAGATCGTGTTGGCTTTTTTTCCCCACTTAATAAATGTTTAGCCACAGTTATTTAGCATTAAATTAATGCAACGCTGAAGAGAGAGTCTATACACAGATCGAAATAGCAAAGAAAATGAGAATAAATATATAAATGACCACATTTTGTTTCACAGACGCAAAGCATATCGCCACTGAGCAGACAAATCAGTGTGTGCGTGTCATTAAATGTCTGGGGAAGGTGTGTGTGGCAGGCTACATCATATCTTTGACATGTATCAACATAGCAGTATAAATCACACCTTAGCAGAAAGCTCATTGGACCCTTCTATCCCCCTCTAGTACAACATACTCAACTCTCAGAGTAAGAAGTGAGCGACCAAACTGCATTGAGGAGAATGAAATGCAGGAAAAATGCAATCTCTGGTTCACTACGACAGTTCAGATCATTTTGGCTTCAAAAATAGTTCCACAATATTACAGGAGCCAAATGACTGCAGTAACCTTCAAAGTGTCAGCAAGCAAGAACGTGAACTTTGATAAGCTACTGCTAAAAAGTCGCATGTATAAGCAGAAAACCAGTTCAGACAAGGACAAGGTGATGAAACCTGCGAAACTATCCATTCATCAAAACCACAGTGTTAACAAACACGGTAACTAAAACTCCACTCTCTGGCTTTTCCTTCTGTGTCACAGGCTGTAGAGTTTCTATATTTGCAATCATAGTGTGCAGAAACGTACAAACAAACTGTCATAATATGTTCCACAAAATAATCTATGCAGAAGCCGTGCTTTTCATTGAATAATAGGTCACTGTGTGTCACTCCAACAGTCCAAGACAATTTCTCCTCACCCCAAACTAGTGATGGCAGCTGGCCGCCCCACCGAGGAAGTTTTTCCTTCCCACTGTCGCCAAGTGCTTGCTCATAGGGGGTCGTTTGATTGTTGAAAGGTTCTCTGTATTATTATAGGGTGTCTGCTTTACAATATCAAGTGCCTTGATGTGATTGCTGTTGTGATTTGGCAATATATAAATAAAACTAACCTGAATTGAATTGAATAATGAACAAGGCACACCTGAAAGGCAAATTGCATTAATTCATTTACAGACAAAATTCTATTCTGGTTTGGCAGCAGTTCCAAGAGACTGTGGGCATTTCCCCTGATTCCTGCATTTTAAGCTTTTTAGACTTAAAGTGCAGTAAAATGATGTCTAAGTAGCCCCAGTAACTCAGCTTAAATAGGAAGGCAGTGACTCCGTGGTCCCGCTACACTATCAGCTGCTGCCAAAGAAAGCAAACAGTGTTATTTTTCTTTAGGCCACCCGAATCTTAATCCATCAACTGACCGCGTGATGTCACCAGAAGAACCGGCAGCCGACTGGTGACGAAAACAATGATGATAATGACACAGATCAGCATCAGCTTCTCCCGCACTCTCTCTCTTAGTCAGAGACTCACTTTCAGATAATGAACTCCATCTGCAGATTTATTTATTTTTTTAGCTATGACCAAGGACAAACACGGAGGAGGAAAAAAACACTGAAGCCAAATTGGGTGAATGTATGATTTCATCCGTGATTGCCTTGAGCCCATTAGCAGAGGAGATGCTGTCATATACAACCTCCCCCTCAACCAACGCCCACCTCCCATTGCAATATGAGGTCACTTATACACAATGACTTCTGTGATACACAGGGCGCTGTAATGTTGTCTCATTAAATCATAGCTAGAGGGAACGACTATAGGTGGGGCAATCAGTGAGAAGAACACTAAAGCAGAATGACTAGCCAGCATTATCGAAGCCATCTTGAGCTTTCTCATCACTGCCGTTTTCCAGTGGCCTTTAACACGAGGCATTCTTGCTGTTTTCCAGACACACAGGAAGACGGTCCTTAGCCACCTGGGCCAGGTCCATCTACCATCAAAGCATTTGGCTGTGGAACCGGCTTTGCATTGCGTGAATAGGGACAGAATTCCCAATGACATCATGCGAGAGGCTTTTGGCTCCATAGTGATGTTTGCAACAAATATGGAGGCAACAACAGAGTAGTGCACCGAGGCTGTCGACACATAATCACTGTCAGGGCTGTGTTTCAGCATCATATTCCTGTAGGGAGAGCAGTAATGCACTTCGATCTTCATCTTGGATTCCAAACTGACAGCCTCTGACCTTCCAATAAGATTATAACTATCTAAGAAGTTGAAAAGAAAAACATGCATGTGGGTAAAATTAATACGGGTTCATTTATCCAGCTCGAACCGGGAAAAACTGATTTTGTGATCGTTTATTTGTTCCCACCTTTTCCTCATCCATCTACCTTTGTCTCGGTTTTCATGTTATTTCCTTCTCCTCTAACCCCAAAGACCCTGCCACTCCCATCACCCATTTCCCCTCCACTTCCCCGCTTTCCTTTTTGCACCCAGTTATCCCTCCCATCTGGCTGCCTCCCCTGCAGATGAGACCCCTCTAATTAGTCCTGACCTGTTAATTAGCAGTCTAATGAGTGCACCAACGAGGGACAAGCGGGTGGTTTAGAGGTGCTGTAGCGCCACACCCCAACGGTTACACTGCTCGGGTGAGGAGCTTAAACAACTTAATTGGAAACTTGGAATTTATTTATGCGGATATCTAAAAGCTTTAACTCACCTTCAGGTTACATATTACTGAATGGAATTCAGGACGTTACTTTTTCTACACTTAGCAATAGTGTGAGGGTAACTTTTAAATAGAATAGAGATGAATAGAGCGAGCAGAGCTGTAAAGGGGCAAAGGTAATGAAAATGAGGAACAAACTGTTCTGTTTATAGATGTGTGCCGTGTATGTGTGCTTTTATACCTCAAGCAGGTCTATCATGCGAGTCATCTGAGAGTAGATGAGGACTCTGTGTCCCTGAGCCTTTAGTCGACTCAACAGGATATCCAAGGTGTGGAGCTTTCCACTTTCTGTAATCAGGCTTTCCTTATCTGAAAGAGGGAAAGAAAGTTTTACCACACAAACCACCCGGGTGGCAACACAGCAACTTTTCCATGTCACTCTCAGTAAGTAGCTGTGTGACGAAATCACATTAATCACTGAAAATATTTAGTGAGTTGACACAATAAAATATCTGCTTACTTACAAAGTTAAAAAAAAAAAACAAACTCCAATCAATTCAGAAGTTAGATAAGACTCTTGAATAACCCTTTTCACCAGAACAGATAGAGCTGTGGGGGGGCTTTCATATTAGGGCCTAGATCTGGCCCTAATTTAGTGACCGTTTAAATAAAGCCTATGCCCTGATTGACTGTGCTGTTGCTGAGAGCAAAGAGAATTAAGGATACAATGAATAAGAGACAAAGTGAAACTGAGGAAAAAGTGATTTACACTCCATTTTAGACAAAGGCACAAAAGGTGAACAAACAGGCCTGGCAGTTGGTCACGTTTCTGTTGATACCACATCAGGTATTCGCTGGCCTTCAAGTGATTTACTGACAAGAGCAATGGGAAAGAGGGGGGTGTTCTGACCCTGGGTCTGCTGCTGAAGTGGTTTCCTCGATGTCCAGCTGATGAGGAATTAACGTCATCTGACACAATGGTAGAATAAGGAAAAAGCTGTGCCTGCATTCGACCCTGTGACAGGCACACGATGGTGTTTGACCGAGAGGTCGTGGCCCTGAGTGGGAAGAACCTAAGGCCAGGTCCAGGGTCAGGGGACAGGGTCAGGTCAGGATTACAAGGGAGTCCCTATGGGAGAGTGAGGCTTGACCGTCTTACATAAGAGGTGGACTCCTGTCCCTCAAACCCTTTTGTGCGCTGCAAACCTGGGCTTATAAATATTTCCCAGTGTTATTTCTTCACTTTGCTTCGGCCATTAATTCAAAACACATTCTCCAAAAAGCAAAAAACAGACTGGGATACCTTCAAAAAGAATAGCCTCCTGGAACATATTTGAAACATGCAAAAAAAAAAATTGAAATATACACCTGTGTTAAAATGTATAAGACCCACAATCTCAAATATATCTTTTTTTAAGGAGACCTTTCTATGCTAATTTGTACTTGGACTGAACCCTGACCTGTGACCTTTTAGTATAACCTTCTGCAAAAATGTCAGGCCTGGCAGAGGTGTTAAAGAGGAACTAATAGAACAGATGAATAGGTGAAATGCTCTGGGGAAGTATTGGAGAGCTCACCTACAGGTCACTGTGGAGTGGTGTCAGCCTGTCAAATACATCCAGTCCTGGTCTCACTCGCACTCACAACCTACAGCTCCTGGGAATACGCTGGCAAAATTTGTTCTGGATTAAATTCATACATGTCTTTAATTTCGCTTGTTGTATTTTTCTTCTGGACAGCTGAAAAAGGTTCATGTGTTCTGAGGCGCGTAGCTTTTTTGTCAAGTATCCTGTATTTTTTTTCCATTTGCAGAAAAGAGGATTGTGCAAAGGTTTGTGTGTTGACCGGTCAAAAAGTTGGCTTGAACATGAAAGAGTGAGACCACAGTGGAGTTTACCACGTAGAGGAAGAAGTGCAAAATATCAAATATCAAAGAATCACGTAGGAGAAACGCAGACAATGGCTGCAGTGAATAGTTTTGTTTTAAACAGTTTCACTCCACTGCTAAGAATTTCATTGTAGAACATGACTACCGTCTCCTTTGCAGCAAGAGCGAGCTTAAAGACGATCAACAGCACTTGCATAAATAAGAGTAGCCCACGTTACTGGTTTTTCCATGTATGGCGTAGATAGCAACGTGTAAATGTGGGTCTGAAAAGCTCTACGTAGCACCTATGCACTACTAACGCGGTATCACGCAAATACTTTACGCCAACAAAGAAGTTCACCAACAACAACCAACAGTCAAACTGGAAAGCATGTGAGCCAACCGTGCTTTTGCTACACCCACAGTTTCAGCTTTGTAGAGGGTGCATCAGGTCATTATAGAAGAAAAGATGTATGTGTACTGCATGTTTTCACAGTTTATCATACAGGCTGAATTAGAATGGTACTTGTTCAGTGCTCTGGTAGAAAGAAGCTGATAGTTACTGCACTGCTGGCTGAGCTGTTAAAGAAGCTGTAATGTTATGAAGCTTTGCACATGCATGGTGTGTGTAATGGGTTTAGCTGAACATTTTAAATATAAATATAAATAAAACAGCTGTTATGTCCTGATATTAGGTACGCTCTCTCCTTATTCAGACAGAGGCTTCGAAATACCCAAATAGCTGCTTGGGGGCATTACCAAGATGGCTGCCAAAGGGCAAGACTTGCTAGAAAGATTTGGTTAGCAGGATGAGCGTTTTATCTCCTGTCATTATGTAAAATTAAAGGTGCAACAGGGATCTACATTTAGTAAATGATATGCGTTCTTCCAGATTAGTATCTTTTCTCGTTATATTGTAAATACAAAAGAGAAAACACCTACAATGACTTGAGCTAACTCGCAAAATATTGAAAAATTGTGAAATGACATAGGAAATGCTTTAAGGAGGATAATGAATGGCTTAAATAATACACCTATAGCTAAAGGCATTAAAGTACAACTGAAGCAGATTCGATGTGACACTTTATTTACTCTAAAATAGGCAGTTGTGCATTGCTGTGGTTCCATTCGGTTTGTACAAAGAGCCCAGTGCACCGCAAACCATGAGATACACAATGTACCCTTCCGTGAAAGGCCTGTAATTGGCCTTGGCGTCAAGAAAGTGAATGGACTGAGAAAGTAAAAGACAAGAGAGGCAGGCATGCAGCAGATTAGACATGCAGAACAGAAAAAAAAAGAGGTCCAGACAGAGAGGGACAGACGGAGAGGAAAGGGGGTCTGTGGTGGCTCCGGCTACAGCGAAGCTGGATTAGCCTGGTGGTGGCGGCGGTGATGTTGTGGCTGAGATCAGACAGGGCCTCCCGGCCGCAGGTGCCAGTCTAACCAGGGCCGCTGCTCAGTCAAGGGCACTGACTAACACTTGCGGGCCACGCTGCCAACCACCCAGGCGCAAAACCACCACTTGGCAGAGACACAAATACTCATATAAGACAACACTGCTAAACCCCTGCTACTGATCTGTTTGTGTTTAGCAGATTATATTTAAGCCTCCAGACTCCAGTGTCATGTTTTAAGACAGGTTAAAAGCCCCTATCTGAGGATTTTTCTGGCCAAAGAGGACTAAATGTTGCATGTACTTAAACTAAGTCTTGAATGGCATTAACAGGCAATGAGAAAATCCCATATTAAACAGTTGGATACTATTATTCTTGTATACAGAGACGTGTCAGTCACAATAATCCTTTTGTTTATGACTGGACTATGAGGGAGACCATTAATAGGGAAGCTGCTCTGCTCCTTAAGAAAGCAACCTTCTGGTGTTTGATGACACCGGTGACCATGATACAGCATTTGGTAGTTGCTTATCGGCATCACTTGATCATCACCATATTAAATTCTGAGTTGCACTCATGCACAGAGAAATGATTAACACACAAAAAAAAAGGAATGAAAGAAAGGCAAGCAAGAAAACAGGCAGAAAAAAATCATCCCACAGCAATGTGGCTTATAGAGAGGTTGCCGAGTTCAAAGCATTTAGTACTGCATTGAGAAAACCCCAGTTTCATATTCCTATACTCTATAAAAGGGAAGCCAAGAAAATGAATAATTACAATTTGGGAGGACTTTGGTGGTCTGTCTCATTCCAATGTAACACTTATACTTACATTATAAGCTACATGTGGTGGCAATGAAATGCAGGACCACTGCCCTTAAGCGTGAGCAAACTGGATATAGTAACTACGCATGTACCATGAATTATGGACGGTTTGGAGGAATTTAAATGAAAAGGTCGATACAGCTAAAAAAAAAACAGTGTGTTGGCTCGAAAGAGTCACTAAAATTCATTGACATAGCAACAGCGATATTATGTAGCTGATTGCAAACAAAGAGATCGTGTCCAAATATGTTGTGGTGTGTAAATCAAATTGTGGAGTAAAACTGAAAGCAAAAAAAAAAAAAAGGGGGGGGGGGGCACAAAACAACTTTAAAATCATGGCCTGACAGGGATGAGGACTGCGATAAGACCACACCCCAAAACACGAGCAAATCCCATGTGGTGTCACACCACTCTGCCGTTGCTATGGATACACATATCAAGCTTCACCACCTGCCCTGCCCCCCTTTCACAGCACCCCCCTCCTCGCCACCACCACCACCACCCGCTTCAATCCAATCCAGTCTAACAGAGGTATTCACCCAGCCAGGCCCTCCCCATCTCCTTCATGCTTACCGCCTGCTGGCAGATTAAGCTGCACTCCCTTGTCCCTCCTCACACCCCCATTCTACTACATCCACTGTAGCACCCTCCAGCAGCCTCTCCATCCTTCCCTCCTCCACTTCTACACTCACCCTCCCACCCCACGATACACACCCTCTCTCGCTCGCCCCTTCCCTCCCCCTGCTGTCTGTCCCCCGACGTTGTAATCCAATCCCTGCAGGGCCAGAGCCAGGGGTCTGACATGGTCCTGACCCAATTAGAGGCCTGCTGCCAGCTAATTAACCCCGGCCCAGCCCTGGTGCCTGGCGCCTGATACTCCCAAACCAACTATGGCGCTAATTTCATTAATACGCCGCTACAATCTTCTATGCTGTCCTCTGTTTCCTTCCCCTCTGCTGCTGTCATCTGCCAAAGCCAAGCGGGGAGCTGCCCCGAACACGGAGGGAAGCGAGCCAGATGTGATGAAGAACAGCGATTTTGCAGAGAAGGAGTTAGTAAAGGAAGATGGATGGATGGTTATGTGAGAAAGAGAGACAGATGGGAGGCCACAGAACAGGTCGAATCAACGATCGAACCAAGCACCAGCCCCTCACTGTACAATGATACATTACACTGGGCAATCAATAAGTCAATGAGCAACACTTGTTCAGCACCGCCGATGATGGAAATATTAGCCTGACACTACTTTGCTGCTTCTGCGTATATTGACAAAAATCAGAGTGAAACTTAATTTTCTTACAGCGACAGCATCAGTACAGCTAAGAGCCAGATGCCAGTGGGAGGATTTGAAAGCTAGGAAGTGAGAAGCCCGACAGAAAACAGGAGAATTTAGTGAAGGTTTACAACCCCCCCAAACAAAGTCTGTCTGCATCCAGAAAGCAGCATCTCTGCTCTGGAGCCTGAAAGAGAGTCATTAAAAAAAGAAAATGAATCCCCTTAAAAGAAAAAAAATATGCTTGCACAACTAAGTGTGGCAGAGTCTGAGCGATGGAGGAGCATATATGGAACATGTTCACACATACACCACCGCCTCCCCTCAAGCATGCAAGAGGAACGCTTCTTTTGGTTCTCTAGGAGTCGTTAAAGCAGCGGAAGAGACAGACAGTCTGATGAAGACTCCCAAGTTTCGCTGGGGAACCTCACCGCACCACACCACAGCGGCCCACTCTGAACTCTGTCATTAAGACAGATTACTGCTAGTTACCCTTGGCTGGCATTGACTCAGAACTTACCACAGATCAAAGCACAAAGATTACTTGGCTTCCATGTTTAAAGATCCCAGCATAGAAAAATAATGTGGCTAATGTCTCCCCCTTCAGTCTACACTGGATTTTTTTTTTCAATTTGCTCTTTCTTGTGGACACATTTATAGCCATAAATTGGACAAGGAAATCACAATCCCTTTACACACTTGGCTGTATGTTTTGTTTTTCATTGCTAGCAAAAAAAAGAAAAAAAAAAGCTGAATTCCACAGACGGACACCGGTGCCAGCTTAATGCAGATTAAAAAGGGCAGAGTCAGACGGTGATGTGGTGAGGCTGGCAGTCTGTGTTGTTTTGTGCCTGTCTATCAGAGGGCCGGGGAAGCTTCCTGCCATTTTGGTGGAGAGCAGAGTTTCTTTGAAGGGACAGGAAGGCAGAACTGCATTTCCCACAGCCTAATGTGAACGGCAGGGCCAGAACTTTACTGATGGATATGGAAGCACGCGCACACAGACTCCTGTGTGCTTTCTAATGCAGCTAAAAAAACCAAACAAAAAAAAAAAAACAACAACAACCAAAAAACAGCTCCACAACCTGCCAACCATCTCCTTCAGAGATTCCTTCACAGCAGCAACAGTCATTTAACAGTACACAATAAAGCTAGAAAAGGAGTTAAGGAGTCGGTGCTATAGTGAGAAGCCCGTTATTTTGTGGAGTGGCTGCTTCTAATTAATGCGAGGGAGACAGAGGCCACACAGACAGCAAGGAACGCTATTTCTGTGGAACTGAAAGTTTCTTTTAAACTTTAAATCTGTCTCCATTTGATTTTTTTTTTTTTTTTTTAAATTGAGTGGTTGCGAGGAGTAGAATTTTCACAAAGCAAACTAAACTAATTTGGCAAGAAAACAAGCCCAGAATTTCTCGGTAACTAGAGTCCAATCTTCTTTTTCTGCCATGTCTCCGTGGAGAAGACAGTGTGGCTGCTTGGGCTTCGTTTTTGAGCTGATAATACATGTTGCTTTCTTTCAGAGACATACAGAAGCATCGTGTCATCATCGGTGTTAACATTTTTAACATGTAATTAATTCTCTCTCTTTTTTTCCTTCAAGGAAATAATACAATTACCACGACATCAAAACAAATAAACAAACAAACAAACAATAATCTACGGTCCAAAATGTTACAGCCCATTGTTTTTTCCTCCTCTATGGCCTGATTCCTAATAAGTCCTCTGATTAGATTCCTCCATCGATATCAGTGGGCAGCTGTACTCACGCCATGGCGCTCAAAACAAACAGTTATTCAGCTCTGCCATTTGTTCTAAAGGTGTGGGGCTGGGAGTGCGGAGGAGACGGAGGGTGGGAAACTTCAGCTGAGCTACTGTACATATCTGAGCCTTGATGTGGCAACAATGTGTTCAGCGGAGGACGGGTGCCTGAGTGTTGGGTCACTTCCTTCCTACTGAGGCTGAGAAAGAAGTGGGAGACCAGACGGACTGAGAGCCCGTGGCCAGATACCGATTTCAGCCCAGCGCACCGTCCTGTCTGTTAGTGAAGGAGAGACAGCGCTAAAAGCTTGTCCCCCTGAGCGTGGGAGAGTGTGTGCGGAGGGCTGAGAGACACCTCGGTCCCCGTGTGAGCACCGCACACGTCCCTGAATGGGCTCGACTGTACAGAAACAACACACATATACACACACTCACTCGCACACAGGCAGACCATCTATTAGTGTTACCTAACTGAGCACTTGAACAATGACCAGTAGCTAAACTTCCTCGCTTTGTCTGCCTCCGTATAACTTCACAAGAGCTTTCAGGCTGTTCTCACACAGACACACAAATACTTGTTTTGTTTCTCACTTTTACACAGAAACGCTCTCACAAGCACATGTATACACAGGAGCTTAAAAAAAGGACTAAGCTTTATTATTATTTATCTGACAGGATCTAAAGGACCTATTATGATTTTTAGAGAAGCTGTTGTTTTACAGTGCACCTCAGAAAGGTCGTTAAATGAGCGCACTGCAGGCTTATCAAACAAGGTATCCAGTGTCCGCTGCGCTGGGACAATTTGACAAAACAGTCATCATAATCCATAACTGAGTTTATCAGAGACCCCTTCATTAGGTCACTGAGAACGGATGTGCTTTCTGTAAGAAGGTAGCGGCCTCTCTCACCTTAGACATCCATCAGTCATCTGAAGCCTGGTGGTGAATCACCTTTCAGTGTGCTGCAGCTAACCCTTTGCTCAACAAGCCAATCTTTTCTGATAAAGGCCTGCTAAGCCATAAATTCACTTGGACAAACCCCCCAAAACAAAACACAATCTTTCCATTGAATCTCATAATTCAATGGAAATTGCTGGTATGTGTTGTGAACCTCTGCAGAAGCCCTTTATCTCAGCAGTTCCCTGGGAAGTCACTGTGTGACCTACAGGTAGAGATAGTGGAGGGTGATGTTGCTTGCCCTGCCCTCCTGACCCAGGACTAAGATCTATGGATTCTCCCACGGGCCTCTATTACTCACTATTCTATAAAAGAGGATATTCACTATTTACTGTTATTGGTCACCTCTGTGTGGTGCTAAACTTACCTCATTATTGCCCTAAACAAGCTCTGTATCTCTCTCCACATAAGCAAACTTTCTTCAGATTAGCCTGCCCTTGAACAGCCATTGCTGTTACATGTTACATCTAATACATCTATTTGTTAGACTGCAAATTGTGGGACATTTACTTATGGGATTTGATAGCCTAGTGTGAAAAGCTGTGCATGAGACCAGGGGGACTCATTTGAATGTTCAGTAGTAACACTCCAAAGTAAAGGAGAAATGGCCCCTCACACACACACACACACAGACTGACAGGACTTACCAGGTATCCGTATAAAGGACCATCCATGGCGGGGATAGAGGGCCATCACACCCCCAGGGCATTGTGGGTGAAAGGCATTAGCCCTCACACGCCATTCTGATGCCAGTTCAGGAGAGCCGTACAGGAAACACTGTTTAAAGATCGTGCCTCCTCCGCTGCGTGTCACCTGCCACTCGTATTCAGCACTGCGGTCGTTACAATAGCGCTCCATGGGAACTGCTGTCACCTTGGAAACAAAAGACAGCATTGCATGATGGATAGAAACAACATTTTACGATGGCAAAGCACAATACTGTACGCTGACATAGGCTCGGTTTTTAAGACTTCTTTTTTTTTTTTCTTTAACAAACTGATAACTTTGCTCCAGAGAGATTCAAGCTGTAGATGGAGAGATGTCGATGCATGCAGTCCTGGTTTCACTGAATCAGCAACTTCTGCATCTGCGTATGTTTGTGTGTGTAGGGGGAGGAGGAGGTGAGGGGGGCAAGAGGAAGCTGAACAACTACTGAATAACCTGAGCAAGAAGCCCTTTTTTGGAGACTCCGTTTGTTTTAAGTGCAGCTGGGAGTCACAGTGTTGACCTCCTGTACCCCAACCACACACAGTCATACAAACATTTCACAGATAAGAGCTTCCCATTGTTAAAAAGCCACAAAAGCATTGTTCACAGCGCTTCCCTCTTCCATTTCCATGACCACCCAAATGCTTAGCTGTTTTAAGCGCGCCAGCACACAACCCCGACTGTCATCGCATACAGACAGGCAGGACTTGCAAGTGTGTCCTCCTCAGTCTGTTTGTTGCTCTTATACACATACCCTGGGTGTGGCGGCTAGCAGGAACTTAGGTGGCAGCGTGGGCTGGCAGGATCGGATTGTAAAGGTGCCCAATTTTCTGCAGTGGACCTTTACATCTGTGTGCCCCACCACGCCGGGCCTGGAGGCCGTGAACACCAAATCCTGAAAAGCATATACAGAAATCACCACAATGAATCAATGATTTTGCTTAAGCAGAAAAGAGAGGAACTGCAAACAGAAGTAAACAAAGTAGGATCATACAAAGCTCACTGAGTTCAGTGCTCATCGTTTTATAAGCTGTTCTCACATTATATTTAAGTTAATCTGGCTTTTATCCAAAGACATTACATAACATTTCAACTTAAGGCTGAAATTGCTATGTGAAATGTAAGATTACTGCAGCCTATATGGTTTAAACTCCACATGTCACAGCATGTGGACATCAGGATAAAACACTGTGGTAAACACAAACATTCATTTGGAACAAAGTATAGTAGAGTATTACAGAATGGTAGGTTTTTAAAGGAATATGGTAATGTCTGCTTTTGTGTGACGTGTGTGAGATTATGGCTACACAGTGCCATCTAATGGCAGACAAAAAAATAAATAAAATCAACTATCAGTGTCAGACCAACTCAGGCAGTGCTTAGCAACTACATTTTTTTCTTCATTTTCTTTGTTGAAGGCCATAATGCTTTGTGTGTGTTTCACAAAAGCAATGCACCAAGGAAGATTTTAGTTTTTCAAACCCAGCAAGAACAGATTTTTGAAGCTTCAACAGCTTGAACATACAGGGGGATGTTACGATTGTTAGCAGATTGCAATTAAGACAAAAAAATACAGTTTAAAAATGTGCTGACAATATGCAAAAATCATATCAGCACATCTTTATGGTTGTGGAACATAACTAAGATGTCAGATACAAACAAAAGCAGAGTTTCATAAGGTAGATATGGATGACATTAAGAGAAAGACAACATGCTGTTTGTATATTACAACTGTTTCAGCACTGAGATGGAACAGAGATGGAGTGAGAGTGAAACAGAGGGACAAACAGCCAATCCAATGCTCCCCCACAGCTTTCTGGGTATAATAGTGCGCGTCTTGGTTCTCTCGGTTTTCTCAATTCCTTGATAGAAGCAAAAGGAAAGCTGAAAGCAATACTGGCCACGCTGTCAAGTACACAGCCAGAGAGAGATGAGCCAAGCAGAAAGAAGTGCCACTGTGTGCCAGCTCCATGCAGTTTTAAAAGAAAAATGAGGAGTTAAAAGAAGTTGGCAAGAACTGTGGGAGTGAGTCATTTCTACAAGTAGGAGTTTGGGGTCAGCGTGGTCATAAAGCACACATACAGTAAAAACTCTCCAGGTGTCTGCGAGTTTCTATTCCTTGCTCATATTTGAAGTTGCATCTAATATTCTTATTCTCATATGTTGAGAAGCTCCAGGGGGGAACCTAAGATGCTAGACAGCTGCCTAACCCAGCATGATGAGGCCGGGAGAGGAAGAGGAGGATGGAATTACCCCCGGCAGCATTTACTCCTGAGTATTTTCCACCCAACAAGTTAAGCTAGAATTGGTGGAAGGGTGGAAATGCGATACAGAAAGTATCTGCCAATTGCTAGCAGTTTGCCGAGTGAAATCTTGATGATTTTTTTTAGGCTTTTCAGTTAAGTAGATAAGTGAAGGAGCAGGAATTTTAAGCAGCGACAGTGTAGAGCTTTTATTATTATTATTTCTACTATTCTTTGTATTTGAACTGGCATTGCACCACTTCTGTACTAACAATAAGATTTCCATATTGCCAAATAATACAAAGAAAAAAATGTCGAAGCAATAATGTGCTGTCTCAGCAGTACCCATGAAACTATTTGCGTGTAGAGAAAAGGCTTTGCTGTATGTATTACATTTATCATCTTTACCGACGAACATTACACATCACTAATCATATTTTGCCATAAAACACCAGCAACACACTGGTCATGTATACTAATCCACACAGACAGACCTCACAACCAGCTAAAAGTCTGTACTAAAAGCAGATCAATATGTTTTAATTATTAATACAAGACTTTGTATATATTTTTTTGAAATGGTGTTTAATGATTTGAGGAGATTTCCTCTACACATCTGATGTAAGAGTGAAGCTAGATGGTGTGCTGCGAGGTCGTAGAAACATATACCAGGAGGGAAATCGACATTAATGGGTCACAGGGCTACAAAGGGATTAGGTTCCACATTGCGTCCCTGTGGACGGAGAGGAAGCTTGGGGCAGAGAGCATGATGTGTGGCCAAACACCGGCTGATGCTCTGGAGAGAATTTCAGCACTGTCAGCAGGACATGGATCCTTTACTGCCGTTTCTCATTTCTGCCACGCATTAATGTGCACTGCAGATGGCTACTCAGGAATTTCTTGCGTACAGCTTGCCATCAGCATGCATGCACCTTGATGTTTCTTACCTGCAAAACGGGACTGTTGTGCATGTTGGGGAAGGAAATGGGTCTGTTCAGCCACAGAATCAGGTCCTTGCGAGACAGACACTTAATCCCTGGCTGTAACTTTCCTCTGCAAGCCTCCCCGTCTCCGGCTTCCTCCTGGCCCTGTTCTTCAAGGTCGAACAGGCGCTGATGATGGAGCCGGTATGCAGCTTTCAGAGACAGAAAAAGGGCTAACCACCTGTAAAGGCAGGAAATGAAGACTCAAGTTACAAATGGGGAAAAAAACTGTAGAAATGGGTTTAAGTGATACATAAGCTCAGCCTCAATTAAGGTGGATTTACAACGTTTAAAATTGGACTACAGTAATTTTGCTTACCCCCTTTGGCTTTAAGGCAACCCACTGTTTAAGCCAACTTAATTCCCAAATCTTCACAAACAAAAGGATTTAACAGCAGGTGGATGGGGCTGTGCTTAAGATGACCATATAAGGTCACATAAGGTCATATATATCCACTCTCACTGATATCTTACTTAGCTAAGAGTAAAAATATCCATCTGAAACAGAGCATTTAGAGCAGTCTAAAGCCTATTTGATGCCTACCTTACTAAGGTGCCTTGGAGGATAAGACTGGACAATTCAGCTGGTGACACGTCAATAAAACGCAAGAAGGAGAAACAGCTTCCTTTGTCATCACCTGAAAATGGCAAAAAAAAAAAATTAAAATATTTGAAACATGACACTAAAGAAATCAAAAAAGGAGAAAATGTTAAGCATGGATTAATGGAAGTCAGGGATTAACCACTTTTGATTGATGGAGGCAAACACAGGTATTTGAAATGCCCCCTGTGCCCGTTTTTCTGACAATATTTCCGATTAAAAATAGCTGAACTGTGTTTCAGGTCTTCACCACACTGACTGAACATGTAGCCAACACCAAACTGGTGTGACAACAGGTTATCATCAGCCACTGCCATCATAAGTATCATTGTATTATCAGTGCATCCCTAATGGAAACATCAAATTAAGAAGACAGAAACTGAGGTTTGGATGTCAGGTCACGTCACAGGAGAAAACCAACTCCTGGTTTGAGCAAGAACTGTCTGTATTCTAGCTGAGAGCTTGACGTGTGCTCACCTTTCCTGTGAAAGAGAGACTGCTGTATGTGATTCGGGGAGAAGGGAGACAGCAGCACTTGAAGTAATCTGAGGACGACGTGGAGAGAAAGACCAGGTTACACCAAAGTTTTAAAAAAAAAAGGAGGGATAGCAGACCTGAACTTAAATTTGACATGATCATCTGATCTCAGTCCAACCCACACAAATTCTTATTTTCCTATCTATAATTGGGATAATAACCACTTGTGAGCCCCAAAGTCAGCTTATGTCCACAAGGCTGAATATTTGATGAAGAAAAAAACCAGACAGTTTTCAAAGTGTTTACACAGTAATGTCAAATGTAAACGTAACCCTAAAACACTGTTAACAGAAACTCTGACAGACCGTCTATTATAGGATTAAGTGAATATTAGTGAAGATTACGTGATCCTGTGAATGTCTCTGTGTGTAAGAACTCACTTTTTCCTGGTCTGACTGTGCGTGTGAATGAGGCCATGACGGTAGAGGAACTTGCACATGACGTAGGGCTTGAGGGACATGTGGAAAGGTGAGCGGGTCTCCTGACGCTCAAACAAGTCAGGGTGGTTGCAGAGCTACGCACAAACATACGCACAGTTGGAGTTCAGGAATCAGCATGTTTGTTTTGTGCAGCCAAGTCATTGTTCGGATCAGACTAACATTCTCAACAAATGGTAAATGGACTGGTTCTTATTCAGCACTTCTACTCTACGTGAGCAATTAAACCGCTTTATACAACATATCTCTTTCACCAATTTCACACAAACACACGTTTAAGAGCTTCCTACCCAATAGCCACACATTCACATTCTGCAGAACGCATCAGCAGTTCAGTATTTTGCACAAGGACACTTTGGCATGCAGGTTGGAGCAGCTAGCCACCTTCTGATTAGCAGATGACCTGCTCTACTTCCTGAGCCACAGCCAACCAAAATATAAGAATTAATATAATTTGTTTTTTAAACCCACTATACCTTAATAATAACTAAATAGGTTGTGTTTACATCAGTGCTTGTCTGTTTTAGTGCCAAAAAGTAACAGGCCAATTTTCAGCGGCTGGAGCAGCATTACGGTGCTAATTTCACAATTACTTTAACAATCCTGTCACGAGCACATACGCCAGGGAACTGCTTAGGGTCCAAGGCTTTTAAAGGGCCCCTAAAGAACAATTTGCGATGGCATCTATGTGAAAATGGCCCCCTTTCTCTATGAATTATGCAATTTAGGTCATACTAAATAAAAGATTTGGTCCATTTTGTATATTTTGGTCATATTGGACAGAAAAGAAGATTACCTAGGGTCTGCTAATTGCACAATGACTTTGTGATTGGCAATTAGTTCGTATTTTTATGTGCTGTGTGATGTAACCAATTTATTGTTCAAACATCCAAACATATGCGTAGCCATAGTCTTATTTATCGTTCTTGAATATCTAGTTATTTGCTGAGCGTATAGATCTCTTCAAGTGCCCTTCTAGTTTTCATACATTTTTAGCATTGAATACCATAAAGACAATAAAATATGGATCAGAGCTCATACCTTTCTAAACTGCATGACCAGATTCATGAGGGAGGAGGTGGTGCTGTGAGCCTGCTGGGCCGTGCCCATCGAGGACTGCAGCAGATCCTCGATAGAGATCTTGTTTCTCAGAGCCTGGTAGAGCAACCTTTGCCGGGAGGTCAGCTGACAGTAGGTCAGGATCTCAATCTGAAGAAGGGAAGGAGAGTTCAAACATTAAAAAAAAGAAATATAAGTCACATAACATACATGCAGAATAATGCCTTATTAAAACTGTGCTGCAGAATCATTGTTCTCAATGAAGGATGCTTCATCATGTGTAGTTCAAATTAACTTTACATTGTCCCCTCCTCTTTGGTCAGCCGAACAAAATGGTTTTGATTTTTCTGAGTCAGCATTACTATCCCATTAGAACACACACAGTGTTTTCCTGTGAGCATAGCCCAAACTGTTATGTGAGTATGGACTTCATGCCATTTGCCCAACAGTCTTTAAACAAACATTCAAATCTCTGGTTTTATCTTGTGCCACGCTTTGATGAAAGCCGTGAAACCCAACGGTAACGATCCATAAAACCATACCGTGAACCACCAGTGAACTTTCCTGGTTAGTATTGGCTTTCAGTGTTCTGACAAAACAAAGAGGAACCAGCGGAGAGCGGAGACGTGAGGGAAGTGGGCTGGCAGGACTACATGTGGGTGCAAAGGAAAGTGAAAAAGACAGATGTGGGGGAGTGGTGAACTCTGTCATTCCTCGAGACTCCCACAGAGCATGAGCGACTGCGTGTGTGCGTGTGTGACCTCGGGTCCAACATCTGTCAGGAGGATCTGCCAGCACAAGCATCACTCACACCCACATTACAATACTTTCTCTGTCAATGAGGTGTACAGAGAGACAGATGGAGAAAGGCTCCATGTTTAACCAGGAGAGATGACAAGCATGGCTTCTTACTGACACAATATGGTTGCATTATAGCTGAGAACTGCTGTATAAAATGCAATTACATACAGATTTGTTTTTCCCCAGCAGGCCTGCATGCTCTAATCCTCTCTCTCTCTCTCTCTCTCTCTTTTCAATTCATAAACCAAGTTTTTCATGAAAAGTCCTCTATTAAAAGACTGCGTTTTGCTTCCCTTGTTTATGAGAAACATGTCGAAAGTTTCAGATAATAAAGTATAAACTCTGCTATCTGAACGTTAGGGTTCAAAAAATTATTGCATTTCAGTTACAGTGTTTTTGTATTCTTGGCTCCACCCACCTGCGGTTCAAGCCTTCAGTTTGTGGGATGCAGCCAATCAGAAGAAAAATAGCTTGTTTCACACAGTGGATGAACTCTGGAGTGGCTCCAACAGCCAATATAAAGTAACTAAGTTTTGATTTAAGGTCTGAATCAAACAAAGTTATTGTAGTGACCATACATACATGGCTTCTGAACTTTTTAGGCAGGCAAAGATGTTAATCTGGGTGGTGAGAAGAAATGTGGAGGGACTGTACTAAAGCACATCACTGTGGCTGAATACTGAACTGCCGGCTATTGGGATGAATCGATGTAACTCATGGAGGAAATTCATCATTGCTGTTTGAATCTAGGTTGTATCAATATACTATTCCATCATCAGCTGCAGCAGAGGTGATTCTGTTGTTGTAGTGGTAAATGATGTGGATAATTAATGCATCGAGACCGTCCACTGCACCACATCTCTAACGTTTGTTTCATTCATTGACACATGGACAGATACAGAAATCTTCACCAACTAATACCACAACACCTGCACTTAAATTCTAGCTTTAAGCTCCTATATTGCATCATATTAGATTTCATTTATTAAGATCCTCACTTCTTTTTTGGACATATTTTCTATTCTACGGGCTGCTGTCACACTGTCATTTCCCAACATTCGGGATACAGTGGTCCCTCGCTATAACTTGGGTCACCTTTCGTTTTTTTGTTGTTGTTTTTTTTACACAGCGCATTGTGTTCTGCATCCTGATCGGCTGTAGACCATTTTTAATCAATCATCTCCGTGCCGTGTCTCCTGTCCGGTACAGAATGTGTTCAGCTTGTCAAATTTACATAAATCTTCGATCGCTAGCAATGTGACTCTGAGTGCTGTACAGTATGTTTGGTGTTTGTTGGGGATAAAAGTTACAATGTCGACGAAACATTTTGGACTGTCAAAGGCACCTGCAGGTGCCTTTGGTTTGATTCTATACTACTGGACTTATTTTTCTATGAAGGTTTGAACTTTGTGTTTAAACAAGAGACAAAAGTGTGAAAATGTTCATGCCTGTCTGAGAAAAGTGTATAAAGTGTGTAGTGAGGGGTTTTAAAACATCTATAATAATTGTAAAAAATAAAGTTGGCTACTTCACGGATTTCACCTATCGTGGGTTAGTTTTAGAACGTAACTACTGCGATAAAGGAGGGACCACTGTAAATCGAATATTTCTTATACTATCTTAGCAGAGTATAGGGATTAAAATATGGAGAAGGAATGTGGCATAACAGGAAGGATACCACTTGGGGGGAAGAAACCAATCTTTTTTGCCCTTAGGAAAACTGAAAAATGAGATTGTCGTGTCACCCTTAATTGTTAATACACTCTTGGTTCTTCTACCTTGTCTGAGAGTTCATTTTCCACATCCTTCTTGATTCTGCGCAGCATAAAAGGCTTCAGGATCATATGCAATCTGGATAGTTGGTCTGAAAAACAACAACAAAAAAAATTATGTTTACTTACAAATCATATCACATGCAAATAGAGCCAGGATAGAAGGACAGTGTTGGTGCACCTATTTTCAAATAAGCTAAAAAGCATACATATAAAATAGGGGGGGAAAATAGTAGCCTTTGCTGTACTCACTCTCATCGATGGCAGACTTGTTTTCAGCGTGGCTCTCTATGTCCTTGGAGAACCACTCGTTAAACTCTTCATGGGAATCGAACAACGTAGGCATGATGAAATGCAGCAGGGCCCACAGCTGAGAGGAAAACATGCAGTCTCTTACAGTTCTGCCCGGATGACCACACACTTGCCAACACACACACACACACACACACACACGCACGCACGCACACACACACACACAGACGTCGCTCACCTCAGCCATTGTGTTCTGAATGGGCGTCCCGGTTAGCAGAAGTCTGTTCCGACACTGGAACTGCAGGAGGATTTTCCACCGAACGCTGAAAAATCACAGAAACCAGGACCGTCACCTGCTGTGACAGCTACAGATGTTTATCATCTGCATTTAACACTTCATTTAATGTAATCACTGGATGTACTACATTTTTGGGATTATCGCTTTGTGTAGCTGTATGTTTGGCCAGTCTATTGATTTTGGCTGGTCTCCAGTAGGAGCCGAGAAATGACACATACTAGTGAAACCGTAGAGACCGGTTACTGTATTTTTCCAGACATTTTTGTTGATTTACCAAATGATTTAAAGAACAGTTTCCCTTGTTCTGCATATTTTAGCTGATTTATTACAAACTTTTTTTCACTTGCATTTCTCAAGACACTTATCCAAAGCACGTAGGGCTTTATTTGTTCAGACAAAAAAACAAGAAAACTTACAAATGGCCACAGCATTCTGTGCAAGTTAGAACTGCTGGGACTAGAAAAGAGTCATTTCTTTTACAACACTTGTGTTTTGGCCAGAATGACATTATAATTGGTTAGTAAAGTTGTTAAAAGGCCGGTCTGCATTTAAAACATCTTAATAATGTTTGTATGCTCAGGCTAGTTATTGAATTGCCAAAGAAGGGTAAGATAAAATCTTTAAATACAAAGTCTGATAAATCAGATATCACGCATCGACACATGAACCTGTGACCCTGTGATCAGAAATATCAATGCCACCATGATAACGCTTTACCTTGTGCTGCTTTTCAGTGCCTGGGCTTCATCTAGAACCATGTACTGCCACTTGACCCTCTGAAAGTACTTGACATCTTGGACCACCAGCTGGTAGCTCGTGATGACCACGTGGAACGGTGCATTTTGCGTGTAAAGGGTTTTCTGTGTGACAAAACACAGCATTAAGAGTTAAAAGGATAAAAAGTGCTGAGTTTACTGGCTGCAAAATGTACGGTGATGTATCCTTCAATGTTTACCTGGCTCCAAAATTTCCGAATCACTTTCCGATCGTGAGGATTTCCCCAGTACGGTAACACCTATGGGACATATCAGTAACACTGTTCTGTCAGAAAACCTTCATAGATCAAAATAATCCCCATGTGAACATGTTTAATAAAAAAAAAGAATAAAAAAAACCAAAACCCTACAGTTAAGACTGAGCAATGCTGGAAAAACAGAGCCACAGTGATGTTCTCAGAGAAAATGTCTAGGCATAACATCGCACATGAACCACTGCCCCACTTGTTGAGATATAAAATGCGATGTGAAAAGATTTACACATCATTACGTCGCTCAACGCAAGCCGCTTTCCCATTGTTTTCAGTCAGTCTTGCTTTGAATGTTCAGGAAGCTTATCTTCAAATTGTGTAATGGGGTCTTTTCACACCTCATTAGCAAAACAAACTGCAATTGATTTATTTCCAAACTGGCTGAGAAAATGGGCAAAGCTGAATGTCGTACACAACAAAGAGTCATGTTTATCACTGACTCTGTGTGTGTGTGTGTGTGTGTTCAAGCATAGCTGACATATTGATGCATTTGATAATATTTTGGCTACGCACCGTCTTTCAAGAGCCAGTTATGGCATGCAAAATGATTTTTTTGAGAAGTACCACTCAACAAAAATAAAAACAGCTATGTAGTTATGTGTCAATGTGAACAGTGCTACAATACTGCCCCCTAATGGACAGCTCTAGATAACATTTCATCTGGTAACCTGCGCTTGCTCTCAGAATGTCAAAACTAACAAACCACTGCATTAAGAAGCGGAGAGAGAAATGCATTGGCGGCAGAACAACAGAAATGGCGAATCAGCAGTTCCTTTGGACGTGCTTCTGCAGATGTTTCAGTGTGTGTGTGCTCGCTTAGCCACGATGAGTTCTCACCTTGAATTTTGGCACAAAGCGGGTGAACTCCTGATGCCAGTTGTTGAGTGTGGACGCTGGAGAGATGATCAGGAATGGACCCCAGATGTTATCTCTCTGTTGCAGGAACAGAAAAGCAAATGCAATGTCAACCACCGCAACAGGTGGTCTGCTGTGCTTGTGTGAGCAGCACCCAGAAAACAGGAAGTCCTGGAGGGCCTGTGAAGCCCACAGCATGCACTTTCCTGCCAACGACAGTTGACTGAAAAGCTTGCATTTCCACCTTTTTTTTTTTTTTTTTTTTGGCCTTTGGGGTTGTGAGACTAAAAAATGTAAAGAGCTGGCAAATCAGCTCTTCAGAGGAGTGAAGTCATATGACTAATTCATTGAAATGTTCCAGCACCTGCAAAAAGCCAGAAACTGGGGACCCTTTAAAGGATGCAGGTGCAAATAGGCTGCCTTTTAGATGTTTTATCGCAAGTCGAAAACAATGGTGGAGTCAACTGAATATTCCGCAAAGTGTTTTGGAAGAGTGTGGTGAATGAAACCTTTTGGCCCCCCGTCCTCTCTCTCACCTCTGCTAAGTGTGCCAACAAAGCGATACTCTGAACCGTCTTTCCCAGTCCCATTTCATCTGCCAAGATTCCATTGATTCCCTGTGGAAATGAAGAGCAAAAGAGAAAAGGGAAGAAGAATTAAATCACTCAGTGGGGAGGAAAAAAAAATATTAGAAAACATCCTAAAACTGTACACATGTTGACCAAAAACAATGCTAGCAAGCACTGAATCATATTAGTGCTGTTACACTAGAGATTCATAAATTTTCTTAACCAAAACACTAATAATTTATACTGTTGGCCATTAAAAACTGCCCAATTCATAGTAATGAAAACTAACTAAAGGAATACTGAGAGTTTCAGAAAAGCGCAGCATAAGTCAGAAAAAAACAATAAAAAAAATAAAATAAGACATGTGTACCTGTTCATAAAGGTTAGCCAGCCAGTTCATGCCTTTGAGTTGGTAGCCCTTGAGTTTTCCGTTGAAGATGGTGGGCTGAGGAATGTCTTCATCTGCACGGATGGATGGGTTTGAAAGGCTGTAGCTTTCTCCAAACCCAGAGCCGGCTCCTGTGGACAAGCTGCCAGCTGCATGCAGGGATGCACTGCGACTGTCTTTAGCCTCTTCATCGAACATTCGCGTCTAAAGGAGGAGATTTGGACATTACCGGCAGTTGCGCTGTGTGAATTAGGGCATCTAATAAAGGATGTGTGTGAATTACTCACTCTCTCCTGATGAATCTGGTAGGCCTCTTGGGCATTCCTCAAGGCCTGGGATTTGTAGTATTCGCTATCTGCAATCACATACCATCATCTTGTGCATAAATGCATTGCAAACCATTTAAATGTAATATTTCTTCTGACAGAGTATATAGTCAAATCACAGCTAGTCTAAACTGAAATTCTTACTAATGTATTACCACAATTCTTTATACTTAATCAGATGAACTGCAAATTATCATCATTAGTAAACGGTATAATGACAACAATCATGATAAAAACAGAAAGTACACACTCTTTAAATTTTAACATTTTTGCCTTAAAATCTTGCAAATGTACAAAACACGACATGTTACACTCGTTATCTATTTACCGAAAAAGCAAAATGCAGACGAATTGAGTAAAAAAAAATAAGTACATACTTACTGCTTCCCCATGAATTAGCAGGAGAAGCAGCAGTCAGCTGCTGCTAAGCAAATGCACTTGTTTACCTGATCATCAGCACGTGTTCAACAGAAGACATTTTGGGAGTTTGCTGGCCTGGAGCATTCATGTGTGTGTTAACTTAATGTGTTAATTCACCCCAACGCCAGACCCAAGACCTATATCTCAGGCTCTGCAGGTCTCAGTTAGTATGCCAAATGTTAACATTTGTGACAGTACAATTAGAAAAAGACTCGCACAACAGTGATGATTTGGGCTTGCTCTACAGTGACAGGACCTGGGCACCTTGCAGTCATTGAGTCAACCATGACTCAATGACTGCAAGCTGTATGCCAAAGTATTCTAGAGTCAAATATTAGGCCATCTGTCCAACAGCTAAAACCTGGCCCAAACTTAGTCACGCAACATGACACTGATCACAAGCACAGCCACAAATTTATGACAGAATGACTGAAAAAGAAAAGAATCACGGTGTTGCAATAGCCGAGTCAAAGGCCAGGCCTAAGCATGACCTAAATGCTGTGATAGAATACCTACAAATCTAAATGATCCATAAAGAAGACTGGACCAAAATCATTCCACAGTGACACGAGAGACTGATTGCTTCACTAAGATCCTGAATCAAGGGTGTTCTTACTTTTCCACACAACGCTTTTGCATTTTGACTTAGTTTTTGTTAAATACATAATGACACAGTGTAACACATCATGTGCTTCGGTTCATTTGAGGTTAATTTTAAGACCTACTGAGGACTAGATCATTTTTATCATGCTTGTGAATAGATGGAGAGTGTACTTTTGTTTTACCATTGTAGAGGAAGAAAAAAAACATCTAATCTACAAGTAGAAGATTAGACAGGAAACAAACAGAAATGAGTTTCGTCCCATTTAATTTCACACTGTTATAGTTGATGAAGGGAGTCAATATATACAGTGGGGCAAAAAAGTATTTAGTCAGCCACCGATTGTGCAAGTTCCCCCACTTAAAATGATGACAGAGGTCAGTAATTTGCACCAGAGGTACACTTCAACTGTGAGAGACAGAATGTGAAAAAAAAATCCATGAATTCACATGGTAGGATTTGTAAAGAATTTATTCGTAAATCAGGGTGGAAAATAAGTATTTGGTCAATAACAAAAATACAACTCAATACTTTGTAACATAACCTTTGTTGGCAATAACAGAGGTCAAACGTTTACTATAGGTCTTTACCAGGTTTGCACACACAGTAGCTGGTATTTTGGCCCATTCCTCCATGCAGATCTTCTCAAGAGCAGTGATGTTTTGGGGCTGTCGCCGAGCAACACGGACTTTCAACTCCTGCCACAGATTTTCTATGGGGTTGAGGTCTGGAGACTGGCTAGGCCACTCCAGGACTTTCAAATGCTTCTTACGGAGCCACTCCTTTGTTGCCCGGGCGGTGTGTTTTGGATCATTGTCATGTTGGAAGACCCAGCCTCGTTTCATCTTCAAAGTTCTCACTGATGGAAGGAGGTTTTGGCTCAAAATCTCACGATACTTGGCCCCATTCATTCTGTCCTTAACACGGATCAGTCGTCCTGTCCCCTTGGCAGAAAAACAGCCCCATAGCATGATGTTTCCACCCCCATGCTTCACAGTAGGTATGGTGTTCTTGGGATGCAACTCAGTATTCTTCTTCCTCCAAACACGACGAGTTGAGTTTATACCAAAAAGTTCTACTTTGGTTTCATCTGACCACATGACATTCTCCCAATCCTCTGCTGTATCATCCATGTGCTCTCTGGCAAACTTCAGACGGGCCTGGACATGCACTGGCTTCAGCAGCGGAACACGTCTGGCACTGCGGGATTTGATTCCCTGCCGTTGTAGTGTGTTACTGATGGTGACCTTTGTTACTTTGGTCCCAGCTCTCTGCAGGTCATTCACCAGGTCCCCCCGTGTGGTTCTGGGATCTTTGCTCACCGTTCTCATGATCATTTTGACCCCACGGGATGAGATCTTGCGTGGAGCCCCAGATCGAGGGAGATTATCAGTGGTCTTGTATGTCTTCCATTTTCTGATGATTGCTCCCACAGTTGATTTTTTCACACCAAGCTGCTTGCCTATTGTAGATTCACTCTTCCCAGTCTGGTGCAGGTCTACAATTCTTTTCCTGGTGTCCTTCGAAAGCTCTTTGGTCTTGGCCATGGCGGAGTTTGGAGTCTGACTGGTTGAGGCTGTGGACAGGTGTCTTTTATACAGATGATGAGGTCAAACAGGTGCCATTCATACAGGTAACGAGTGGGGGACAGAAAAGCTTCTTACAGAAGACGTTACAGGTCTGTGAGAGCCAGGGATTTTCCTTGTTTGAGGTGACCAAACACTTATTTTCCACCCTGATTTACGAATAAATTCTTTACAAATCCTACCATGTGAATTCATGGATTTTTTTTTCACATTCTGTCTCTCACAGTTGAAGTGTACCTCTGGTGCAAATTACTGACCTCTGTCATCATTTTAAGTGGGGGAACTTGCACAATCGGTGGCTGACTAAATACTTTTTTGCCCCACTGTATAGAAATTTCAGCCATCAACAATGACTACTAATTTCTTCTGTAATACATTAAACTCGATTGAGTCGTTCATACCATAGTCCTCTTGTCCCATGTTGACCATTACTCCTCCTCCAATGTCTATCTGTCTCTGGGCTGCAGTGTCTTCAAGTTTTCTCAGAATTTCCTCCTGTGCCGCATCTCCACCTGGAGCCCCCACGCTAGCTTTACCACTCATAAAATGAGCATACAGCTCCGTCTGGGTAATGAGAAAATTCAGTTTGCGCTGCTGACGCTTGGCCTGAGAGAGTCAAAAAAAAAAAAAAAAAAACCCAGGGAGAAAAATGTATCTATATTTAGGATTTTCAAAAAACCTGCAATGGCAAATTAAAAATGTCTCCATAATAACTTCCTTGTCACAGACCTCTCTCATTTCTTCATCAAGTTTACGTTGCTCCAGGGCTTCCTTCTCGGCTCTCTTTCTGTGCTCCTTTTCCACCTTGTCATATTTTTTCCAGTAGAGCATCATCTCCTTGGTAAGACGCCGGGCACGGGGTAATGTTTCTTTACAGTTCTTCTGAGCCTGAATAGCTGCACGCCGGACCTCTCGCATGCACTGGTGAGCCAGCTAAGAGGACATGAATCACACGTTAAAAGTTACTTTTGCAATATACAGACATGAAGAGTTACCAACACGCTGAACACATGTGTGCAAAACCAAAAACAGTTAACAAAATGCTTTAAATGTACCTAACCATACAGTGCTGTGTACACTTTACTCACCTTTTTTGCATTGGTTAATACCAGATTCTTAGCAGAAGTCTTCTGCTTGAAGGACTGAAAAGCGTAGAAATGGGACAGTTGGCATTAGAAAATGTTGGAAAAATGGGACCAACATCAAAACAAAACTGACTCTTTGCTTAACTAACCTTGGGGATTTCTTTTTTGGCAATGGTGAGCCAGACTTTGCGTCGGCGAGCATTCAGCTGCTCGACGGTGAGATGTTTTTTCTTCACCATGGGCAGCGGAGCATCATGGGAAAACTTAGCAAATATTTTGGTGACGAAGGGACGCTCCTCATCCACAAATTCTCCCTCTCCTCGTTTCTTCTTCTTCTTTACTTTTTTTAGTTTGGCTACAAAAAAAAAGGAAAGACATTTAAATGAAAAGGTAGATCTTGTTTGCGGTTTTAAAATATATTTTTCTTGTTTGTTTTTGTTTTCCTTAAAGGCACTGACACTGGCATGCCTTTTTTCTTCTTACCCTTAAATTTCTTTTCATCTTTGATTTTCTTTTTCTTTGGACCCAGCAGATGGCGTTGTTGCTCATAGAAGGGATCATGAGTAGATAAGAGTCCTGTGCTGTAGTACTGATACTGGTGAAGCTGAGCAAACACAAACACACAGAGGAGCATGATACATCTTAATTAATATGTCTGAAGAACTTTGTTGTAGGTGATGAGGCTCTGAATTGGCTGATTTTCATTTTTTTAAAGTAAATGTCTTGTCCTGTACTTCTTTATTTAGTGGGGTTCCCCAAGGTACTATTTTGAGTACCCACTTATTTGCTTCTTATATATTATCCCTGAGGCAAATTGTGCATGGCCATGCCATTGATTTCACCCAATTATATATTTCACCACCTGTTCTGGCACCAGAGCTACATCCTGCATTATGTTCTGACTCTCTGAGAGGGGATTTCCAACACATTTCGACAGCTAAATGACGCTAAACCAGAAGAAATTATGAGAAACCACTATGAATCAAGCACAAGCAGTGTTATTTGCTCCTTTTGTTTTGTAGCACTTATTGATTAAGAACTTAATTAAGAAGCTTATTATTGCAATGACATTAAATTGACACAAAGTATTAGCAATTAGTGTTCTTTATTTATGTGTGTATTTGTACCTCCCGGTCAGAGTAGAAGTTGCTCTGATGCTGCCTCGTGTAACGATGGAGCCTCAGCATGTCATGTAGTTCTTCCCGAGAAATGCTGAAGTTTGCGTCATCTGAGTCTGTATCTGAGTCTGTGGTGTCATCACTCAACAAGATACTCTACATGAGAAAAAAAGTAGGTACAGGCATGGTTACAGGAAGCTGAGAGCATGTGACACACAAACGTATCCTATGAGAAAGGAGGTAGATATAAAACTAAAATTCTTCAAATATGGAGGTCAGTATTAGCCAGTGTAAATACCTTCAGCCATTTCCTGTTCTTCTTCAGCTTAGAAAAATTGTAAAGGCTTGTTTTATTTGCCTTTTGGTCTGTGAAACAAACAAAAAAAGAAACAACACAGGATAAATATGCATGAAAAGATTCATTAAACCAATGAGTGTGGATGTGTAGCAACATGTCACTAACACATTTCTCAATACATCTTACCTTTACCTTGCAGAAGTACTCCATTAAGCGGCTTGCCATCTGCCAATCCATCTCCTTGATCACACGACTCATTCTTTATTGTCAAAGCCGTATCATGAGTGGTGGCATCCAGGGAGATCCCTGGCTCCAGTCCACCCTCGCTGTCATCGCTATCATCACTACAAGAGAAATGTATGGCTGTAAGCTCAACATTTGCATCCTATTTGTATATTATCTGTTCTCTTCTTAGATAGTGTAATGTAAAGCAGATGACAAGAGGTGCAATCAGCCATGCAAAACATCTAAATTTATATATATTTATATATATATATATATATATATATATATAAAAATATATACACACACAACATACAGTTTCATTTTGATAAGATGGGAAGATTGCTGCAAAACACTTCGGTTTTTTTATAGGTGGCCAAAACAAACCTTAGCCTGGAAGCAACAAGTGAATGCCCACTATCAGCACCTCTTTTTCTGTACCTGGTTATGTCTCTGTTGAAGATAGCAGCGGTTTGACGCAAAAAACTGTCCAACTTCAGGGATCTTTCTAAGCGCTGCAGGTAGAGAGGTTTGGCTAGGCTGGAGGCCCCTGATACCCCAACCTCCAGTTGGCCACCCTGCCCTGACGCCATACACCACAGACCACCTCTGCCCAGCAGGGCAGGACCTTTTACTGAAGAGAGAAGTATGGAAGAAATAGATGTGCAAACGGCACAAGGTAAGAATGAGCAGTACAGGAAAGTTACAGCTATGTGAAGAAAAACATTTTAATGTTATGCACCTAAAGTGTTCACCTAAAGAGTAAAAATGGTCCAGACTAAAAGGAACTGTACATTGCTTCATTTTCTCAGCTAATCTGGTATAATGGGAGATAATCCCCTAGTATGTTTAAAGATTTCATAATTACTGCCTACATTTTTTTTGTCAAGGTCAGAAAAAAGGCACTTACACCAAAGACAAAATACTTGCCTCCAAATGCACAGATATGAAGTATGATACTGTCCATTCTACAAAATGTTTATTCTATTATTTTTTTTTTTAATGGACATACCTTCTCAATAATGGATGCCATTGATTTTCGATTCCAACACTAATGATCAAGATGAAAAGCCTACAAAATAAGAAATGCAGTCACACACTGACAGTTAAATGCAAACAAAAGCTTTTATTAGAAGCTCATTTTACAGTGCTGTACTAACAGTGTTTATGCACGTGATTTCAAAACGACAAAGGAAAAGTTAGTTTATTTGAACATTTCTATGCGTTTAAAGTAAAAATAATTTGCTTCCATGTTTCAGTATAAATACGTCGTACAATTAATTGTGCTTTGAACTCAATTTTGAGAATTTATTTTAGTTTATTTTCAATAAAAAATAAGTTATACGTTATAATCAGCCATATATTATGTTCGATAGTGTGTCTAAGTAATCTTGGTAATCATTTTCAGTCCTTGCAGTTTATTAAAAAATAAAATTCAACTTTAGGCATAGTGTAATTAATTAAGTGTTATTATGCATTAGGTCCTTATGAAGAGTCAGGTGGTTGTTTTGAGAGTTTCCATGCTAAAGTTAACTCAGCTGTCCACAACAATACCCATAAACAACACTATGGTATTTATTCACTTGACTTTCTGTGAGTTCATTTCCTCAAATGTAGCAGGCTGCAAGGGACTAAAGTTTAAAAATAAATACTTTTTTAAATAGCATTGCTATCACGTCGTTACGTTGTGCTTTGGTGGATAGCGAAACCAAGCTAGTGTTAGCCAGGGCTTGCTAGCTAACCTTCAGCAATACTGTAGCTTCAAAGCTAACGACCGTTAGCTGTCAGCAAAAGCAGCATTGCCTCGGATCAGTGACAGTAAAGAGGCTCAATGTGCTGCTACAGACGCTCACTGACGGCTTTGCCCACGCCAGTTCAATTAGGTAGCACAGGTAGTTTTACTATAGCTAGCCTCTCCTTGCTATCTTTGTAACTTAGCGTATCATTAACGTTAGCTAGTTAGCTTATCAAATACTAAGGCGTTTTGACACCTTCGTCCTCTCACACCATTAATATGAAGTATTTAAATCGGCCCTGTCTCTTTAAGGCCACCACCTCCCTGCCTAAACAATGTATTAAGATATGAAATCGGTTTAATGACAACTCTTTAGCTTGCTTGCTGTCACCATGCAGCGACAGCTAGGGCCTCCGCCCGCGCCTCTTGGACCCTCGTTTCGGATACGAGCCGCGGCTCGGTTGCTTGGCGCACGCATGATCCCCATCTTTTAATTCTTTCTCCCTCCCGGCCATCTTCCCCATTGCTCCTTCGCCATAACAACCACCGCAGAGTCTCTCACCTCGGCCCCGTGTCCGCCTTTCAGTCTCTCTCGTCGCTGCTGCCGACTCTCGGTTCTCTGACTCCAAAATGGCGGTTTGAGATGCCGAGCGAGTCTGTGAGCTTTGAGTCGGCAGCAACAGCGGAGAGGCGGCCACTTTCTGTTACTGAGAGAGCAGAGACACGACGCCATGGCGAAGGTACAGCAAGGAGCAGGCATTTTAATCAATCCCAGAGAGAAGGACGCCAACCTATCCACGTCTCCTAGGACATGACCATGACAAAATTTTCACCTGTATTTTTCGCTAATAAAATACGAGATAGCGCTATCATGCCTTCGGGTTTGGAACGTGTCTTTGCAACTAACGTAAATGTATCGATGAATTTCCGATGTTGATTGATCGTGTCTGCTGGCTGCGAAGATTACCGAGCTACGTCTTACGTCACTAGAAGGGAACTCCGTTTTAGGTAAAGTGGACACCGTCACAAAATTTTGAAAATGTGAGTAAGTAATTGGCTTAAGATTCTCGGAGGACAACAAAAACAACAAAAAACACATTTTATAGTCTAACTTACCAGTTATAGTCTCTGATAATGACTGAATTATATAATGACTACAGGCTCATGGAGTTGGTAGCAAGGTTATTATAATTAAAACTAAGAATTGAAGTTACTTATAAACCAATTATTTCTGTAAACTGAAATAAAAATAAGAATTAGACTTCGGAGAAATTAAAACTAACAGAAACAATAATTATTTTTTTGCAACAATAAAATTAAATATACAGGAAAATTCTTGCACATCTGTTTATTGAACATGGCAAGTCCACCACTTTAGGCACATTAGCTTCCTGTCATCTGTGTTTGGATTATAGTACCAGTTGTCAGCCTCACAAATCTTGATCCTGACAATTGTAACTTAAAAGAAAAACTTCCAAAAACTGGCAGGCAGCGATCCCAACAATGACACATGTATTTGCAATCACTTAAACTCAGATCTTCCTGTTAAAATGCAGTTTACACAAAATCACCAGTTGCATCTTTTTCACTTATGCTGCTCTTTTCTCATCTTCCTTTAACTTACTGGGCTGTTAGTAGTCAACTGCAATCTTGAGAAACTTCGATGAAGCACAGGGCTTTTCATTTTTCACAGTAAACATAAAATGATTTGTTAAATATTTTTTACATTTAAGCCAAGTCAAAAAAAAAAAAAAAAAATCTGTCATAACTGAGAAGCTGTACTGTGCCATAGCTGAACTCAAAAACAGCCTATATGTTATATAATGTTTAGATGAACACAGATGCATTAATTGGAGAGAACAAACCGAGCTTAGGACAGGCAGTTATTTTGTTAGTGCATTTTGTGTTTTCACTGAATCGAACAAATACACAACATAATGCAGTTAACAGCTAGAAATGAGTGTAAAGCAGTTGTATCCTTATATATAATCTGAGGTTTAGGCACATGTATGCAGTATACAACTCTAGCACAAGCATAGATCAGGTTGGTTTATGTCTTCTTTATGTTCTTCACTACATACTCCTAGTGCAAATGTTCAGTTTCAAATACTGACAACAAAACAAGTGCAGTTTCTAGAGGACAGAAGCTGATTAAGTGTTCAGCAGTAGGCACTACCAACAGGATATTGGCATGTCTCCGCTTAATGTGTCTGTCCTGTGGATCATCCACTTTCGCTGACATATAGTGAGTTTGTAACGAAGAGAAAAAAAGTCTTTGTTCACAGCCAGCTGGATTTCTCCTCCTCAAATTTCTGCGGATCGATGAAAGGCTTGTCGATAGATTTGATCATCAGTTCGCCGCAGTATACGCACTCGGATGCGACGATGTCATCAATGTCTGATTTTATCTGCTCACGGCTTGTGCCCGCAGTGGCCTTGCCCAAGCTTGATGTGTCACCCTCATCCTTAGGTGCTGGACGGTGGCGTGATTTGGATGATTGCGTGGTTGCTGCCAGCTTTTTATGAAGATCCTCCAGGCGATTCTGCTTGAAGGCCGACAAATGAGGAGTCACTTCCTAAAAAAAACGTAGAAGGAGGAAAAAAAAGGTCAGAGGACATATTCAGAGTCGATAATTTCCAGATTGATTACTGACTGAATTAAATAAAAAGTGAAATATTCCTGTGTGCAGCAAGTTACCTGCAACAGGCAGTCATTGTGGAACATGTGCCCACAGAGGAACAGATAGAAGGGCCTGTTGAGCAATGGGAAGTCACAAGCAGCACACTTTTCTTGGGAATCCACTACACCATACTTGTTCCTCATTTCCTGTATGTCTTCCCTAATACGTTTTGCGCTCTCGGTGGCCTCTTCCATTTCCTGCTTCAGCTCTTCAATGTGCTGGTTGTACTCCTCCAGGGAAAGGCAGATGGCCTCCTGAGAATCCATGATGAACAGAGCATTAAGAACCTTCATTTGAAATAGTACACTATTTTGTGTGTTTGTGAATGCAGATGCCAGCCAGTATCACCCCATCTGGATATTCATCACCTACTACAAATAGAAAGAAAAAAGTGTCTAAAACCTTGCCCACTGCTTAAAGATTCTACTTATGAATACACAGAATCTGATTACTGAGATCAGGTCTCACCCGACCGCTCAATTTACTGTAAAAACACACACACTGAGGGAAAAAAAAAAGACAGGAAAGAACATCCTACTTATTACAGACCTTAAAGTGGTCGATGGTGACAAAGTCTGGAAAGAAAGGAAGGATGTCTTCAATTTTGAGCAGGTTGCAGCTGGACAGACAGTTCATGGCTTTCTTAACATCTTCCTCCTTCTGCACCACATGCTTGGCGATTTTCAGCCAAAGCTTTTTCCTCAACTCCTCATCGTCCTCTGGGAGGTCAGCGCAGGACTTGGCCAAGTCCACGTCTACCTGCGGACAATTAAAAAAAAACGACAAAAAACAGTGCAACAATTGAAATCGCCAACTGCTGTCTATAATTTTGATAATCTGGAAAAAAGAAAAAAAGTGACACAACATTTCAATGATTTACATATGTTCACCGCTTCTTTACGAGCACTGCTGATCCATTAATATACATTACTTACTTCTAAAGCAAGATCCACTGCCTCCTCGTACAGTTCCATAATCCTATAAACCAGCACACAGGCCTGCCTGTAGCCATGCTCCGCACACAGCCTGAGAGCATACTTGAGATCGTAGTGGATCTCTGAGGCGTGTGTGCCTGCCTGCTCTAGATACCACAGCAGAGAGTCTGGTTTGTACTTTGCATAAAGCGACAGCAAGTAGTTATGGATGGCCTCCTCTGTTACCATCAGCTCATAAACGCAGAACTCCATGTAGCGGATGGTCTCGTTGATCTGCTGCGTGCTGCCCATCTGGCTGTAGTTCATCAGAGCTGGGATGAGCTTCTTTGGGTCCAGCCTCTTGCCCATCTGAATCCACGCGTCCACCACGTTTTTGGGAATGTGCTGCATGAGCACCGGGGAGAACTTGTAAAAAAGCTTTTCGTCACAGTGCTTGGAGAGCACATCCAGAGCAGCGCTGTACTCGTCGTGCTGGCAGTAGTGGGATATCACTCTCTCGTAGTCCTGCATGACGACTGAGAAGTAAACCATGTCGTCCACGTTGCCGTGGCTGGCCAGCAGGTCGTAGATGGTGGTGCGGTTGTTATACAGGCAGTCTCTGTGCTTGGAGCTGCCAAGGAACTGACGAAAGTCGTCACGGGTTTCTTTGAAAATGACGCTGTTGCCGTCACTCTCCAGCTGGCCGAGGCGATTCAAGTAGAGCTCAGCTAACCAGGTGACCAACAAGGTGATCTGAGTTCTCTCACTGGGTTTGAGATTGTTTAGCTTCTTCAGTAAGAACTCCTTTAAGGCCTCCTCTTGTTTGGCTTCTATGAACTTGAGAGCAATCTCTTCAAAATAGTTCTGTGTTTGTGCGTAGCACATGGCGCTCTCCAGATAGCGTTTATTCTGGAAACAGTGCTCAGCCTCCTTTGCCAACACCATGTCCATACACTCAGGCCGATCGCGACAGTACTCCTTGGCCAGATCAAATTTATTCATGCTCATGTACATCTGCCAGACATCCCTGGACTCCCGCTGGATGTGATATCGAAAAACTGCCCGCTCAGTGTAGATCCACACCAACCCGCCAACTGGGTCTTTGATCATTTTCTTGAGGCTGCCAAATTTATCTGGGAACAAGTCCTCGTAAACCACTTGCCCGTTCAGAGTGCAGATGGCCTTGACTCGGTCATGAAGCAGGAGCAGGAAGTGGAACTGTGTCAGCACAATGGAGATAGGCTTGTTTTGATCAAGGTCAATGTCTGGAGTGTATTCCCACACCTGTTTGTGAAAGAGGAGATGTGGAGATAGTATATGACACATAAAGACAGCAAGGATGAGATATTACTAAGAAAAATGTTAAAAAGTTTTCACACACGCTGACTGACATTTACCTGCACATCACTCAGCAGGGAATCAGGCCTGACGTAGTCGAGCTGACCATAAAGAACTCCATTACCCATCATCCAGGCGAACGCCTTGGGGGACGTTCGCAGCTTAGGGGTGTAGAATGTGATCTCGCTGTGTCCCATATTGACTGGGAACTCCTGGAAACTGGGCAGCAAGTCCTGATTTTGATTGAAGATGGAGCTGAAGCCTTGCTGCTCTGACCCCTCGGCTACCTTACCCACAAACTGGAACAGGCGTTTGCGTGTGGTAGCTATGATAAAGTACTTGTTCTCCAGGCCCCGCTCGACCTCCAAACAGCAGACTGGAGCAGGTTTGCCGTCCTCCTCCACAGAGTGGACCTACATCAGGATGTTATCAATTATATCAAGAGGAAGAAATGAACTACATCAGGATTTTCTTCTGTTTCCACAAGTGCATTAAATGTATATGCTTATAATACAGTTTGAACAGTTAAAACGTACAAAGCAGATGTGGCTATCGTGTGCTAAATAGCAGACGTAATCACTTTCTCACCTGTCTAAAGTATTGATCTGGATTGGTGTTAAACAAGCTGCCCTCATTCGCGGAGATCTCTGCCTCAAAAATGATGCCTTGACTCGTGCCGACCAGGATGGGTCCTGTGCTGGTCTCGTTGCCCAGCAGCTTGTTCCAGCCCACACTCTCGATGAGGTGGCCTCTCCAGCGGGATAAACTGCGCACCTTCTGGGTGTTCCTGTTGAGGTACAGACACTCACTGGTGTTCAAGCTCATCAGCAGATGGGAGCCTGTAACGGGAAAATATGGAGGAGGTTATAGCTGTTGTTAAGCAGTCATAACTGTGACATAGCATTTATATATGATGATGATGATGATTTATAGATTGATGCACTGCCAGACATTTTTGTCTAATTGTTTTATCATATGAAACTGTTGTCTTTATCCAAGTTCAGACTTGCTGTGCATTGAGGTTTGTGGCTGCTGATATTACAGCACTTATGTATGAATGCTGAATCACCTCAAAATACACAATGACTAATCAAAATCAATTATTTCTCCAATCATACAACAATATATAATATCTGCATAATCTATAACAACATAACATAGCACTGTCTTGCAGAATGTTCGATAGTAATTAGCAGTCCATTTATGATGTATAAACAATATTTTGAAAACTATTATGGTTTATCTCACCTGTTGGGTCCAGGAACAGTCTGTGCACTTTACTGTCATCTTTCCTTCCTAATTCAGTCTGGTTGGGTTGATCTGGTTTTGCTAAGTCAATCCTACACAAAAGAACAATAAAATGGAAAACCTTAGTACAATATCTTGAGACAGATGTGCTGAATAATACAACAAAGTTAGAATGTTGTGTAAAAATGTAAATAAAAACAGAATACAGCTAAACTAAAGCAAGCGTAAACACAACCTGACAAATGTTTAAAACTAGGAAGATTGTGCCCATTGTGAATTACAGAGAGACATTCAGTTTAGGGTCCAACATATTAACCATACAATATCTTCTAAACTTAGGCCTTACTTCTTTCAGGAAGAAGATGCTAAGCATGCCAAACGTCATTGTTCACATATTCCACGAGCATAGCTGTGTAGTGACAGTGTGTGGGAGATTAAAAACACTTTTCAAACGAGAAGTCCATGAGCTGCTGTAAGCAGATGAAATTCAATGCCGAGCACAGATGGGAAAACGTTTTTGATTTCCCAACAGCATCAGCTCCTCTCCCACACTGGCAGAGCGTTGTTTAAATGAAAGATAATACAGCAGTGTGGTAAACACGTCCCTGATCCAAAACACTTTTGATTTACATTTTAAACTGCACCTCCATGTTTTTACAAAATGGGTTAATGACGGTAAATTACAAAACAAAATAACAAAACCTAATGAAACTAATCAAAGCCATACAAACAGCAGTGAGCGTTTGAACTGCATGTCATTGTGCTATTTGCCTTAGCAAGGTGTCCTTTCCCAGACTCATGCACAGCTGATTGTTGCAGACAGCCAGATGATTTATCTTCTCAGGTGGGGTGAAATCAATCCTCTGCTTGTTGAATATCGGCTTCTCTTCTTCAAGCCTCGCGTTGACAAAGCCTAACGTTGAGAATATAAATGTCTGTATCAGCCAAATATTTCCCACTGCATCTTAGCACGGAGCTTTAAAAAAAACGAAGAGGGCGACCTACCAGAATGGGTTATCCCGATGTTGGTGCTTGACAGGCGGCTGTGCTGCTGCGCACTTTGCCGGATGTTTTGAGAATCCTCGTACTCATCGAGAATTGAAGCCATGGTTAAAAGTGCCTCAGCTCACTTATTGAATGGATTAACAATACAGGACAGGAGCCAACCCTAAAGCAACATGGGGTGGGAAAGAAAACCTGCTAGCAGGTAGCTAGCCAGCTAGCACAAATTTACCCGTTAGAGCTGCAGTAACGTATTTCCTTTGTCCGCGTGAGTCTAAGTTAAGAACAAAAAAGCACAACAGACGCGTTTATTCTGCAGCATTAACACACGAAGAGAGGAAATTTCAATCATTCGTTTTCTCACACCAGCTAACTTAGCTTCCGCGTACAGAACGCAGGGTAGACCGTGATAATCAGGTGACACATGGAATCATGTGACCACTTTGAATGCAATGCTATCTTGTAAACACCAGGGAGCGTAGTTCGTCCAAAAGTGGTTGTATTTAGACGCTTAGAAAAAAATATAAATAAATCCTGAGCGCTTTTGTCATTTACATGTTGTTCAAGTATCGGATACTTTTCATTTTTAACTTACAGACGGCAAAGAATTTGTATATAATATTTTCTCCACAATGAATGTCTAATATATATGGGCTTTATTAAAACAAGCTAATCTATATATCTATCTAATAGAGAGAAAAGCTGAAAGAAAGCTGTTGTTATTGTTCTGTCAGTAGGCGTGTCTATGCAAATCACAACCTGTCTGAGCACAGTGGTTGCCCTAAATACGTCCCACCCCGCACATGTTGCTCCTCAGTCGTACTTCTACAGTCAGTCTGGTGGTATGTGTCAGAGAGAGAGGCAACCTACGGTATCTAGTGTCGCTGCGACCGGGACGGAGAAGAGTTTGCATTCAGAGGTTTAATGTTCGGCTCGACATGCCACCTCACATGGATTACTTTTACCACGAGTCCCGAGTCCCATCTGCGTGCGGGCTGACCCGGGAGGATGAGCTCGATCCCGCTGTCATCAGCTGTATGCTGGTCGGAGACGGAGCCGTCGGGAAGACCAGCATGATCATCAGCTACACCTCCAACGGATATCCGACAGAGTACAAGCAGACAGGCTTTGATGTCTTCTCCGGTGAGTGATGATTTTTAATTTTTAATGACAGCACAGATTTACATTGAGTGGCAAGTTATGTTGGAAGTGGAATGGCACGAGCTGCATGTTCTGATGTTTGAATTGGTTACTGTGTTTACTGTAAACTGACTGACTGATGTGGTTTTTAACAGGTCAGGTCCAAATTGACGGATCTCCTGTCAAAGTTCAGCTTGTGGACACTGCTGGCCAGGTATGAATTCCTTTACACTTGAATCAAGAGTTTCATTTAAGGCTGACACAAAATACCAAATTATCCACTGATGAGACACCCTTTTGAATTTAATGATATGAGCTATGAAAGTACAGACCGTCACATCCTTGCTTAACCCACTGTGTGACTCACTGACAGGATTTCAAACTGAATGTTAATGGCGTATTTAGTGACTCAGACTTGGTGCTCACTTTGATCGGCATTAACCCTCGTTCTGTCTCCACACAGGAGGAGTTTGACGAATTCCGCGCTATGTCCTACGCCCACACGGATGTCTTCCTCCTGTGCTTCAGCATGGTCAACCCCACCTCGTTTCACAACATCACCAAGAAGTGGGTGCCAGAGATCCGTTCTAACAACCCGACTGCTCCCATCATTCTCGTAGGGACTCAGTCCGACCGGCTGCTGGACGTAAACGTCCTCATCAACCTGGACCGATCCAACGTCAAGCCGGTTCTGAGCTCCCGGGCCCGGAGCATGGCGGAGAAGATCAGAGCCACGGAGTACATAGAGTGCTCGTCGCTCACGCAGAAGAACTTAAAGGAGGCCTTTGACTCCGCCATCTTCGCTGCCATAAAGAACAAAACGCGTAAAACCAAGAAGAGGAGGTTTTCTGACAGGCGAACCAAAGCGTTCTCCAGGTGTAGCTGGAAGAAGTTCTTCTGCTTCATCTGAACTCCTTGTGATTGTCGACCCTGTGGGTTGTGGACAGAACCTTGTTATTTATTTGATTCTCCTACTTTCACTTCGATCACATATTCAGTATGTGGCAGCGTAGCACTGTTTCCTTTTTTTAAAAATGATTTGGCTTATTTTCAGTGGGATGCCAAATGGGGAAACAAAAGACACGATTGAGAGCACTGAGCTAACATCAGCAGTGACTGCAGAGAGGATTCTGGGTCGTTCTCACATTGACCCGGGACAACAGTATTGTTTACATTACATTTACATGTTTGATTTGGTTCACGTAGCCTGCGCCCCCTTGAGAGGATAGGACGGTGTGAGCTGACACTTCAGTGTGGGGAGATGAAGAGATCAAGCTCGAGCAGGCACAGGGAGAGAGAAGAGAAAAGACCAGGTCTTCATGTAAAGCTGTGAATTTGCATGGTGCTCTGCCTTTTAATGTAGGCATGTGAGAGAGATAGAGAAACGGAAAGTGTCGGGTCTGTGTTTGAGCAGATGGGCGTTAGCCACTTCGCCGCTGTGTTCCCACTGCCTGACTGCACCGGCGATTTATATGCAGCAGCTGTGAGTTCACCTCGCTGTGTGAGCTGCCGCATTTTTACCTGCGTGCAAATCTCCCCAGGCTGGTTTTTCTGTTGCTATTTTCTGTCCTCCCCATTTAAGGTCAGCTGATGTGACCGGTGTTTATTTCCTGATGCACAATTGATAAAGAAAACACAGAGGGAGATTTTGTTTGTGACACATCAAGTCGGGCCGAGGAGCTAGTTTGTAAATCTCCTCGTCTTAAGGTGAAAGGTTGCAAGAGACCAGTGACCTTTGGCTTTTTATTCCCCTCTCCTCATCAATCTGCATCTGTGAAAGCTAGCACTGCAGGGATCCCGACTTCCTAACACCAACCATCTTCATCCTGGCTTTCTTATTCGCCTCTTCTTTGTTTTGTTGGCTCAATACGCTGCTTATCTCCTCCTGTGTGTACAGTTAGGGGTTGCTAAACAGCCTCAGTGTGAATGCAAGTGTAAGGTAAATACACTTTAAAAAAACAAGCTTGTACCTGTGACAAATGTGTAAGAATGAAAGAAAACTTACATTTGCACTCCAGTGTTTTGTTATCTGGTGGGTGTAAACTTTTGTATATTTTGTTATGCTTCTCGTGGAAGTCGACTAAATGTTTAAACTGTTCTGTTTATTAAAAACGGGTCTTATCGTCGCGCGTATGTTTATGAAATATCACACGAGGCACGAGTTTTAACAGGATTAATGTACACTACAGATTTGTTATATTTTGTATCATTACCAAATCACCATTAATCTTAACCACCTTCTGCTCTAAAGCTGTGTGTCCTTTACATGGAGTGATGTGATGCCAATAAATGAAGTGAAGCTCATCTATCTTCTGTGTTATGTATATATTTTTTTAAAGTTGTTAAACAGTTGTTTATGTGGTGTGATGCGAAGGAAAACTTTGTAAAAAGCCGAAGCACTGCTCGCTGCAGGGTGCCCGAAAGGTCCCCAGGATCACACCGGGTAGTTTTCCTGAACCACCCTCAGCCCAAACATATGATAAACAACCTCTGGGCTCCAGCTGTGCGTCGGCTCGATCAGTTCCAATGCAATCCACATGACTGTTAATGGGTACTGGCAGTGTCATGCTGTGACTGATTGCCACGTCTTGATTAGGCCTTTTTCCAAAATGACACGGGAGAGTGACATTTGGGGGAGAGTGACTGAATCAAATGCACTGATTGAGAATAAACACTAGCGGTGGAGCACAGAACATTGATTACAGACTGCATGCATGCTTTTGTCTGAAAGGAATCTCTTGTACTCGTTTTTAAGCCCGAGCTGCAGAAAAATAAACGTGGACGGAGTGTCGCCGAGCAAACTGAGGGTGAACATGACAGAGGAAAGCATGAGAAGTGCCTTTGTTCAGAGCAGTGAGCGAGAGCATATGAAAACGCATTCATCCCAATACTTCAGAAATCTGTTTGCCATTAGTCAGTGGGCAGTCCGTCATGTGGAAATCTGTCAGGGTTCTGTTTGAACGTCTGTTATTGATAGGGAAGCGCGGGACATCTCACTCTTGGCCTACTGACCTCATGCAGTGGAGAGGTCACAGAAGGGAGCTGGTGTTTTGCAATCTGACAGCGTGACAGCGCTTTCACACATGAACTCTCGGTAACCAGCTGGTGTTAGCCATGACCACTGACAACAGTCACAGAGGTCCATAGAAAGATTAAAGCTGCTCTTACAAATAATTCCATATGAGCAATGGTTTAAATGATGATCTTGTACTGTGTGGGTGCTTTTCAGTGACAAACACAAAGCTTTATCATCCAAATCAGTGTTCACTATTTCCACCTCCCACAGTTTAATATTATGTATGGCGCTAAAGACTCTAAAAGGTGACTGCATGCTACCTGCCCACCTTCAAACAGCAGCTAAAGGCAGCAGCTGCTGAAAAACATAGCAGAGCATGGCGAGAGATACTGCCAGAAACTAGCACCTAATAAGTGTGATCAAAACATTGGGAGAACTGGTCCATAAAACTCAAAAGCCTTACCTGATACAGGTGTGGCCAATCCCACATTTAAGGTTCTTACACTCTCAGTGTTATTTTCTTGCTACGACTATATCACTATATCATAGTCTAAGACCTTCAGTGTGCGCACATGGCACTTTTACTTCAACCATGTTGTTTATTTAATTCAATTCAATTCAATTCAATTTTATTTATATAGCGCCAAATCACAACAAATGTCGCCTCAAGGCGCTTCATAGATACAGAGAAAAGCCCAACAATCGTATGACCCCCTATGAGCAAGCACTTTGGCGACAGTGGGAAGGAAAAACTCCCTTTTAACAGGAAGAAACCTCCGGCAGAACCAGGCTCAGGGAGGGGCGGCCATCTGCTGCGACCGGTTGGGGTGAGAGAAGGAAGACAGGATAAAGACATGCTGTGGAAGAGAGACAGAGATTAATAACAGATACGATTCAATACAGAGAGGTCTGTTAACACATAGTGAGTGAGAAAGGTGACTGGAAAGGAAAAACTCAATGCATCATGGGAATCCCCCGGCAGCCTACATCTATTGCAGCATAACTAAGGGAGGATTCAGGGTCACCTGGTCCAGCCCTAACTATATGCTTTAGCAAAAAGGAAAGTTTTAAGCCTAATCTTAAAAGTAGAGATAGTGTCAGTCTCCCGAATCCAAACTGGAAGCTGGTTCCACAGAAGAGGGGCCTGAAAACTGAAGGCTCTCCCTCCCATTCTACTTTTAAATACTCTAGGAACAACAAGTAGGCCTGCAGAGTGGGAGTGAAGTGCTCTAATAGGGTGATATGGTACTACAAGGTCATTAAGATAAGATGGGGCCTGATTATTTAAGACCTTGTATGTGAGGAGCAGGATTTTGAATTCAATTCTGGATTTAATTTATCTTAAACTGTATTGTTTGTTTTCTTTATTAAGGTGCTGTAACATGATCATTTCCCTTTTGGGACCAATAAAGTTTCTGCCTACCTACCTGCCTGCCTAACTACCCCTTTATCTGAAAAAAGAGATCTATGATCTTGTGTATTTGTACTTGTGTGCTTCTGGGCTCTGAATCTTCTCCAGTGTGTCAAAACTGCAATCAATAAAACACGATTTTCATTTTCAGGAAGTGGATCAAATTGCAGGCAAATCTGTCGGTCAACAAAGATCGCGTTGATATGACTAACAAAAAAAAGGGAAAAAAAAGACAAACCCAATACAAAATCCCTCCTGTGCTATTGCGATTGCAAGCTGACACAAACTACAGATATTATTATTAAATCCTTTATTTAAACAGGTGTTTTCATTGAGATTGAGATCTCTTTTTTGAGAGACACCTGTGTACAAAGACATATGCAAAAATGAATAAATCAGGCGTTACACATGATCACAGTTTAATAAAAACTTGCAAGAGATATAACCTTTTTAAAATCAGAGAATGTAGCTTTATAGCTTTTCATGGCCTGTTGCATTTAGACGACATCATCATTTTAATATATGCTGCAAAGGTGAGTCAGTAACTAACAGTAAGAAATTATGAATGAGGATTTGGGTCTTAATGTTCTTGAGAAAGTGGTTTTTAGAAGTGAGTTCAGATGGTTTCCGGAATGTTCTCCCTCACGCACTTCAGTTAATGTAAGACGTTTGTGCTGACATCCTTACCCTGATGAATGTTGAAATAACGACAAGTGAGCTCCCGCTCGTGCACCTCACCTGTGGGGCTGTTTTGGAGCTCCTGCTGTCTTTGAATAAAAATTGGTTGTAACAGGACACCCAGCTCTCATGGCCAGGCAGTTACCCTTCGTATGAACCTTCAGGTCAGTTTGAAGCAGATTTTGATACTGCCTCTGTTCAGACACCGCTTTGTGATCACACCTGGTGAACGAGAAATACATAAAGCCTTCTGAAATACATCATTATATACTGGCACTGTAATATCAAAGATCTCTGACACTTAACTGGTAGAATAGCTAATGGAAAATAAATGTACTGATATGCAGTGGCCTAGATATTAATCAGTCCTCTTTAAGTCATCGAATCCATTAGATAAATGACAGTACAATTTATTTTTAAAGACTGACATATTCACAAGTGCATTCTTTATAGCAGTTAAAGTAAGAATTACTGCACAGTAATTACGATCCAAATAGAAAGTCAGCAGGAAGAAGCAGAAGTTGAAAACTGAATGGAAAGCCCAGAAAAGCCTGTTTGCAGTATGACTAATCTCACTATTGTGAGGGTTATCTTAATATCCATCAAGGTTTTTTCCTTCTTTTTGTCCAGTAGCAGATTTTGTCAAGTACAGCACATTTTGAAATGATTTTATTCAGATGTCTGCAGTAGATCTTGTTGTTGCCGTTTCAAAGCTGCATGCTTTGCCTCATGTCGTTCAGTTATTGTTAATTATTTTATTCCTTAGATTTTGATACGTCTGTGATATTTGTAAGACTGAGGAGCCCATAGAGTCGTCGCTGGAGGATCTGTGCTCTAACGCTTGCGTGTAATAATGAGAATCGTGTTATGCACTGAAGATGAGACACAAAAGGAAGGCATGAGACTGAATAGGAACATTAGAAGGCATTGTGATGGGAAGGGCCTGCTTTAACTGTCTTATCCAGGCGCCTGCTTGATATGACGGTGCCAAAAGCCCAAATTCTATATGTTTCTTTCAGGAGTTGGTGGAGAGTGTGTGTGTGTTTGTGTGTGTGTGTGTGTGCGCGTGCGTGCATGTGAGTGTGTGTCAGGGCAGCTGTAGGTCAGAAGCACTATGGGTTTTAACATCTTGAAGGGTAGCAGACCTCAGTCGAGGCAGGCCGTGAGACTCCTTATCTCATCCAGTGTTATTTATCACTCGTTCTTTCTTTCTTTTCTTCTTCAAAAAGCTATGATTGCTTTCCAGTCAGTCATTAAAAGTGAAAAATGTTCTGCAAAGTCCTTCAATATAATACAAAAAACATGTCAGAAGTTTCATCCACTCGCCTATGATGCAAACAGAAACACTTAGAGGTTGCGTAGTATTGATTGAGCAATCGTCAAGGCCATGCCGGACAGGTTCCAGGTTCCCAGGAGATCATTGAACTGTACCCTTCTTCTCCTCCGCCCTCTTCTCTCTTCTCATGGTTAGTCATCTTTCTTTTTTTTTTTTCTCGTCCTGTCAGTGAGGGCTGGTCCGCCTTCCAGGATCCCCTGCTTTTAGCGATTGTGTCAAAAGTAGTCAACCAGCTCTTCCTCTGGCACTGAGCCAGTTTCACTCAGGTTGGTTTCACTGTAGTCAAAGCCTGGCAAGGAAGCCTGGGAATCAGCAGGTGCACCAACAGGTCTGCCTAGCTGGGGACAAAGCCTATTGGCTCACCGCTGCTCTTCCTCGGTCATCCAAATTGGCAGTTTGAACTTGGCAGTGCTTGTAGTTTCTCTTTCACACAGACAAAAAACTGGCTGTTGTGATTATAATTGTTTTCTTCTTCTTCTTCTTTTTGCTCCTGTTATTGTTGCCTTTGGTCTAAATTTTCAGACGTGCATGACAGAGTTGCATCGTTCTTAGACTCAACAAGCTATTTAATGCTTAAATTACTATGGTAATCATTGTTTTCCGTGCAGTATCTATATTGATGTGTTTTGTAGAGCAAAAACAACCTGTCAGTCACATTCAGTGTGCAGAACACTGCATTGAAAAAAAACAAACAACTGCCAGTTTCGATGTCAAGCAAAGCCAATAAGGAAAGGTCCCAGTTCTCGACTCTGGCTGTGCCTGGAGGCAACAACGATAATTTCTGTCCCACAGTCAACAGCATAGGTTCCTCTCCATGCATATGCATGTGCTGGGCTTAATATTCATGTTGGATAGTTGAGTTATACATGGGTAATAATACACGTGAGCATTGCTCCTTTTGCACTTGTCATTTCTATGGGCACGTGAGCCATTCAGCTCGTTATCAAATGCAACTCTTTCTTTCTGTTCATGCTGAGTTTTAACCTGCAAGTGAATCTGCAGCTATCAAGAGGGACAAAATGACTTCAGAGTGACCATCAACAATCACATATAATCAAAGGAGTGTGCATATAAAGGTGCACGCTGCTTTTGAAATGAGATGATTAGCACTTCAAATGGGCCTCATCACAAGGCTCGTTATTACCACAGACGACCCTCAAACACCCAGACACTATCGCCCCATCACAGCTCAGGACAACAGCAGGACACTAAAGCTGTGACAAAGTAGCAAAATCAGTATTTTTATTGGTTTTTTTATGTAGTGTAAAAGAAGAAAGGCCTGCATGTAATGTGATGCTGTTTGTTCACTGCATCCACATCCATGCTGTGACATTTATTCTTTACCGTTATTAAGCAAAAGGGATTTTCTTGACTGATAGCAAATATTCATAATGAAACAAAAACTTCAGCAGATAATATAAGGCTCCGAGCTGCAGTGCTCACATGGAAACATGGCATGGAAATCAACTCGTAGATGAATAATTAATGCTACAATAAGCAGAGCACGCTATGTGAAATTCTCAGTGCCCAGGTGCTCAAAGCTGAAGTTTGCACACAAATTTATGTGAGTCATCTTATGTGAAAATACTATGCTGTTGAAATAGCACATCCTAATGTTACACCCTAATAAATGTTTTATATTTGTGTGTATATTAGAGCTGCAATAAAGAAATATCAGCAGCTCTGTATCAATCCAAAAAAAGGTGCCAAAGTAAGTATTTTCATATAATACTCAATTACAGGCAACAACAGTCTGACCAAACTATGACTCACATACAGTACAAGTGTAGTTTTCATGAACAACATGAGTAATCATTCACAGTATAAACTGAAAAAAAGCAGGGTAAGTCTTTACTTTAGTAACTTTCACAACCTCCTTCAGCAGGAACTGCCTTCATCTCAGGTTTTATGCTTCCAATCTAGTCACCACTTGGATAAAAACATTTTTTAAAATCTTTTCTTTGCTTGTTTTCATGAACTTGTTGCATATACCAGAGGGCAACAGCCACCCTCCTCTAAGCTTCAGGTCATGGTGGGCTGTCCCGACACTCTTCTGTAAAATGTTTTGATAAAAATCAGAATTCAATTTTGTTCTCGGTGATTCCCGGGCATTCAAGGTAAAACAGCCGCAAACCATGATGCTCCCTCCACCATTCTGAACAGTTCACAGGAAATCTTCCTCAAAGTGCTGTTAAACACATTTGATTGGACAATATAGTGAGAAACTGGGACTGTTATGGAGGACCACTCCAATAAGGTGAACTATATTCTGCTTAATATTAATAATAATAATAATAATAATAATAATAATAATAATAATAATAATAATAATAATAATAATAATAATAATAATAATGATTGGCAGCAGTTTGTTACACACTAAAAGAAGAGTGCAACAACCACACTGAATAATAATACTGAGAAAAAGTGAAATCAGCTTATTGGTGTGGACCTCCACAACAGTCCCAGTTTCTCATGTGGCCCTTTGGGAAAATCAAGTACCCGTCCCCGAGTTAAGTTTTATGTTTACTTGTTTATTTTTCCACACTTAAGATATGCTGAAATGTGTTTTTGTCATTTTTCAAGAGAAGTTTGGGTTTCTTTTATTCACACCATTTTTATTCAGTGTCTTTCATAGGACAGAGAATTAGACAAAGAAGAAGCTGGATGCAGAAAGACCCACCTCAGAGAAGCCACGGCCCTGCCTTTTTTGTATTATGGACACACAAACATTCAGGTCTAGCTTTTGTAGGATATTCCATTTCGGATTGTCACTTTAATGCTTCTTTGAAGATCCTCTTAAAATTGCTGTGATTGAGGCATGGTTTGCATCAACACGTCTTTCTTGCGAAAGAAAACTTAATATACGAGAAAGGCCATGCTTTGTTTACAAGGAGGGCCAAGCTTCACAAAACACACTTCCTAAAAAAAGTCGTTTTTGGAAAAGTTGTTAGCACAGGAGATCAATTCTAGCTTGCACTCAAAGTGATCACTCAGTGTGAACAACAATCACATGAGAAGTTTGAGCACACACCTTGTATGTTATTAGTTTAGTCACACTGCCATTGTCTACACTTTGGACTTGCACAGATCTTAATCAGAAGTTAGAGGGGGGTGGGGGGCTGGAGGCGTCAGTGACACAAAGAGGGGATCAAAAAAATAATTCACTTTTTAACTGTATTGTTAATAAGTGCTTATTCTGTCTATGTATGGGTCTTATTTATCTCAATCAAAACAAGTATAATGAGTCTGTTACCTTTCCATGTTACTTTTGGGCTAGTAGAAACTAGTCCAAAAGTACTGGGACACGTTATCTAAGTCTTCAGTGAAACCACACACTTTTCTTAACTGTTCCCACGAACCCAGAGAAATATGAGTCAGTCAAGTTACATCAAAACTAAGCCAACTTAAATGAAAATTAAACCAGATTTTATGAATAATCAATGGTGAAACCCTTGTAATTACAAATGGTTCAAAAGGTGCTTCCCGGGGGAGACACACTGAATACTGACAGCAGAAAGGCGTCCTAAATTGCACATTTTAAATCATTTTGTTATTTGTGCGTAAAGATGAGCTCATGTGTTGTATGTGAAACCAGTCTCCAGTGCCTAAACTTGTATCTGTGATGAAATACACATGCATTTGAACCAAAGTCTTCACTGAGTAATCATTTACTCAGTGCCACACTCAACTGAATAGAGACTGAAGATGAGTGAGCCTAACGCCTGCTTTCCAATTTGAATTAAGAGTCTGTGGTTGTATGTGAGACTGATCGTCTTGCTCGGCGACTGTGACTACATGAATCATTATAAAGTGTGAATACACACTGGATGTGTATTAAACCAGCCACCAAAGTGTTTTCCTTTTGTGACAAACTTATAGAAAAGGCAACATACAGAGTGATGGAAATGTGATGATCTTGCCAGCATATTAAACAGTATTGAGTAATATAGTGTCAAATGAATTATAAGTAACTGATACTAACGCGAGTTTGTTTTTTTCATCTTGCTTATCGAGTCGCATCTTAATCTGTAGCAAAGCTGGAGATGGAGCAGACAGATAAATAGAGGCAGGACTACATCAGTGTTTTAGATTCAAATCCTTAAAAAAGTGACAGTTAACTTTAGGAGGGAATATGATAGTCATTTGCATATGGGAAGTAGGCAATTTGATTGGATGTGAGTCTGTGAATTGGGTGTGTGCGCGTCTGGGAATCAAGGGGGTGAGGTGTTCTCACAGTGGCATTGGGGGATGAGGAGAGGAGGGAGGGGGTGTTGTGACATCCACATATGATGGCAGTGAAGCAAGTGAGAGCGTGATGCGAGTCAACACAACCCTCATTGTCCCAAGCCCACTTGTTGACAAGTATATTGATTCGCACAAACAGACACGCGTGTACAGATACCACTATGTGCACATGTAGTGTTAATAGAAATGCAAGAATATAAACAAAAATATAGGTAAACCTACATGTAAACGCTCACAGTCCCCAGACTTGGAAGGACAGGTTTGACAAGACGGGATGTGGTCTGGAAGGTCAATGACAATAGATAAATAGCTAGATTGTGCGTTTCAGTCACTCTTTCTGTGAGAGCAATATGCTGTGTCTGGACTTGTTCAGCAGAGAGTGACGGATTACTCACAGAAAGTAAATCGGCTTACTCAAGATGTTTTTGTCACCGCCATCACAAAAGCACGTCTACGTGTTTGGGGCATCTTTACAATGAAGGTGAAAAAGAGATGTCAGAAAACAGTGTATCAGTTTCTTTCTGCCTAATTGGCTGCTGTAACCTCAAGGGTTTGCATATTTTTGGAGTAAAAGTGGTAACACTAGAAGAACTATTTTGTACTGATTCCAACTTGAGACTTTTTTTTTTGTTTTTAACTAAATAATGCCTCTGTTTTATTTATATATATATATATATATATATATATATATATATATATATATATATATATATATATATATATATATGTATATAGAGTATTATTAAAAAAAATTTGTCCTTCTACATGCCATGAGTGCTTCAGACTGCAGTTCCTGGAATGGCCACTTGTGGCTGCTTCCTAAAGCAAACAAGTAATGTTTATTTATGAAAGCGCCTTTTGGTCACAAAGTACTGGATATAAAACAGAGTAAACTAAAGAATGAAATTCCATAAAAAAAAGTTGTAGATAAAAAAATAATTAAATTAGTGCAAGTATCTAGAAAAAAGACAGTTTAAACAGAAAGATTTTTAACAAAAGAAATGTTCGAATTTAAACTCTAAAAAAAATGGTGAGGTCTCTGTGACTAATTCACCAATTCTGTCTTTTAACTTGCTTGAAATGTTTTTTGCCTCAGTAGGGGCGTGGCTGCCTTCCAGGTGGGTGTGGCCACATTTTGCTGTAGTCAGCATGCTTCAGCCCGACAAATTCAAATCACTGAGTAGGACCCATGTTTTGCTTTTTGGGAAATTTTCAATGCAGTGATCGGACACATACTGTAATGTTTCCAGTTGCACTCACATCTTTCCCAGTAGAATAGAATAGAATAGAATAGCCCTTTATTGTCATTGTACAAGCACAACAAAATTGTGTGAAACTGTGCAGAAATATAAATAGTAAGACAGCAGGAATAACAAACATGAGAGATATGTAGAAACAGCAGGAATATAAAAAAAACCCAAGATGAATATATATAATATGCTACTAAGTGTCCTGCTAAGTTTATTTTTTATCTATAATTACTTATCTATCTGTTACTTACCTAGTCATTGTATTTATTTATTGTTGTTTTTATCTTAAGAGAAAATTAAACCAAGTTTCATTGTACCATGTATAATGACTATAAAAATCCTCGGCAATCCACAGAATATTTTTCCAAAAGTCTTAGTGATCATCAAGATGTTTTTTTGGTAAAAAAAAAAAACAAAACAGACGACCCTTTGGTTCCTTCATGGTCAGCAGTGGTTTTCACCACACTTGGACAACATAATAGGTTGGATAGTTTATTTCGCCTTTGATGAATAAAATGAACATTTAAAAAAAACTGCATTTTTGCATTTACTTTGGTTATCTCTGTCTAGTATTAGAATTTGATTGATGAGCTGACAAGTGTAAGTGTGACAAATATGCAAAAAAGGAAGATGAAAAAACCAAGAAGGGGCCAAATACTTTCCACAGCACTGTATGTACGGTCACGTACAGATGATAATGTTTGAAAAACTGTGCTACATTATTCACGTCAACACAAGACCAGTTGTATAAAGCAGGTCTGTTGACAACAACTGTTTATGTCAAGAAAACAGGAGGAGGTGTAAGCTGTATTTTAACACTGACACAAAGACCCAGCAGAGCTAACCACAATGTCTCATCAGCTCCCTTAGCCGCTACGCTAACTGTGGTGGGGGTTGGTTTTATCATGTTTGAAGTCGTGGATCTCCTGCTAGCAAAGTTGTTTGTATACAGACTCCAAGTCTGTTGGGCCAGTGTGCATGTGTCATGTGTTCATGGTGACACAACAGAAATGTGCTGCGGGGCTTTCCAAGAACTGGCTCATGAGACAGCCTCTAGGATGAACATCTTCTTAGTGTTGTCTCCAGAGGATGAGTCTCACTTCAGCAACAACAAAAAACATTTCAGGATCATTTTATTGGAATTTTGCTGTCTTGTTGTTAAACAAATATTAATCTTTCTATTTATTTTGCTCAACAATATCTGAGCTCCACACAGAAATGTTCTACAGTTTAAAAGCCAACCATTTTCATTGTAACCTTAATAGCGTGGAAGTGAATAAGAAATTCCGATATTTTGTTTGAGGAAACTTTCAGTAGCTTCCTTTCTTCCCCTTAACTCCTCGTTCGCTCGTCCTTTCTGTGTCTCAAGCCACTGTTATGTCACTTTGCATGCCACTGCAGCACGATCACCGTGCGGGTATTTTGGAAGAAATGACGGAGTGTCTTCATAATTCGTATCGTTTTGCAGCAGCTGATTACAGATCAAGCATACCTCTCAGCGTTACACAGTGATGGGCAAAGTGACACGCATATGCGCATGCCTATCTGGAATCGCACATGAGGGGAAGAGGCCCAGAGTATTTTTCATGCTGGGATGAGTCACAGTTAAGACTGATACAAAAGTTAGGGATGGAAATTAACACCAGGCTTTCAGATGAACAATAAAAGACGTACAGCTTGGTAGTGTTGTTTGCGGCCCGCTTTTTATTTGTTTTCAATTTATTGCTGTAATATTTTATGCAAACCACAATAGCTGTGACTGAATGACTGGTCACAGACAGCTCGGCACCACTGAAAGTGAAGATACTCAGCGGCTGTCATCGTACAGCAATGGTATATGACAGATGTGGGAGTAATGGAATGAGGATGCATACGCAATAGAAGGATAATCAGATCACTTATTTCCAGACCACTAAAAGCACAAACCTACCCAGTGGATTTGAATACGGCAGTTTAGGCCTGCCTTTGTCCACACACACAGTATTACAGGCCTGTATGCACTCATAACAATGGTTGGCTCTTTTCAATAGAGAGCGAAAGGAAGAAAAAAAGGATGTGTGTTTTAGCAGGTAGCTCCCTGCTGTCAGCTCCCCCTGACAGACCTGTAGAGCAGGCTTGTCTTTCTTATCTGCTGCCAGCTGGTCTGACAAGAAGTTTGTCTCGCTTACCTCATGTACAGGTGACTCTGCAAGGGTGTGGCCCGAGAAGAGCCTGTTGCTTCATTGCAGATTTTAAAACAATGATTTTTTTTCTTTCTTTCTTTTAAACTGAGTGAATGGCAGATTACAAAAGCTCAAAAGAAGGGAGTCTTTTTTCTGTAACTGTGCCAAAAGGCTCAATCGTCAGCTCATCAAGAACTACAACTGCAGCAGTAGGCAGGCAGGTTGACTGAAGTGATAGAGTGAGCCTGAGGAAAGAAAGAAGGCAACACCAGACTTTCCTGTTCAAGAGAGAAACTAATCTCTGTGCAAATAAGAACTGAAAAGAAAAGTAATGACCATGGTGGAAGCTGTCCAAACCTCCACCGCTGTCGCACCTTTGGTTGGACTGGTGGATTACATGAATATCAGTGAACATGTATAAAATCCTAAGACAGTGTCCCCATCACTTCTAGGGGATCGTCATATTATTGAGGATCTCACTATAATTTTTACTTCAAAATATAAAGTGGCTTATATACATAAAACTGAGTTGAATAGAATGAATTAAAATTTAGAATAAAAAAATATATTGATGGGTTCTATTCAGTCAAAGTGGGCAGAATGTTATTTTTAAATAAAAGATCATTTGCATACTTATCCAACAGTTTCATAAAATCACAGCAACAGTTGACTCAAGGCGCTTTATATTGTAAGGTAAAGACCTTCCAATAATACAGAGAAAATCCCATCAATCAGAGTACCTCCTATGAGCAAGCACATCAGCCACAGTGGAAAAGAAAAACTACCTTTTAACAGGAAGGACCTTCTGGAAGAACCAGGCACAGGGAGGGGCAGCAATCTGTTGCCCTGCTTGATGGTAAGAATAGAATAGAATAGAATAGAATAGAATTCAACTTTATTGTCATTGCACATGCACAGGTACAGGGCAACGAAATGTAGTTTGCATCCATCCAGAAGTGCTTTAGTGATATAGATATATTACAATATATATTAGCAATAATATAGATATGTAAGTATATTACAGAAATGGGTCTATTATGGTATGTTATACTGTACACGGTATGAAGTATGTTGTGAATATTCTATAACTATAAGTATGTACAGGCTGAAAGGGGAGGGAGACAGGAAAGCCAGGTTAATAATAACTCGTAATTAAATACAGAGTGGTGTATAAATAACTAGAAACTCATTTTTGGTTTGCCTATTTCTTCATGTTACCCCTAAGAAGGCAAGAAATTTCACAAATGAACAAGGCACACCTGTGAAAGCCATTTCAGGTGACTACATTATGAAGCTCATTGAGAGAAAGCCAAGGGTTTGCAGCAGTGTCAACAAAGCAAAGAGTGGCTACTTTAAGGAATCAAAAATATAAGACATATTTAGAGTCATTTAACAATTTATATATATATATATATATATATATATATATATATATATATATATATATATATATATATATATATATATATATATATCTATCTACATGTATGTATGTAGATACATACATGTGTTCTGTATGTATCTACAACGTAGGAAGTAGTAAAAATAAAGAAAAACCATTAAATGAGAAGGTGTGTTTCTCTCTAGCCTGCCCTTGGCCCTTGGAAGCACACTATAAAGACAAAGGCTTGTTTTGAGTGAGGCTTGATCAGGCACATTTTTAACGTTGAACTGAAGAACAATGAGGCTCTGCAGCTGGAGTCCCAGGTGGAGCTCCAGTGCCAAGAAGTTTTTTTTTCTAAGCTTTCCATGACAGGCAGATTAAAACTATCCGTGGAAAAAAAACGCCCCCCGAGGGAGACATGTAAATACGAGTCCCACTGGAAAAATACACTTCCACACTTCTACCAAAGCACTGTAGACAGTGTTCAACATGGAGGAGAGATAAGTGACCGGTAAAAGTCCCTGTGACGTTGCCAGTGAGGCGGGGAAGGCTTTTTTTTTTCTTTTTTTGAGATTCAAATCCAAACTGACATCATGTTGCTCCTGCCTGGTATATAAAGAAGATAAACTGACACATTTTAAACAATACAATAACGTTTTCTTCCTGCACCTGTCAGCCAGGAACTGGTGCGCACACACACACAGCACAACAATACAAGGACAGAACATTGTGAATACAAAGAGTAGCTTATATGCAACAAATGAAAAACCGCAGCACACAATTAATTTCAGTGGACTGCCCTAACATGTGTGTTCTGTGCAGTTTGTTCATTTAGATTTTTTTAGCATAAAGTTCCGAACATTACATGTAAAACATGGAGTGGAAGTAAAGCGAATGAATTTGAGTGTGTTGACTTTTAACAACAAGTACCTTGGATCCTTTATAAAAATGTATATATTATTATTAGATTACCGATCTTGGAAAGAGATGAGAATACCATCATGTATATGTTTGTATTGTTAATACGTAGCCTTTGGTTGGCTTAGCATAAATACTAGAATTAAAGGTATAAGGAAGGGGCAACATCGCCTCAGGGCAAGAAGGTCCTGGTTTTGGGTTCTTTCCAGGTACTCCAGTTTCCGCCCACAGTCCCACAGCACGTTAGGTTAATGGCTGACTTAACTGACCGTAGGTGTGAGCATGAATGGTTGTACCCAGCCTCCTGCTGGGGTACGGGATAGGCTCAGGCCCAACCATAGCCATGAGTTGGATAAGTGGAGCAAAAATGGATGGGTGGTGGTATAATGTACAGTCTAATGTGAAGCGTCTTAGATCCTCCCCTCAAACCTGGTTAAATGACTCTATATATACGAGATTTACTCTTATCTGTCATCAATTTGAGAGGAGGTGGAAAAAAAATAAGCTTCAGGTATCCCTCGACATTTTATGTAGCTGTTAAGACTTCTACAGCTGCTTTTTTGTCCGACATCATCGCGACTAATAGCCATAACCCCCGGGCCCTGTTTAAAATGTTCAATTCTGCCATCAGTCCTTGCCCTGATAAACTAGACTTTGCCTCCCCAGCTCTCTGTGAGCAATTTTTTTTCAATTATTTTATGAGGAAAATCTCACTTCTAAAAACCTCACTCTCTCATCCATTGTGGTGAATCCTCTTCCTCGTGGTGGATCTCCGTCCAACTTCTACCAGAACCAATCTCACTTTCTACTTTTAAAAGTATAATTAATCAATTGAGAAGTTCGAACTCTCCTCGGCTCACCGAGGTGGCCATAGTGCTAAAGAGTGAAAAAGAGCCACAATCGTGCCTATCCCTGAGATCTCTACAGCTCAGATGGTGAGGTGGTGAGGTGGGTGGGCATGGTTGGGGTGGGGGGTGGCGGTTGTGTTTGTGAAAAAAATTTGTATTAATTCAAAATTAAAGTGCATCCCCTCACTCACTAGATCTATTTGTTTGATCCAAAGTTTGCATATGTATTGCATATGAACACTGAACATTTTCAGAATGCACTAAAAGAAATGATTTTGAGTTTCTTATTATCAGTAGTTATTATACATTATTAGGCATTATTTAGTGCTCGTATTTGAATGATCTTTAATTGCGTTGATATTCCTGGTTTAATCTGCTTTACACTGGTGTAATTACCTCAGACTTTTATTGTCTGAAAGCAGTCAAGACTCGGAGTTTCTGTTTGTGCTTTAGTGTTTTGTGAGATTTGACCCGGCCAATAATAATATATAAATTTGTGTATTTTAGCAGTGCATTTAGGTAGGTGGGGTTATTATTTAAGAGTCCCCTGTCTTCATGCTAAGTCAAGCTGCTGCTGATCAGCCTTAAGAGTGGTGCTGTCTCTTCCATGAAGAAAATTATTATGACTACTGGGAAAAACGTTGAATTATACCTCAAATCTACTTTAGAGTGTTTGGAAAGTGTGGGAATTCTGTTTTAATGTCTCAGAAACAACAAAAACAAATGTGTGCAGGTGTGTGGGTGTAAGTGTGTGTGTGCGCGCACTGCAGGAGGTAAAGGGGTTAACACCCCTCCTCTCCCACTGAAGCACAAGATTCTCACACCCAAAACATTCAGCTGATCTTAAGCATCTGCCATCTGCTTAGATAACAGAGAAAAACAGTCTTTATATAAAAAACACATTTGACTGAATTCATACATTGCAATACATGAGTCCACAACATACACAGAAGGGGAGGCACAATCGTCACAGCCCTGCTGCTATCATGGGCAATTAACGGTCCACAGCTCTAGCTCACAGGGTTTTTGCTGTTTCAAATCTTTCCCCTACTTAGGTGGAGGGGGGGTTGGTGTTCCTCCTGCTTTATGGGGCTTATTTAAAAGCCCAGAGGTGCCACTCCTGGTCACTCCCAGGTTTTCTTCTTGAACTGGCTCCTGGCTGTTTTACACCCCCAGGAGGGACTATTATCCTGTCAAGGGGCTACTTCTCACAGCAGTGCGATGCTTCACCCCGTGAAAATCACACCCTTCTGCTTTTTTTGTTTTTTGGTCTGTACCACATGGAGTTCACACGAGGGTCTGACTTGAATTTACAGAGTCGCCATGAAAAGGCCCTACAAGAATAAGGCCTAAAAAGAGGAAACAGAAGTGAAAGGTGGCGATGACTTGTGAGTGTCCTAGGCGTTAATCTGATAGGCAGTTAGACAATTATTGGTGTATTAACATTTATAATGTAACGCTTTAAAAAAAATACACACTGTATAGGTAGACACTTTACTGATGCCACAAGGGTTATTATAGTAATTACAGTGTTACAGCTGCAGGATAAAAAGAATACAATTACTGCAATAACAATATATTGATTGTCATTCAGTTGATGAGGTAACCTTGAAAAACAGTTCTGAAAACAGGTCTGGGATGCCAACAGTGATATTTCAGACTTCTGTGGTAAACGTGACCTACTGCTCCTAAGAGATGAAGGTGCAAGTAGATATGAGGAAGTGAAAATACTTTCAGGAAAAGGGCGTAGATCTTTATTTTACACTTACACACACACACACAGTCCATCTTATACACATATACAACCGTTGCCTTATAAAACTGTGCTGAGGCTTTTGTTTTCTCACAGAGATTACATTCAAAAGCAATTCATGGAAAAAACAAACAAACAATGAGCCAACAAAGAACAGGACATGGTGTACATTTGAATCACTTGTAAAAACTGATGCGTGGACCCAAAAGTTTGTGAGTACTGCTGCCCCCTAGTGGTAAAACTAAACAACTAAACACAAACTTTTAAAGATGAGCAAATACTACCAATATCTATGTAATTAATGAATATTGGTTTGTTATATTCTATGAATTTCTTTTTTTTTTTTTTTTTTGGGGGGGGGGGGGACAAAAACAAATACACAATAGAGCGTGCTAATTGTGCCAAAATACACAAACTTGTATAATTTGTGGAATTCTAAGCATATAAAAAAAAACTATAAGGTTAAATATTATTTTTATGATCTTACATTACAAGTTACATTTCAAGTTAAAGAATTTGGCTTTTTAGGTTTAAACAAGTAGTCAAGAGTGTTTTATTTATTTAAATTAATCATGTAACACAGTACAAAATTATGACACCATTATCCTTGAAAGAAAAACATTAAGAAATGCAATGTATATAAAATACACCTAAGATGTATCAACACAAACAAGGAAGAGGCTAAAAGAAAAACATGGTGAATGACCTCAGGTGTTCCTGTATGACATGTGCTTCATTGGCACTTTGAAAGAATCTCCTGACAGCTTTTGTAGACTTTCACCAAGCAGTTCAGCCTTGGCTTTGAACTCTAAAGGGAAAAAATAGAGTTAATTAAAAACAGGTTCCTATGAATGACACCACATCAACAGCCCTGCAGGTAATCAAGTCACTAAACAGGCTATTGCGATATGTTCATCCTCACCTGAAACAACGGCACAACACTTGACACTGCATCGGGCTCTGAGGGGTCCTTCAACAGTACACAGAGGTAGTAGATGATCTGATGCTGAAATAAAAGCATTAGACGTTAATCCAATCTTTCGTGGCAAACTGTAGAATAACTACATGAGAAAATGTCAACATGTCACACAAGTACAGAGGCACAGGTTCACCAACGCACCATGTAAATAGCTTCATTGATGACGATATCCTTGATCTTGCTCATCTCAATGAAAGTGGTTATCTCGCGGCCCGAGGCATAGCTGGAGGACACCTGGATGCCTAAGGAGCCAATGACGAGAAGGGACTCGTGGTCTACCTTCACAAAGTGGATGTGAAGCATCATGCCAATAAGGGTGACAAGAATAGCGCCAGACAGAACGGCAGTGTTCTGCAAGAGAGGAAAAGTATTCAATTTAAAATAATCATTGTAAGTTAAAATAATATACAACCATTCAAAAGTACCTAATGTTAGCAACAGAATGACATTATATACAGAACATCTACATACTGAGTTGGAGAGCTAAACAAAACTTTGAGCGCACTTTTGCACGATGCCAATTTGCAGGATACTAATGGTGTGGCATCCAGTCTATTCTGAGTCCAACAGAAGAGGAAGAGGAAATGCTGATAGAGAGATATCCTAGTGAATGGATCAGCAAACAATGGCCGATGCACCTGAAAAGTGACTTTTATCACACACTGCCGGAAAGAAACCACGCTCAGTTGGAAAGAACAGAAATGATGTGAAACAACAACAGTAAACATCCAACTATCTTTTCATCACCGGAAAAGTCTCAAAGTGTATATATATTTATCCCAGAGCCATTAAAAAAAAAATACTGCAAAATTAGGGGGACTAGATTAAGACTTTCTTGTAAAATACTGGCCCCTTGTGGTGGGCCAGTATTTTGTCATTCTGATTACAACAAGTATCTTTAAGAAAGAAAGAAAGAAAGAAAGAAAGAAAGAAAGAAAGAAAGAAAGAAAGAACTGTATTCTGCCTTCTTTTTGCTGCTCCGTTTAGGGGTCACCATAGCAGATCATCTGTCTCTATCAAACCCTATCCCGCCTATGTCACACCAATCCTCTTCATGTAAATCCATTAATCTTCTCTATGGTCTTCCTCATTTCCTCCTGCCTGCCAGCTCCATATTCAACATCCTTTATCTGATATATATCTACCTAATGGTGGTGGTGGTTACCACTGTTCTCTTACAGAAAGAGGGTACCACCACCCTCCATCTGGAGGGGGCCTTACTGTGTGGAGTATGAATGTTCTCCCCATATCAGCGTGGGTTCTCTCCGGGTACTCAGACTTCCTCCCACAGTCCAAAAACATGCAATTAGTTGGGTTAGGTTAATTGGTGATTCTAAATTGCTCAGAGGTGTGAATGAGAATCGGAGCGAGTGGTTGTCTGTCTGTCTGTTTTAGCCAGACTGCGGACCTATCCAGCACCCCCTGCGGCACTGAATTGGAAAAGTGGAAGCGAATGAATGGATTGATTGATGGATGCGTCCGGGTCATGGTAGTCAAGGGAGCTTGGAAATATCACAGTGTCTCTGTAAACATCAGTCTACGGACACTCCTGCCTGACCGTCATCATCGCAAACATTAAGGGGCTCAGAGCAGATCCCTGATGCAATCCCACTCCACCTTGAAGCCACCTGCGGCTCCTACTGCACACCTCACCACTGTCTCGCTGTCCTCAGAAACTTTTCATCTCAACCCCACAGTGAGAAGGATTTGTCAGTAAATCTGCATCACTTTGGTCTCGCCTTCATCATCTTACCTGGGTGAAGAAGAACACTGCATATGCCAGAAGCCACACGGAGCAGGTGTATACCATCACTTTGCCCATGGACACTTTTGGGGAGCTGATAATGAACTCCCTGCAAAAGCTGGAGTGAGTCTGACAGTCCAGAGAGATTGGTTTACCGCTAATGTCAGTGAAGGCTTCGTCTTCCATGACGACTGAACAGCGAAACGAGGTGAATGAGCATAAAAGACGAGTGATGACCTTTGTATGGTGTCAACACAGTTAGCAGCGAGCTAGCATTAGTTGTTGCTAGCTCGGAAATAGACCGGGGCAGCAGCACATTAAGACAGGCGGTGATAAATTTATAATGATGACGAAAAAAGAAAGCTGCTTGAAGTACTATGCTTTAAATAAATTAAAAGGGAAAAATAGCTAAAGAGCTGAATTAAAGAGTCAACTACAACTGTAGTGGTGCCACAATCCATCCCCGCTCATGTGGCTGCACTGTTTTGACACCGGGGTGTCCAGAAAGGGTGGGGGGCTCTCGCATACACAAAAGCAAAAGACCGCGAAAAAAGTGTTCATAAAACAACTAAATGTACTTTAATGCATAGAACAACTTGTAAGTGTAACATTTATTATTCTTCGTTTGATATCAACGAGATACGTGTCAGCTTCAGCTTCTGTCTCCGTCTCAGCCTGCGCCTACGGCCCACGCAGGTGTAGAATAAAAGCAGACCCTATAGTCGCTGGAAAAAGCAAAGCATTATGGGCAACGATTGATTTTTCGTCGATATCTCCGTCGATAACGCAAGCTGGTCCACAGCTTTCGTCAAACAGTCTGTAAAAGTCAAATGCGGGGTATACGTTGGTGTATGTGCCATAAACTGGTTACAAACAGCTCGTCTTTAGCAAGCGCTTTTCCATGTCACTTGCAAGGCCTTCGTTTCCCAAAATGCTTTGTGTTTCCGTGACTTTTGACCTCTGGATAAAAACAAGCCGATCAGCTGATGTAAAAGCAGCAACATCTACAGGGGTCTGACACAATAACAGCTTGCTAACTTTGCCCCCCCTCCAGCGTCAGCTCTCCGTGGCATTCGGCGGTATGGTGTTAGGTAGTGTACGTGTCCACTTTTAGACTGTGTCGATTCAGCAGGTTATTTAACGAGACAGCCGTCGGACTGGTAGCAACTGTTAGGTCAGTCGACTCAAAAGAAGGTTGTTTGTTTCAGGAGTGTCTCTTTGTGTGAATGCTGTTAGCTAATGAATCTTTACTACTGAGTTTCAATGCCTGTTTTTAGGCATTTTTAATATATAGAACAGTGTGGGATACTCTCATGTAGAAAGTTAGCGTTACCAGAACAAGAAAACAGATGCCGGCCAGCTATTGTTAGCTACAGAGCTGTTGTGTCAAAAGGTAAACAAACTAGTCCGAGTTTTGTGTGTTTAATTTTGCTGTTTTAATAAACTGAATATCCCCATTAAAAAGTAAGGAGAGAGAAAAGGGGCATGGATTGCTATCGTTTTGTTGACAGTACTGCTCATGAGTGAATTTGTTTTTTGTTTTTTTCAGTATTTCAACAAAACAGGTTATCTGACATCTGGTTATATAGATTCACAAAACGGTGCCATAACCTTGTGCCGTCCCAATTACCCACAGTAATCCTTTATACTTGTTTTCATACCAGGGGATTCCTGACCTCACAGGTTTGAGAGTGGTCAAGGTCCAGCTGTAAACAAAGGAATGAGCACCATCCTGGTCTGTCAGGAGAGCTATGCCTGTGGGGGCTCGGACGAGGCTGTGTTTGAATGCGATGAGTGTGGCAGCTTGCAGTGTGCCCGCTGTGAACTGGAGCTACATCGGCAGGAGCGCATGAGGAATCACGACCGGGTTCGGGTCGCCTCGGGCCACGTTCCTTTCTGTGACTCCTGCAAAGGGGATGGCAGCTGCTCTGGGAGACTCAGAGCGGTGGTCCGCTGCCAGGGCTGTAAGATCAACCTGTGTTTGGATTGCCAAAAACGCACCCATGGGGGAGTCAACAAGAGGAAGCACCCTCTGGTATCTTACCCACCTGCCAAAGCTCCTCAAGAGAACAGTGTCAGTGATGGGGAGAGTGAAATGGAAATCCTCAAATCCAAACTGGAGAAGGTGCGCAGCTTCCTGCTAGTGGATGAGAAGGAGGAAATGCAGGTAAGCACTTGTTGAGGTACTCGGCCTTTGATGGTGTTTTATTAATGATGCGTTACAACGATTGAGCTGATCTTGTCTGCATTCTCAGGTGAAGGATGAGGAGGACTTTGTCTGCAGACTGGGTTGTAGTCCAGATGAGCTCCTCAAGGTGGTCTCCATTTTTGGGAACACTGGTGAGGGAAAATCCTACACCCTGAACCATACGTTCTTTCTTGGGAGAGAAGTGTTCAAGACGTCTCCCACTCAGGAGTCCTGCACTGTGGGTGTTTGGGCAGCTATGGACCCTCTGCATCGGGTTGTAGTCATCGATACAGAGGGACTGCTTGGAGCTGGTATGAAATTATTGATTTACTTAATATTATGAAACAAACGGGGGTAGAAGCAGGCAGGCATTCATGATTATTTTTTTAAAACTCATCAGGGGCTAATCAGGGTCAGAGAACTCGGCTGCTCCTCAAGGTCCTGGCTATCTCTGATGTGGTAATCTACCGGACACACGCTGACCGTCTCCATGACGATCTCTTCAAGTTCCTTGGTGATGCATCAGATGCCTACCTGAAACATTTCACTAGAGAATTAAAGGCAACTACCAATCGCTGTGGTCTTGATGTACCGTTGTCCACCCTGGGCCCTGCGGTGATCATCTTCCACGAGACTGTTCACACCAATCTACTAGGATCAGGTACATCAAAGAAGTTGGTCTCATCTCAGTGTTTTTCAAAGATAAGCACACAAACCACCGCCTCATTCCTTTGTCTCCATCTGTATGTGTACCCCAAATTTAGACACGCCCTCAGAATCTGCTGAGCGCCTTATCCAGGAGCGTTTCAGGAAACTGGGCTTATTTCCGGAAGCATTCAGCTCCATCCAGTACCGTGGGACTCGAACCTACAACCCTCCCACGGACTTCAGTGGTTTGCTCCGCAGCCTGGAGCAGCAGCTGGACAACAATACGACACGCTCGCCACGATCTGCCAGTGTCATCTTCAAGGCCCTGCAGGTAGCTGTGCTTACATTTAAGTATGTTTTGGCATAGCCAGTGGAAATGTGTTTATACCTTTCCCATCTCCACCTGGGGCCTTCTTTCAGGCCCTGAGTGAGTGCTTCAGTGGGGAGATTCCAGATGAACATATGACCAGTAACTCCTTCTTTCCAGATGAATACTTTACCTGCTCCAGCATCTGCCTCAGTTGTGGGTGCGTGTCCCTGCTTTGCTAAAAAAATATATCAAAAATACTTTAAGTCAGATTTCTACAGCATCATCACTGCCAGTATCTTTTACTTTTACTTATATATAAAACTTGCTGGGCACCAACTTTCAGGTCAGGCTGTAAGAGGAGCATGAATCACCTAAAGGAAGGTCTCGACCATGAAGCCAAACATCGCTGCCGGTACTCTGCACAGTACGACAACCGCATCTACACATGCAAGGCAAGTACAAACATACATCTACGCCACATTTGAAGTATACCTGCCTGACAAGGTTCTGAGCAACTGTGCTGAACTTCTCAGGCCTGCTACGAAAGGGGAAAGGAAGTCATAGTGGTTCCCAAAACGACGGCCTCGTCTGACTCGCCGTGGTTTGGCTTGGCCATCTACGCTTGGTCAGGGTGAGTCCTGCGAGTATAGAATGATTTTTCATAAATATCTTCATATGTCCCTTTAAAGTTTATGAAAAATTGAGCACAGTTGATATAAAAAGTGTGTGGCACCTCCCTGTGCTGAAACTGAGATGGTTTTGTCTTTTTACAGGTATGTCATTGAGTGTCCCAACTGTTCAGTGATCTACCGAAGCAGGCAGTACTGGTATGGAAACCAGGACCCAGTGGAAACAGTGGTCAGAACAGAAATCCAGCACATCTGGCCTGGGGTAAGGCCACGGTTAATTCACTTAAACCGCTGAAATCTAAAAGCTCAGTTTTTGTTTGCTTTGAGTCATATGAATTTGGCCACTATGAGGCGAGTGGCTTATACTGTATGTAAATATCCAGAAAAGTAACGCCGCGTGTTCTCCTGGAACATGTTGATCTAAGCATAATTAGTCACAAGTCTGAATATAGCAGTGCAAACGCCAGCTGGTAAGGCAGGCATTGTATTTCTGTCAGCACTGTTGTCAGTATTTAGTGATAATTGTGAGGGACGCTTGTATAAACACAACTTCTATGGCGTACTGTAATTATGTGTTTTTACACTGTTCTTTGCAGTCGGATGGCTTTTTGAAAGACAACAACAACGCTGCTCAGAGGTTGTTGGACGGAGTCAAATACATTTCTCAGTCTGTGTCTGAACTCAGCGTCAAGCCTGCCAAAGCGGTCACTTCCTGGCTCACTGACCAGATTGCTCCTGCCTACTGGAAATCCAATTCCCTCATCCTGGTATGCAACCAATACTTAACTAACTATATATAAGGAATCACAGGGCCAGAATGTGTAGTTGTGAAGGAAACATCACTTGTGTAAGTAAAACATTTTCTTGGTGATAGCCCATCGAGACAATGTAGGTTGACATTTGACATGCTGCAGTGTTCCTGTTATGTTACTGTTATGCCGATAAATCGCATTACTTATTATTGTGCCGTAGAAATGTCATAAATGTGGGGAGGAGTTCCAGCCCAACGACACCAAGCACCACTGCCGTGCCTGTGGAGAGGGCTTCTGTGACGCCTGCTCCTCCAAAACCCGGCCGGTCCCTGAGAGGGGCTGGGGTCTTGCGCCTGTTAGGGTCTGTGATGCGTGTTTCCACAACAGAGGAATTCCAACTGGTACGCAAATGAGTCTCTCTGTGGGAGTTTAGGAGTGCGGTATTGTTTGCCGGGCTGGTTCAGGCGGTTTTAATGTTCACAACATGATATGATTTGATGTGTGCATGTTGTAGAGTTGCTGGACGCTGCGTTGGAGGAGGAGGGAGGCACCCTGATAGCGAGGAAGGTTGGAGAGGCTGTTCAGAACACTTTGGGGGCTGTAGTTGGTGCCATCGATATACCTCTTGGTAAGCATAGGATCTAAAAAAGAATATAGCGAGCAAGAGAAACAACTTAAAAAAACCCCCATTTTTTCCAGGCCTAGTGAAGGACGCAGCTCGGCCGGCCTACTGGGTGCCAGATCAGGACATCCACTCTTGTTGCGAGTGCCAAAGGGAGTTCTCACCACGTCTCTCCATCCACCACTGTCGCGCCTGTGGGCAGGGCGTGTGCGATGACTGCTCCCAGGAGCGGCGCCCCGTGCCGTCCCGTGGATGGGACCACCCCGTGAGGGTCTGCAACGGCTGCAACCAGAAAACAGGGGAACTCTAGCAGGACCCAATGGAGCAATTAAAGATGCCAGCGTTTGTGGAAACTGGAATCTGCGACATCTTGAGTCTAACAGGTTTCATTGGGGGTATTTTTGTTTTTCTGGATGCCTCTAGACCGTACAGGTGGGACTCGTGTATTATTTGTTAGTTCTGGCCTCCTGTAACATCAGTCCATCGATCGCTTTTCTCTTTAATATGCCTATAATTTACACTGTGAAGACAGGCCAGAGCAAGACTTGAATATTCTAAGGACAGGAGAGAAAAACAACAGAGAGATGATCAAAGTGAGTTTTGTACAAGCTTGCTTACAAATGACTTCAGGTAAATTTCCATGTTGCTCTGTAGATCCGTTCAGATTTGTATTCTTGCACACCCTCTATGTGATATGCTAGTACCATTAGCTCCTTTTGCCTGGTTTGGAGCTACATATTTAAGCCTTTTAAAAAATACAAGTACTGACCTGTTTTTTTCTTTTTAATAGCATTTCCAGGTAATCATGTCTTATTAGTTCTAAAATGGTTTGTGCAGGTGATCTGGATGTAATATTTAGGACCAGCTTTAGATAGAACACCTCAAAAGTCATCAACCACATTGAATTCTGATCCCTTTTTTTTTTTTTGAAATACTGAGGTAGATTACCTCTAATTCACCCCTGCTACAGCTACTTTCCTTTCGTTTTGGCTTCACAGGGACTATATTAGATCATTATATCGGAAGCCACAGATGTACTGTAGCAGCAAGATGCATTCCAATATATATAATTCGTAATTAGTACTTAAATAGTCCCATTGATTATTTGTGGTTGTTTGTGAATTTGAATGGGCAGATTTAAAACAAACAAAAAAAACAAAACAAGAACAGCCTTAATAATGCTGTCCATGTTAACTGTTTGAATTCTACTTAGTATGCACAGTACATATATGGGAAAAATGTTTACTTTAATAGGGAATTTTTTTAATTGCCTCATTTTATTTTTAAATGTCATAACTGCGTATCAGGACAAATCTGACTAAGGTGGGATTCAATGCAACAGAAACTGCTTTATAGAGTGGCTGGATCACAGTAGGGACTTAACACAGTTGAGGTTTCAAAGCATGTTTGAGGCTGGCCCCTCAAAACAGAGATCATTAGTAAGAGTTGTCTTTTACTGTCAGCTCAGGCTGCGTCGCTCTTCTTTGTCAGCAACATTCAAGGTTGCTTGTATTTCAACAGGACTGTACAGAGTATCTGACCTGATTACTATTAAATGAAGATGACACTTTATGCATTCAGGCTTTCTAATGAATATCTTGGTATTATGAGATTTGACTGTGTAGGATTTTTTTTTTTGTTTGTTTCTTGTTAACGAACTGGAAGAGTTGGTTTGCTTGTGATCAATCAAATAAGCTGAAATAACAGACTTCAACATGAATAATAGATTTATCCTGTCTCAAACAGAGATCGATGACTATAGATATCACATGGAACCAATCAATACCTTGTATTTATGTATGCTCATACATATGTATTAAACAGTGGAATCTTAAGGTGTCTGTGTATGGGTTGAATACAATGCAGTGGGCTAAGGTTTTTAATAAACTTTACTGGGAATCAACAAAGACTATAAAACATGTTGATTTAGTAAACAAACAGTATCGTCATTTTCAAATTTCAATCCCAGCACCCTTATTTCCAGTAACAATCAAGGTTAGCTGTGTTTGAAATAAGTGCACTTCTTCTGTAAAAAGAACAGTAAGGAAAACCGAACTGTACCGGTGTGCACATGTGAATGCAGCACTTCCATTTCCTTTTGGCACAAAAACGCGATCATATGTATGATGAGGCAACTCCCATGAAATTTAAAAGCAGTTCTTTGAGGTCACCACTTCAGTCTAAATTTAGTGTAAATGGTTGTCACATAACATCTTTACCCAGCCACACTCAGCCTCAGTGCCTCAGCACTCCTCATTCTTGGTAGTCCGTGTTGTATGAGAAGTAATAGAGGTCGTGTTTGACAGCCATGAGCAGCCCGGGGAGGCCCCTGCTGCCACCCAGGTTAGATGAAAACACAACACTTGGGATCAAGTCGTTTGCGGCCGGGTGAGGTGATGGGATGGTTCTCAATAGATGACCGTCCTTAAGGCTCCATAACCTTGTGTAGCAATCCTGACCCACTGTGGAAAGGATGGTAAACAGTGAAATTGCACGCAAAAAAGGTTTATACCAGTGAGAGTATTGAGAGTGTTTTATCCTCTCCTACCTGCTAGCAAAAGCCCTTCACACTCATTGACATGGATGGGAAGGTAGGCATGCTCGTTATGATGACCTTTGTACTCCTGCACTGGCTTTGTGCCTCGCACATCCCACAGCTTAATCTGCAAAGAAATTAGAAAACACACAAAGGCTCAACAGAACTATCCTTGAATTATTACCTAATTTCAAATCATTCCTTTCTGATATTTTCTACCACAGTTTGTCAGTATGGCCTGATGGTTCTGTGTTTACCAAGTCTTTCCGCATGAGGCTAAAACATAAGTAAAATACCTGTAATTAAGAACCTGAAAGTATTATCTGCTGTAAAAAAAAAAAAAAGAAAATTAAAAGAGTCAAGTCAAGAACCTGACCTGGCCCAGCATGTCAGCAGCCAGCAGGTAGTTCTCATCCTGCAGGACGCGTACAGAGGTGATGGCTGATTCTTGATGGAAGCGACTGGCCTTCCAGCTGTGATCTCTGCGGCCGCGCTGTCGGAGGTCGATGCTGAAGATCTCCCCCGATCTGCAACCGTTAAACAGGACAGGAACCTGTGGACGGAAAGGTGTACTTTCTTTTGCTTGGTGTTCTTACAGAGTGCTTCAACAACTTTAAAGTTACAAATGCCTCACCCTAAGGGCAAACTGCTGAGCCAGGACATCACTGCCGACGCTGTACGTCTGTGTTCTGCCCGTCTCTGCATCCTTCACAATCACTCTACGAGACAGGCCTGTCAACACACACATAAACATGATTATTTTAGATGTGTAATTTTCTCCTTTCTATAACGACAAAAATGTTTAGCTGCAGTACAAACCAGTGCTGAACGTCTTGTCAAACTGGGGGTTGAGGCACCAAGCGCAAGACCAGGCTGAGGATATCTTAAAGCTGCACAGCATCCCAGGCTGATCTGAACGAGTACAAGAAGTAAGAGGAGAAGGGTGTTGAGGGTAATGGGGAGGTACACAACAACAGCAAAACTGCTTTCAAAACATATTTCAAAATAAAAGTCTTCTAGAATAATAATTCCAAGACTGAAGAAGCTTATTTGAAAAGTATGTTTTACCATACTGCTACCTGGGTCCTTCACAAATGAACTACAGAAAGGCAATGTGACTGCTGCATATTGTGCAAGAACCCTGACAAACCTGGGTTGGAGTTGCTGAAGAGGGAAGCAGGAAGTAAACTCACGCAGCCAGGGGTGTCTGCTACTCCCACCAGACACAGCCTGATAGTTACTTCAGTCAAGGACATACAAGTTTCACCAAAACAGTGAAGAGATGACACGCTGTGACACAGGTGTGCACTTTACAGAGCTAAAATGTTACCATTTTGATGATAGTCACCAAGTGTATTCTTTTGGAAACAACAGCAGTATGAATCCACAAATAATGCAAATGAAAAGGACAACTTATAAGTGATCTTTGTTGCCAGGTTAAGCCCTTTATTGGAAGGTTAAGTGAACTAGAGTTAGAGCTCTAATTAAACTGTGGAAGGATACAACACATGAGAATCGGGGTAATTTACCGAAGCCCAGCAGATGGAATTGACCTGAAACATGTTAACCAGATCAGAGTGATTAATATTATTTAAACAGACCAAATGTTTGTAGACACATCATGAAAACAGGCTCCAAGATAAATGTGAGTTCATTCATTTTTATTTCCTGCAGTGTACTAAATAGAAACTACAAAAATGCAAACATATTCTTTGTATTCAGAGAGGGTCTTTTATCTCCAAAGAAATGCTCCTACCTTCCGATTAGTGAAGTAGAGGTTATCACACATTTCCACAGACAGAGACCCCTTGCTGCTGCTGCTGAAGTTCATGATGCCATACTTGCAGCCGCCATGAGAGACATCGTTGACTGTGAACACTCGCTCACACGCCGAATCCCCCTGAAAAAGAAACGGCATCAAAGAAACAAAGCGTATGCACATCATCAAGTACAGATAGAGGCCATTTTTAAAGGTAACCTACTGTGTTCATTTCCAGCGATTAAGAAAAAAAAAAAAAAGGACTCTAACGTCAACGTTTAACATTCAAAACAATCTTTTTTGGTTTTTTTTAAATCATGCACAGGGCCTTGGTGGACCCAAAATAATCCTCTGGATGAAGCAAACTGTTCCTACTCCCTCTCCCTCCCTTGAAACCAACTATAGCAAACATTTATTCTATTGAAACATGTGTTTTGCACTGTGTTCGTGTGTGTTCTCACCACTATGAGTCTGAAGTTGTCGGTGTTCGAGATGCTGTTGTCTGTGCTCTGGATCTCTAGTTTGTGGCGTCTCATTTCACTGACCTTCACCTCATGGACGAGCCTAGAGATAAACAGTAAATGGCCTATATTTGTATAGCGCTTTACTTAGTCCCTAAGGACCCCAAAGCGCTCTACACTACATTCAGTCATTCACCCATTCACACACATAACAGTAGCCATAGTAACAGACTGGCACTGTCTGCAGACAATCTACTAACCCAGGATAATTGATACACTTTTCTCTTAGCTTTCTGACAGTGTCTCTGTAGTAATTTATGTATTTATTTAGACAGTTTGCCTGTAGGATAAAAAGACTAGAAACTTCCTCATATGCATTTCATTACTTTTTGTTTTTCCATTTATTCATATCATTCCCAGTGATGCAGAGTATTTTCTTTGACTGTATTTATGCATGTTTCTCCATCTTTATATTACCATTTAAAATAACTTGTCTAAACAGATTAGCATCATTATTAGTGGCCAGCAAAGCTCCGAAGAAAAGTCACTCTACACATGCAGAACTGATTAGCGTTAAAGTTTCTCTTTGTTTCCCATAATCCGTTACAGCTGTGGCTAGGACACGAGAAAAACAGTGTTATGTTGAGTTTTGCGTGCCTGCAGGGCTGTGACACAGTACCTGCAATAGGAGTGCTCAGGTAATACACCTAGATGTCGTTTCTGAAGTAGCAGCGAAGTGTTTAGTCCTCTTCTTGGTGCTTTCTGTAAATGACAAGGAAAACGTGAGTACATGTTTACGACCAAGGTTTCTTTCTTTACAACTTCTTAAACATTTACGTCCCGGATTGAAGAAAAGCATGTGCTTCTGCTAAGATCAACTGTGATCTCAAGTGTTTTATTCCAACACAGTTTGCAGTTGTGCTCTAATGCTGTACTGTGATGATGTCATTACAGCTGCTGCCATACCCATAATGCTTTAGTACACTGCATGAGGTTTATGGTAAGCTTTCATCTAGAGGGCATAACTTTAGCATATCAGATGACTGTGTCTGTCTACAGCAACAGGAAAAAGCTTAATGGAATCTTAAAGAATAAATATGATAAAAATGCTAAAAGACAAAGAAGATTAAAAAGATTTGCCCACCACCCTTGATGACAGACTTACTTTTCTTGTTTTTTCATCTTCTGCCAACATCTTGTTCCTCTCCTTCTCTCTTTCTTTTTGTTGTAGCTGCTCTCTGGTTAGTGGGTTACAGTTGTTGTGCCCGGGCAACAGCCGGAAGTAACGGTTTTTCTCTGGGTCAAAATAGAAACCTGGCAGCTCTGGCAGGAGAAAAGGAGGCAAAAATTAGGCTTGTGCATCTTTCATTGCATCTATTTGATTTTCCAAGTGTACAACAGGAATTTTCCTGTCAATATCCTTCTACTCTAAGTGCTCCTGGACAAGACACTGCATGTAAAACTACTGTTTATGTACATATGTGTTTATTTAAGTGTTGTGCTCTTCTGATGCCTTTAATAATAAGAAATGGGGGCTTCCGAACGCAAACGTGCACTTTCAATGCTGTATGTTACTGACCTGGTGCAGCACTGCTGGCGTTAGAACAAGACGAGGAAGGCAAGGAAGAAGAGGAATGTGAGGCAGGCTGGTTAGCATGGTGTCTCTGAGATGGTCTGTGTGAGGGCCCTGCATCATCACGTTCATACCTTTGAACAGGAAACACACACACACACACACACACACACACACAACAATGATACTGACATACTGATCACTGTCATTACAAACACTGTATACTAGTATGGCACATGCTCCATACTTTAACGTGATATAAGTGTCATTTAACGTAGCTACCACTGCTGTCGGTTTCCTCGGTGCCATCCACGGCGCTGACCAGCCCCTTGTCGCGTGTGCGGTCGCTGTCCTTCTCGCCAGTTCCACTTCCTCATTTCTTATGGTTCGGTCTAGAAGTAGAATGGTCCCGACGGCGTGTTGCTTTTCATTCACTTCTCTGTGTTTGGCAGTCCAGGTGTTTACAGGCAGATTACCATCAACACCGTTGGGCTAACGTTAGCTGCACATCTTTCTACACACGTTTTGACACGTTTGCTGGACATTCACCATCGATTAAAGTAAACGACGTATTTATAGGTCGATAAACAAACTTTGAGTTGATACTGTACTGGGTTTACCTTCTTAATAACATGGCACTAACGTGAAAGTAAGTAGTCACTAGCTAGCTAACTCCCGTGTAGTAACGTCCAGCCACGCCATCCCCGCCTCCACACGTCGTTCATTGGTCCATTGAGAACAATAATGTCTGACGTTCTAGACAGCTATTGGTAAGTTTCTCCGCGAGCTCTCAGGATAACCGTGTAGAAAATTACTTTTATTTCACTGGATTCTCGGAAACAGTTGGATATGAAATACAAAATAAAGTGACTGTTCGACATATATACGCCCTTAACACTATATATTTTAAAGCGGCACTGACTTTAAATTACAAAAAAAATTAATGTTTGATATGTTATGTCGTTGGATTTATTTTCCAGCCGTTAAAACCCCCAACAAACTTCAACCCCCCCCCCCCCCCAAAAAAAACAAAAAAACAAAACAAAACAGACAAAAAAAACATTAGAAGTGAGACTGTAATAGTATCCCATGCTACATAGCATTCATGTTGTGTTTTTCACTGATAAGGCTAAATCAAGTTAATTTCATGGTGTTATTACAATCTGGGGTCTGGGGCATTCATTTTGACAGATTTATCTGAAGCCACGCCTAAAGTCCTGATGCTGGTGTTGTATTGGCAGGGAGCACAGCGCACAGGACCGCATTGGCTGTTTTTTTCTTCTTTTTTCTTTTTTTCATAAGGGTCCCAAACTACACCGAGATTTGGAATATTACGTTATAGTCCTACAGGAAGATGGCGACTGTCATTCATAATCCTTTGAAATCGTAAGTACATTTCTTTTTTGTTATTATTATTTTAACGAAATTACTGCATCGTGTAAGATGGATGTAACGAGCTATTATGACTGTATGGGGATTGCATGGGCTTTTAAATAAGTCTAACATTTAATACCTTTAGTATATACTTGGGCAGTCTCCGTATCTTCAGGTACCGTTGCCTAGTTGCTGTATTGTGCAATACGAATATAAAAGCATGCACTTATGCACGGTGTGCGAACGGAAAACATCACCAGTCCGCGCGCAAATGACTACATTCAGTTTCATTTATGCATAAAGTTGCGGACATTCTACTTTTAAAAATAAATAGAATTTTTAAAAATATCCGTCTGTCAGTAGTTTGCTTGCGCTCCTTGTCGGGGATATTTGTGTAGTTAATATAATGCAAGTACTGATACAAAGCTCCCACTGCGCGACTCGTGCTTGTCTGAGCCTGACAAGCTCACGCACAGCAGGTTATTACATTAACTTTAATTTGTGTGCGTGGAGGAATAAACTGCTTAAAGCCGATCTTGGCGGTTTGAAAATGCATTTGTAGAAAAATATGTATATGAGCATGGGTTTAAAAAAAAGGTTAATGGGATGTGATCCTAAGTAGAGTAAAGATTTACGGGATAAAACCAACTTTCATTATATCACAGAATGCATGACCCCCCCACCCCCCTGCTGCTGTCTGACGGCAGATGTTTACCACTGGTCATGTGGAATGCGCAGTGTTTGACAGTTTCTTGTGCAAGAGGCAAGTGTTTTAATAATTTGAACGGAATGCTGCTGCGGGTCCCTTAAAACAGATTCTGAAATGATGCTCTTATTTTGTAGAGCTCTTCATTGTTGTTGTTTTTGTTGTTGTTGACAACCAGAAACATGTCATACATGGTTACTGTGTGGAGGAGGGGGGGGGGGGGGACTTAATGCTTCTGTGTTGTACCGAAACAGATTAGGCTGTAGGGAATGAAGGTATATGTGTTTGCTTTTGTGTGCATGTAGAGCAGCAGATTAGACAGCGTCCCAGTATTTCAGTGTTTCGCTGGGTCCATCTGTTAACGGAGGTACTAGTAAAAAAAACAAAAAAAGACAGGCTGATGCTGGGGCAGAGGGAGGGAGGGAGTCCCATCTGCCCTTTGCATGCAGCAGGGCTTTCTCAGATAGACACCCCCCCACCAATCTAATATCTGCAAAAAAGGGAAAGCGATATGCATATGGACACATGACCCCACCTACCACAACAGACATACTAGTATAAGCTCAGAGCAAAATATGAGAGGCAACTGTAATGAAAAGTGTATGTGAAGTGTAATGTGTTGGAATGTAAGACCCAATATCAAGTAACATGTGAGTTACAGCCTTGGGAAGTAAAGTCGCGGTCTACGTTTTAGACAGAGTCTGCTGTGTTTGAAACAAAAGGCCTTACTTCTGAGTCGCACTCAGGATGTGGCACGTTAATAATGCGCGCTCAGTGAGGACGTGGTAATAATGTAGCCTGCTCTCTTGTCAGTGCCCAGCTCTGACAAATGAATTATAATCATAGGAACATGGCAGTAAATATGTCTGGCTTTGTGGACTCGCTCGCTCATGTTTAGCAATGCATATTTTCCTCAACTGACTCAAATTCTCATTTTCAAAAGGACTTCTGGTAATTGAATCCTGGGAGGCTGGGTGGGATAATGAGAAGCCGACATGAGAAGTATTCAAATAAGCGCTGCGATTCATATGCAGAGATGTGCATATCGCGCCTGTTACCTTCTTTCATTAGAGTTGGATTTGTAAATAAAAACCAAAGAACTCAGGTGGGATGTGGTTTGGTATTGTTTGCACAAGGATTGAGAGAACTTGAACTGAGATTAGAGGAAATGTAAGAGAGATGTAGGGTTGTCAGTGTGTTTGGGGTCGTGGGTTTTTATTGTGGGGTTTTTTTTTGTTTTTTTTTGCATGTTTGCGTAGAAGTGCGCCCCTCCCCCAGTTCTTGTGAGAGGGAGCATGAGTGAGTGATGGAGGTGGGTGGAGGGGTGTCTGTCTGGCTGCATTTAGTCCTGCTGCATACATTTATACTACACTCTGAGCGCTGGGTTGAACCCTGGCCTTTGTCTATCCGAGCTCAGGGAATGGGAATAGAATGGTTTCCAGGCACAGACAATTAAATGGACAGGAACATTTTTTTTAAATGGAAACCTCCAAGCAGTGATCAATGCTTTTTCTTTTTTTTCCATGTTCTGCACATGGAAACATTTTTCTCTCTCTATGGGTGAGACTTTGGAGAGCTGAGAGATAAGCATGTGGTATCCTTTACAATATAAAATAGAATCTTTTATGTTGGACAAACATTTTATCCTCCACATTTCCTCCAGTAATGCTCATGCTGAGTTGAAATGACGTATGGGTCAAGCCATGTCTACACCTTCCACTCCTTCACCTCTCCTGACTTCTGGTGTCTCTGGTCCTCCACCCGTCCCTCAGCAAAACAACAGCAAGAGCATCTAATTCAGGGTTTCCCCCCTTCTGCAACACCCTTTCCTCTTCAGCTGTTTGCCCTGCCTCTCTCCTTCTTCCCTCCACCTCGGACTGCACTTTGCACCTTTCCCTTTTACTCCCTTTGTGTGTCTGTTTGCGTACAGGCAAGAGTGTGTGTGTGTGTGTGTGCGTGTGTGTGCATGAATGTGCTCGTGTGTACGGTCATTTGTGTGTTTGGGAGAAAAATGAGTGTGACAGGGTTTGAAAGGGAACACGTGTGCCCCAGGACATATCAAATCCCCACCCTGTACCCCGCCACCCCCTTTCCCTCCCATTCTGCCTCCTTGGCCCCTCCTCCTCCGTCTCCCTTCTCTATGCTTCACACTGCTCGACCTACAAAGTGCCACACAAAGAAGCCGATCAGTACCCACATGCTGTTGCCCCGCTTCACACATCCCCCTAGGGCTCCTACTTACTCCTATACTGGATTAGATCTCCTCTGACCATCTTTTGCTCAATATGCGGTTAACCTCCAGCATTCCCTAATGCTATTAACTTTCCTTCAAGATGCTGTGTATATGTTGTACTGTCCAGCACAGTCTATTAGAAAAGATGCATCTGTGTAATGTTACAGAGATCATCCTAATTACTGTATTGTGAAAGCGTTGCTCATACAGCTTTCCATTACCTCTCACTTACGGCCAGGCACACAACATTTAAACAGTTCTGCATGTTTCAGGGCTCCACCTCTAAAGTATTTGACACAGTTTCTTTTGCAGGATTGTTCAGTTTTCCTATAACTCAAGAACTGCAAATGCCACAACTGTATTTACTGCAAAGTGGAAAAAATATTTCAGAAAACATCCCATACTGTTATAGTCATCATTTAATTACCAATCAGTGAATATACTGCTCCAATACAGTACAGAAGCTGCTAATTTAAACTTTAATTAACAAAAAACAACAATAAAAACAAAAATTTCATGCCATGGTCTGTATTGATGAACCGCTTATACACCTATATGTGAATAACAGTACTGGGTCACCTGTACATGACACCTGCTTGACCATGGAAAGCCTGCCGTGAAGCTACCAGTGCACAGTTTTTGTGTCGATGTTAATGTCAGATAAGGTCTGAAACTCTGAATTTACTGAGTGAGCAGATTGTTGGTAACTTATGAGCCTCATCAGTCGATGACCTCGCTCTGTAACTTTACATCAGGGGTCGGCAACCTTTCTGATGATGAGTGCCATCTAAAATTTCCTCAGAAGTCAATGTGCCATATGATTGCATTAGCAATAAATTTAATAACGCTCTATATTAACAGTTACACTTGTCAGGTAGTGATGTCCAGCAGGTGAAAATGCAAGCTCCATGAACACGCACAGCTGTGGATTCGAGCTGAGTTTGTGACCCCCACAGAGTCGTGCTTTTCAGTTCAATCAGCTGCATTTCGATGTCCTCTGTGTCCAGCCAGTTAATGGGAGACAAATCCAGCTGCTCATTAAAGCTTTCTGGTTTGATCAGAAAAGAAAACATTGGTCCATACACCTGAAAGTCCCGAAAACGCATTGTGAATTCTGTCTCGAGTCTACGGATGTATCCGTGTATTTCCGTCGTACTGATGCTGCACTGAGCAGACAGCTCCTGAATCATTTGAAGTGTCTGGATGTGGAAATTTCAACATCTCTTGAAAAAACTTCCTGCTAGCAACATCATTCTCACCAGTAGGCTAGGTTATTTTTTCGCCAATTACAAGTTGAATCTGGTAGTTGGGGGTGTTAGCTAAGATACCGTCATTAAGAAGCGCCACAACTAATGTGTCTATGCGAGCTAATTTGCGATGTGCACTGCCGGCCCGGCCATTTATTTTTTAATACACCTTCTCAGATTAATTCACTGCGTGTCGTCCCCAGGGCTGGACTGGGACAAAAAATCGGCCCGGGCATTTTGACTAGAGACCGGCCCACCAGGTATTATAGGAAAAGCCTTTGAATGAAAACAAACGCTGTTGTGACAGTGATGTACAGTCTTGTTGGTATATGTATGATTTCTATACATTTTACGTCAGATAAAAACTTTGGTTGTAAGATTCAGATAATTATTTAATAAAAGCTAGACACTTTAAATGAGAATAAGAAAGAAAAGTATTTATTTGTGCCCCCCTTTCCCTGTTAATACCCTACCTGGAGCCCTGGCAAAACTTTTCTAGACCCACCCCTGCACAGTTACCAGCTGTCAGCTACAAAGGATCCTGGTGTTATTTGTCTCTCAGAAACAGTTCATAACTTCCCTTCAACTCATTCATGTCACCTAAAAGTTAAACCTGTTTCTCCATCAGCTCTGATGATTCAGTAAGGACATCTGCTGGTTTCATCTTCATGTTTCCCTCTCACCACATATTCAAACCGATATCATGACCAGAAGCTTTACGGCTGTGGCTCCAACAAACATCTACTGATACTAGAAATTAATATTAAATCAATTCTAACAACAGCTGATCTAGCTTAAACGTGCTACTGTTGTTTAGCACGACATCCGCTGGTTTCCTCTTTCTGGCGCAAAGTGAGCGATAAACAAACAAGAGAGACGGGACTTGCGTCTCAGCTGATCATTGATCAGTTTCACGATTGAAGTAGCAACAGGAGAGGGAGGGGGAGAGAATGAGAGAAGAAGAGGCAGCTGACAGCAAAAAGACACAGAATAATTCCAGCTTTGTGTCTTTTTCTATTTTACGGGACAGTTGGCAACTCTACTAACTAACCTTATGAATAAAATAAAGTTCACTATCAGTAACATCATAGCACCCACCCAGCTGTATAGAAACTCCGTCATGCTAGCTAGCACACAGTACCAGTTATAGTAACTGACTGTAAAGTCAGCACAACGAAAATAAACTCCACCTAAACTTGGTTTATATCTGACCCAGATAGACTGCAGGTCATAACTTCTTACCCGAAGTTCAGTTCACCTGACACTCGGACCGGCGGCCGCCTCGGGTCTCTCCTCCTCCTGCCTCCCCTTTCCCCTCATCCACCTGCTGGCCTCTGTGGGGGATGCGCCATAGCCACCACCAAACAACTGAGTTATTTTTACACATTGGCCAGCATCTGGCCAATCTACGACCTTTCATTGTTTATACCATTACCGTTACATCTTACATGCCCGATGGCCAGTCCAGCTCGTGCCATCAGTTAACCCTTGGCGTGCCAGCTGTGGCAGGCGTGCCCAGGGTTGCCGACCCCTGCTTTACATGGTCTGCCACTTCATGCTGTGGTTGAGTTGCTGTGTTCCTTAACACTTCCACTTTGCAACGTTACATGCTACTACAGCACCACGCTCAGATTCAGTAAACTCTTTATTCTTTCAGTAATGTTTGTGGATAGGTGTGTGATTTTATACCTGTGGAAACGGGACTGAAAATGCCAGAAATCAAAGATTAAAAGGTGTAGCCCAATACTTTTGTCCATATAGTGTGTACCAAAAACCTGGCCTTGATGGCCTTGATGACTGATATCTGCCCAGTTTTATAAACTAGTGTGATAAAGAGCTGCCTACATCTCAAAATTCCAAATAACTGTAGTGAAAGAGCAACAGTTTAATCTGCTATGCATTCACACCTGCAAACATGCCTGCCCCCAGACACACAAACGCTCCGTCCAAAAGCAGGCTCAGACAGTTTAATATGCTGTAATTAGGGTCTCATTTTGTGGTTAAGAATTGGAACTATATCAGACGGTGCTTGCTGGAGTTCACCTACAAAAAGCATTTTTGTATGTTAGCAGATGTAATGATATCTCATATTTGTGTTCAGAAGAAAATCAGCCCGTTAATTTTACCATCCATTTTCTTCCGCCTGTCCAAAACAGAATTGCAGGAAGGGGGCCTATCCCAGCTGTCATAGGGCAAGAGGTGGGGTACACCCTGGACAGACTGTCAGTCTATGGCACATGACACTTTTCTTATTTTATGTGACCATCCATAATGTCGTTTTTTAAGTTTATTTATTGCAAAAAAATGTTCAACTAAGCACTAAAGTGCTTTTAACTTTTACAAGCCAGTATAACTCACCCTTGTTAAATTAATGTAACTTAACAATTAAGCTTAAAGTTGAATCAGATGGCCCTGAACCATCCCGTAGTTATGCTGCAGGGGCATAGGCCTAGCCTGTTGGGGGCTTCCCATGATGCACTGAGCACGTCTTCTTTGCTTATCTGTTTTCACTCTCTGTGTGTTTATATACCACTACTACATTTAATCATTAGTTCTTATTAAACTCTTGCTCTGTTTCTCATAGTGTGTCTTTTGTCCTGTCTCTCTGCTGTCTTCTCTTTCCCCTCACCACCAACTGGTTGCGGCAGATGGTTGCCCATCCCTGAGCCTGGTTCCGCCATGAGTTTCTTCCTGTTAAAATGGAGTTTTTCCTTCTCGCTGTCACCAAGTGCTTCCTCATAGGTGGTCGTGTGATTGTTGAGGGTTCTTTCTAATATTGTAGGGTCTTTACCTTACAATATAAAGCGCCTTGAGGTGATTATTGTTGTGAATTGGCACCATATAAATAAAATAGAATAGAATTTATATTTTTAAGTCAACTGGTTTGGATAATTAGTAAAGGCAGTTTAGCACACATGGGAACGAAAGTGTTAAATGTTCACATTTGAGAACACAGGTCTAAATTTTTTGGGGGCCAATTTTTTTTTCTTTTTGTGTTAAAAATGCAAAGACTATTAAAAACAAAGCAAATAATCGGCTGTGAGATACAGTAGCACATTATAGCAAACTGAGATGGGATCAAAAGAGCAAGAAAACAGAGAGTCTTGAGAGATTAACACAAACGTGAAGAGACGGATGACAGTGATTTATTTTGCTGTTGATGAGTTCTTTCAGTGGCTAAATATTCAATTCACCGAGGAGGAAGAGAAAGTGACAGATACGAGTAAGACTGATGAAGAGAAATGACAGCATATATCCAAACACAAAGGCTGATTAATGGACCCTCCACTTCCCTTGGCTAAGGACTGAGTACCACATTAAATATTCATAACGTTCATTAGCCCTTTTTGGACTTCCTTCTCTAGCATGAGTGCGTGTGAGACCCTGTTTGCTCGCCTTGAGTTGAATGCAAATGAAATTAGCCCCTCAACTGTTCAATGATGTCTCCCTTTAACTGTGATACATCATTAATGGGTACCTGTGAGGGCAATAGCCCCTGATGTCCAAACACAGAACAAAGGATGGGATTGAAATATTCTTTACCTCTGTAAGCTTTTACCGATAGACCTACCTGTGCCTATAGGTATAGAATGAAATAGTGATCCAAGACCAATGAAACCTATACTGACTGTTGCATACACAGCTCTTTTGTGCCAGCATGGAATGAGCTGAAACAGTCGTAGTGGTGCACACAGACACAAAAACACACGTAACAACTGCAGATTCCATCAGTATCCAGGAAGCTGGTGTCCAAGAGGAATGCGTTCCCTGACATGCAAAACTCGCCTTACATAAGCTCCATCACTGCACACAGCCATACAGTTAACTCACGGTTGGAGAACAGAGCAATTGAGGATAGTCAAATCAAGTTTGGGTAGGAATGTCTCAGGACACGCAAGCCGCAGACAGAAGTCTTGGAGGCATCCTCATACACTATTTACTCTCACGTAATGAATACAACACGCAGACAAATGTACAGCAGGCAAACGAGCTGTGCACGGATACTCACTTACGTAAGAGTTTATGAAGCCGCCCGGGGAGGTTACGCAGACGCTTTGTTGTCGGAAACGGGACAGAAACGTACAGGCAATATGGGATGACACGGGGGAGGGAAAAAAATGAGGGAGGAAGGATGAGGAGAAATACCCGTAGGTACACACACACGCACACACACACACACACACACACGCACACAATTCAATCTAGCCAACTGATAGTGACAGCCGAGATAACACTTTACCTCTGGGAACATGAGTTATGTGACAGGAAGTCTCTTCTGGAGATTTGGATTTGAGTGGATCACTGTGACTGCTGGTCTCATACTGTAAAAACACGTGTCACAAAAAGCACCAGCTGCATCCCTCATTTCTGGAGGTCTCTGCACAAAAACCTTAGTCAACATGAAGAGAATTGTTCCTGATATAAATGAATTCCAGTCCACAGTCACCAGCAGATTTGAGTTAGAGAAATCTATAACACAAACAGCAGTTTGACTTATATTTGTGGACTTATGGGGATCACTTGTTGGACTGTTTATTGCCTGGTTGCAATCTTGGAGTCTCTGCTGGCTGCCTGTTTCTGAAAGGAGTTGCTTCTCTCTGACATTAATCCAAAGTCATTTTTGTAGCACTGTGGATTAGATTAAATATACTCTTGATAACAATTCATTCTCTGTCAGTGGCTGTCTGGCTGTGGCTACAATGTAGCTGCCATCACCAGTGTGTGAATGTGTGTGTGAATGTGTGTGTGAATGGGTGGATGACTGGATGTGTAAAGCGCTTTGGGGTCCTTAGGGACTAGTAAAGCGCTATATAAATACAGGCCATTTTACAATTCACAGACAAGACAGTGAGCTTTGATGGGATTTCAGTGGCATTTCTGCAATTATCATTCCTTAATAACACAAATAACTAGAGTTAAATGTGATGATTTACCCGAAGTGCGTGTGTCAGGCAGTGCTGTGCATCCAGATATAGGACACAACAGTCCTTTGTATGTTTCCAGACATGTGATATGTTTTCCACTAGGACTTTTTGCCTCCCATAAAAAGCCATTTCTGTTACTCCATTTACATTCTACAAAACTATACCCTCTAAAGCTAATTGTTGGGCCAAATTTTGAGAGCCAAAAAGGTCACCAAGCAATAAAAGGTACAGATATGCATGATTCCTTCTACACTGTGACGTGTGGTCAAACCCAGTAAAGAGGGTTCTGGGTTTAGACGAGCCTTTGTTCTCCCTGCAGATGCAACATGTGGGGAGTAAAACAAGGAAACATCCTTGTCCAGATGCACCAGTATAGCCAAAGTTGACGTTCACATTTAACAAATGTGAAAAACATGCAGCTGCCATTTGTTCTACACATGTCCGATTGTTCAGTTTTCTCTCTTCCTATTCCTATTTATGTCCTCTTTGCTCTTACAAAGTAGGCACCCCCTTCTTACTTCTTATGTGACACTCACCCCCTCTTTTCCTTCATCTTATGCATGCACTACCTGGTTCACGCTCCACTGCTAGTCACTCCACTTCTTATCCCTCTCCCTTCCCACTATCCATCCCTCCTTCCTTCCCCCTCTGCACCCTCCATCTCCAAACACTGCACATCTTTGTGAGATTCAGTGTGACCAGAGAGCTGGTCTTTGTCCAGCTTGGCATTCTTTACATATCTGTGCGCAGTATCCACAGACCGCCCGTCTTAGCTTGGCCAGTCAGAGAGACGGGTGATAGGCAGCCAGATAGACTTGTATGTAAATAAACAGAAAAACTGACGCTGTTCTGCTGCTTTCAACATGTTCCAGCCTAGCAACAGAAGGTCCTTGTGGCATTATGGAAAACAACCTCCTTGACACTAATTATGCTGCATTGGATTAAATGATCAGGGATTTCATGCTAAACAGAAAAGTCTCTTTCACATGTGTCTCATTTAAGAAAGACTTAATCATTAAGGGAAGCAAATAAATCTTGGTTTGTTCTCTCTGACTCTAATGATCTTAGCTGCAGAAATCCTGCTGCGAGACTGGGACTGTGTAGGTTATTGATGGTTCACATCCTGATTTGTATCCTCTTATCAGTCGATGCACATCTGTTTATAGCACATCTGTTGTGTGGACTTTATTGTGGCACACTTAGTCATCTATAAATTCGACAGCATGAAACATTTCATCTCTTCTAATGGTTCCTAATCATTTCCTGTTATTTTTGTCCTCACTGTTCTAATGCCAATCACTTTCAGTTCAGCTGCCTTTATGCTGTAAAGCCAGAACAAGTTTTTGTATTATACTAACACCCAGCTGATATCCAATTTATACTAGTGGCGTTAACGATCCACAAATGTTAGCATTTAGTTAATAAGATATAAACAGTTGTTGTGAGTGACTCAGTAGCCACATATAATGCATTTAATTCAGATGTTGAATGAATGGGGCAGTTGATGTAGAAGTTAATGCTAACAAACCTGATGGATTACACTGGAATCAAAGCTGCGTGTGCCTGTTTTCCTAACATGTTCTCCGTGTACTTTCTGTGGACAGGCTTGGCGACCAGTTTTACAAGGAGGCCATCGAACACTGTAGGAACTACAATGCCCGACTCTGTGCAGAGCGCAGCGTGCGCATGCCCTTCTTGGACTCACAAACCGGTGTGGCACAGAACAACTGTTACATCTGGATGGAAAAGCATCAACGTCAGCCAGGTGAGAAACACCGCAAAGGTTGAAAAATGTAGCAAAAGTTATTCATTCATTAAGTCTGCATTTGGAGATATCTGCATTTTTTTTTGCTTCAGGGAGATGATTGATGTCACTCTCGTTTAAAAATTCAACATAAGGCTACAGCTACTGGCTGCAGCACTGAATGCAAACAGTAGTAAAAATGTAAACTTCTAATCTGTACTGCCACTAGTGTGGATTTTTTTACTCACTAAATATGTCATATGTAAAGACCTGATCAGGCTCTATTCATGAATGTGTACATAAAAAAAAATAAAAATCATTCTTGAGTAGGTGCACCATTTAACTCACTGGGTTAAACAAATAACCCATATGCCACGAGGCTAACGCAGCAGCCCAGATTTGAAACCGCCCCAGGCCATTTGGTGCATGTCTTCCTCTTACTAAAATAAATCAACTAAAAAAAAATCTTGACTAAAGTACCTGGGCTATGGTTATATCGCTATAGCTACAAGTTGGCAGATATTAGAGCCCAACCAATTTATCAATGAGCCAATATTTTCGGCTGATATTAGCCTTGGTCTGATCTATCAGTACTGACATTTTTTACCATCTGATAAATGAATACTTCAAAAAGTGAACAGACAGGAGAAACAGCTTTTATTTTGCATAGTTTGTCCAGAGGGCGCTCTGCAACATCCCTATCAGGCTCTCAGCAGACTGGGCAGAGTCACATTTCCCTAACAAATGTCAGGGAAATCTGTTCTTGTTTTGTGTGTCTGAAAGAAAAAAAAAAATCGACCAACATATCAGATTATTGGATTTTTAAATCACTAAATATCAGCATTAGTATTCGTCTTAAAAATCCTGTATCATCGGTGTCTAGGAGATATTATATATCAACTAACTGAACTTCATCAAATCTCGTGAGTGTAGTTTATGTTTTGTGTAATATGGCACACTATGTTTATAATAAATCTTTTTTTGGCCAATAAAGCTACAGTAACTCTTTTTGGAGCTGAAAGAATTTAAACTAAAAAAAAAACAACTTTAAAAAGAACCACATTATTTGTTTGCTTTTGGGATCTGAATTATGATTTTGGCCAGAAAGAAGTTACTTTCTCAGATTTAAGAAAAGAAGGAAGAACAGCTCCCTTGACTTGACTGTGAATATACAAACAGTCCGTCTACAACTCACTCACCGATACAGTATATCTGCTAACAAAAGTCAAAAGTCTGAATTACAGCTGGATTAATTTTTTGGCCAGAAACAATCACTCCTCAGGGAATATTGAAAGGAGCCTGCCAGGAAACCAGTGCAGACTCCAGGAAATGACTGTGAAATATAGCATGTTAATGTGCGAGCTTTACAAGTTCTGGTAGGTGAATTTAGAGCTGGGCTAGCTATTAGCTTTTGCCTTCCAGTTTTTACGCTAAGCTAAGATGAACAGCCTCATGCTGGAGCTTCATCTTATCAATCTTCTTGCCCAACTCGCTGCAGGAAAGTTAATAAACATATATCAGAAAACACTGATAAATATGAATTAATGGATTTCCTCCATCAGTAAAAAAAAGTCTGCCAGCTCATCTTTTGTATATTCCCCGAATTACTGTTTGCCGATTTATCCATAAGCATTTAGAATGCATTATGCACATCTGGTTCTTCTGTGAAGCCAAAGGGAACAATCTGCTATTTACTGGGAGCTGGACACAAATAGCCTGCTCTCCATCTTGTATGCAAAGCCCTTCAGGCCACACCCTATACTTTGTGGCAGACCTAAGTCACATTATATGCATTTATTCTAGGTTTATCCCTCCCCCTCCAACTCTTGATTTTTATTCACCGCTCATGCAGACTTAAAACCCCTGTTTTTCATCTCTCCCTCCTACGTGGCTATTGGTGGAATACGATTAGGGTTTGAGAGCAAACAGCATTTGACTGGAAAAAAGTAAAACTGCATCTTCTCAACATTAGCATACTGATGTATCTTTTGGTACTTCTTAGATAAATGACATTAAAGCTGCAATTTTAGCTCGCGAGTGATACATAGTCTCTAGAACTTGATCACAAGAGCTGGACCCCTCTGAATATATGGGGTAGTGCCTGAGCACTACGGAAATCATATTACAACATATTAAGTGTCAGGAAAGACCAGGCCTCTGTGTGCATTACTGTGTTTGCGTGTTGCAGAGCTCAATGCAAGGTTTGTTAAAATGGTATGCTTGCCAGTGGTTGTTAAAATTCTTCCTGTGTGCCTGTGTGACTCTCTGTGTGTACATATATATGGATGTGTGTGTGTTTCCAGGCCAGGCAGCAGGACAGATGTATACCTACCCCTCTCGTTGCTGGAGAAAGAAGAGGCGACTCCACCCTCCCCTGGATCCCCAGCTCCGCCTGTGTGAGCTTCGACTAGGTGAGACAAACAGCACAGCCATGCAGTGAAAGTCGAGACCCACAGTTACGCAACGGTGCCTACTTTAATGCATTTTATTTAATTTATTCATGCCGTCACATAAATACATCTGTTTTATTTGTGGCCTCTGTGCTGCTGGGTATCTGCATGTAGCTATTGCGCACGCTTGCTGTCTGGCCATCTGGCTCGGGTTAGCCCGTCTCTCCTACCAGGTCTCCAGGTTCATTTTCTCCTTCGAATCAATGCCGCCTCTCTCTCTGTTCTGTGGCTATAGGCGCACGTATGTATAGGCACACAAATACCCCCCCACACACACACACACACACGACTCTTGCTCCCCGTTGCACCACAGAAGCACCCTAACTGGGCCTCTATAATCATTTGTCCATGAGGCATAACAATGTAAGTGAGTCCTATGAGGTCGAAGTGTGTTCTCTCTTATGAGTGTGTGCATCCATGCATGCATACAGAATGTGTGTTATAACGGGTGGGTTGGGATTTTAGCAAAGGAATGCCCCCAGGAACCTGTGAAGGAGGGGAATGAAGGCAAGTCTTTGTTTCTGCTTTTCTACTCTATTGTTTCCCCTCTCGCTGTCTTCCAGATGCAATCTAATACTCTGGAGCTTTCCGCTAAGAATGACTTGCTTTGCTTTCAAAATGAGGACAGAGAGTCCTTCTGATTAGGAAAAAAACAACAAGAAAAAAACAAAAGCTACAGCTAACCAGCTCATCAACCGACAAGCTTGCATAAAAACAGAAGAAATTAGAGAAGGTAACACTGCAGTTAAAGAGGCATGCAAAATTTCCGGACGCCGAGAGGTGAAGTGCAGAATTCTTGACTTTTGTTTTTGAGATATCCTATTGTGTAGTTTGGACCAGATGTCTATCATAACAAAACAGAAGAATGTGAATTCTCCCCTCGTGGGCTTTTGCAAAATGCTTTATGTTTATTTAATGCTTCCTGAGCAGAGAGGTTTGTCTCTGTGAATACACAGAAGCCATGCCACTTATGAATTCCTTGTTTTTGTAGAGTTTCGCTTTTCCTTTTTCACGTCCCAGCTCATGTTAGGGTTTCAGGAACCATTTTTCTGTCCTCTCAACTAGTCTTTTATATAGCAGGTTAAAACAAAACACATAAGATCTGTGTAGGAGCAGCAGAAGTCAAGATATCCTGACTGTGAAGTCGCTCTCAAAATCTCACAAAGCAACTCAGCAGCATCTTTCGTCATGCCCACTTCTTTCAAACATCCAAAAACCTCTTTCTGTCACCTCTTTTGATCCTCCAGAGGGAAAAAAGGTGTTCTGCAACTGCTTTCACAGGCTGAAGATGAGTAAACTGGACTTTACATGTGAAATTATTGATGCACACCTAAGAATTTAAATCCAGGCAACTTGTGCATGCATGTATTAAATGAGGCAATGTGTTCTTTAGCCCCAAAAAAGAAGGTAAAGACACAAATGAAGTACAATCTAGAGGAGGAAAGTGGGTTTCGTGTACAGGAAGGAGGTTGTCAAAAGAGACCAAAGTAAAGGACAATGTGTATGTGCTGGGGAGGGGAGGCAGAGCGGTGATTGAATGAAGAAAACACAGAGGCAGTGCAAGCAAAGTCATAGCATACAAAAAGACAAATGACAGGAGGAGGAAGAGGAGGAGGGAAGACGCAGAGGTACAGAAGCTCTGTATTCAATAAGTGTCTTACATCCTCAGCAGCTGTGCTCGCTCCCTGCTTTTCTTATCATAGCCTTAGTTTCATTCGGCTCTCATCCTGGTATTAGAGATGAAAGGAGAGGACAAGGAGGCAGGGCTGCTGCAGCAAGTTCGTCTCTGTGGAAATGAACAGAGCAAAAGCAGGAATGATGAAGGAGATTAGATAGGGGGAGAAATAAAGAAGAATGAGATATATGAGAAATATTACAGACTTAAAAGCAGTGAATGTTTTTTTAAAAATAAATGTATTTGGCTAATTTCCTTCCCATAGCACGCTTGTCTTATCTTTTATTGATGTTGGATCTGGTAGCCTGCTTTTCATTATTCCCAAAGCTCCCTCCTTCCTCATAAAACCTCGTCCACCCCGATGATAATCATTAAACTCTGTCACCTACCATCTGTGCTAAATTACCACAACTGCACCTCACATAATAAAACGATAAATAAAAGAAAATGGACTAGACGACCTGTTAACGAATGACTTTGAGGCATTTAGGCAAAATGTACCTAAATACACGTGTAAGTAACCACAGAGCTGAGCTTCTTTCTTCTTCCTCTGTATTTATAGGAAGATATATTTACTTTTAAATGCCCTCACTCTATTTTTTTTTGATATCATCATCATATGATCATTTTATCTCACCAGCGGCAGCCTGGAGAGCACAGGCTGACATGAGCTGCATGGCTCACAGGCGACTTCTTATGGTGGAATATATGTTTTCAGTTTAGTAGCTTAATCTAGCATACTGCAATAAAAAAATGTTTTTACATTTTTTTACAAATAGATTTGAGCATCACTGTGGTTCTGTCAGGAGATTTATACCGTAAAGTTGTACTTGTAAGTGTCGAGAAGCACGAGGTGCAGTGTGAAAGGATGCATTCACATAAGAGCTTTACTTATAGCAGCCTTACACCCCAAGTGCTCCTTTCTGCCTGACCACAGGCTAAACAGCTTTTAGCCACTTTAGTACGAAATGCCGGGATGAAAAAGTGGGATTAAAACACACAGGTTGATGCACATTTGCCTTGCTATACACAGACGCATACACATGCCACCTCAAGTGGTCTTTGTTTCCTTTTTGTCATTCCCTCCTTCGCCTTCTCTCTTCAGAAGCAGAACTGGCCCCAAAGCGTGAGGGGGCACCGGGGGAGGCCACAGCCCTGGAGGCCCTACTAAGGGGGGACAACCTGCTGGAGAAAAAAAACAACCTCAGTAAGGAAGACGAGACATTGCTAGAAATACAGGTATGGTAAATAAGATACGGAAGATTAGTATATGTCACCAGTAGGGGTCCCTTTAACTTCATGTATGCGTCTCATTTGACATCTTATTTGGCCAATGCCCGAAGTCCACTCTTCTCTGAGGCAGCATCTCAAGTTTTGTTTCTCCACCAACTTTCCCTGAAAATTGGCCGGGTAGATTTGATGTCCTCCTGCAACAAATGACAATGAAAACCCCCTGACAAGTAAATCAAACATTAACCAGGAGAATTGTAAATATGTCTGCATCTATATATTTCCAGCTTCCTGAGACGTAATGCTACCTCTGTCTAACCCCTGTCTTTCTGTTTGCGTTTGCACTCTGCAGAGAGTACTCGAGGCAGAGGAAAATGGGGATGGCTTCAATGACGATGAAGACTTTGAACTCGACACTCCGAAGAGAAAGAACAGAAACAGAGGCAAAGTGAGTGTCGAAAGCAAAAACAGGATTTATATATGACGGTGTGTGTTTTGAATTGTAATGCAATACAGAATAATACAGAAAAAATGTATTTGTCACATTAATACAAAATCCAAATAGGTTAAGACTCAACACCACCATCAACCTGAAAGCAGAATACTTTACCAGCATTATAGGATACAGTAAGCTTTTTTTTAACTTGTGTTGGAGGAAATAAATGGATGATCACGTGTCTTGTGTATCCTTTCAGAACCGAGGCTCGAGCCGCAGAAGGGCAGAACCCGTTAACATCGAGGACCAGGATAAACCTTATGTCTGTGACAGTAAGGGCAAAGAAAACTTCATTCTTTGTACATGTACCATCCTGCGATCGGTGCGATTACAGTCACTGTGTTTTCTCAGAGCAGAGCTACTGTGTTCTCCTGAGATCTGGCTGTTAAGAGAAAAAACATGTGTATCAATATATATTTTAAAGCCCTCTCTCTGTTGCTAAGAGCAGTCCTCTGCAGCATGAAGAAAGAGTTTGCTGTTAATCCAGACCTGACCAGCATGCCACTTTCGTACTTGGACAGAATTCCTCAGTAATGGATTGCCGCGGGAATTGTGGCTAGAGATGCTGACTGAGCCTCAGACAGATGAATTTCATCCTCGTTTTTGTGTCTTGTTCTGTCTTTCCGATATTGTTTGCTTTTGTGTCTTCTCTGTTCCAGATAGATACAAACAAAAGTATAACTCAAAAAAGGCTGAAGAAGGTATCTCAACCTGTCTCCATCTTGTCTTTCTAGGAGCTTCTTGAGCTGTCTTTATGAATAGCCTTTTTGCTAGCGAGCATTTGGCGTACTTGACTGACTGAATGCTAATGCTCTGAATATGTGCAATGCTTTAATTGCTTTAAGGTAGTCTAGGCATCCCTGTGCAAGCACTGCATGATGCTAACAGTAAACCTAATGCCTCAATGCTTGCTTGTTGCAAAGCATGCGCCAACCGATGCTTAAACACCAGCTCATCTAAGGGGTGCATGCTTAATAGGTTTCTCTATAGCTGTGTGCTATTCTTAGATAAGTGTTTGCACTGGTTTGATTTATTTCTATATATTTGAAAATAGAATTGATTGGTTGATTATTGTTAAGGCTGAAATAGCTGGATCAATAATGCACCAGAGAGCTGTGTAATGAGAAACGTCTATAATGGCTACAAGGCCAGTGTACCCATGTAAAAACTCCTAAATGAACATGAAAATATCATAAATGAGATGATTTTTCTTTTAAGTCTTTGTCTGTCTTTTAACTTTGCTATAGTTCCACTTATTTACCTTAGGAAACACTTTCTTAGCAACAAATAGTTGTAGTTATTTCGCAGATAGAGGTTCTGCCTTACCGTCTTCCACTGACTCTCTAGGTGTTCACAGCAACTAACTTAGACCAGTGTCATACACTGATGTTTTCACCTGACAGTGTGAAGTTTTGCATGGTTTTAACTTTCCTGTGATTTTAAAAAAAAATCTGTAGTGTGTGGAAAGCGCTACAAGAACCGGCCTGGCCTGAGCTACCATTACACACACACTCACCTGGCAGAGGAGGAGGGAGAAGAGGAGAAGGAACCAGAGATGGCTCCGTCTCCTCCTCAGAGTTCAGAGAACCATAAACGTAAGTTGCTGGCTGGTATTTAATCATACTGATTAACGGGATATTTCCAGGTCACAAAAACTTGCACTTACTTACGAAAGCTCAGACTGAATGGAAGCTCGTGGACCATTCCCCTTATTTCTCCTGCTAACAGCTCAAAAGGGCCCCGATGGTGCTGTTATCCCCAACGACTACTGTGACTTCTGCCTGGGAGACCAGGACTCCAACAGGAAAACAGGACAAGCAGAGGAGCTGGTGTCCTGCTCTGACTGCGGACGTTCTGGTGAGTCCTCACTTACTGGTCATAGATGGTTTATGTGCCTAAGCACTAATTGATACCACAAGTGGAGCAATAGTTATATAATCCTTCCAGAAGACTTAGTAGAAAAAAGTGAACGCCATATGAGTGATTTCAGTAGGACAGCAAGAAGGCGTACTAAGAATGTGCCCATTCACTTTTCTGCCAAGAGTGACATGAAAGTATTGATACAACTCATGTGTCTGTTCATATACAGTTTGCACCATCTAAGCTTAACACTAAGTTAATGGGGACCAGTTGTGCTCATTTCCAGTTGTATATTTTTATTCATTGTCTGTACTAAAGTAGCTTTGTATCACTCGTATTTCAGAACGAAAATTGTTATCATAAACTGGGCCTTTATGCCACCTCTTAGTTCATCCTCTGCCTGAAACAACCCACATTATTCCTTTTAAGACCATCGTTCCTTTAAGCCAACTTTCTTCTAGTTGGCTTGTGTTTTGTAACCTGAAGGTGTCAGCAACTTGTGGGAATGGCTACTGTGCTCACAGCCAGATTTGTGTGCCTGCTAATAAAGTTTCTAACGAATGTACACAACTGTAAGAAAACTCTGTACGTATGTGACAACAACAGCTCAGTAACTGGATTTTAACTGGCTTTCCTAGTTGTTTTCCAACTTTGTTCCCACTGACTTAAGTGGAAAGACAATAAAATTTCTCAAGTGGAAACTATTTTTTTATTAGTTAAACGTAAATACTGAAGTATGAGATTTGATACCATGCATAAGGTTAGGTTTTATGTATCTATTACATGGTGTCCCTGGTGGGTGATGAGCACTTGCTTCACCCCCTGAAAGTCCCATCTGTTCCAGCTTTGCCATTACTGTCCTCCACCTGGTGGTCTTAAGCCTGCCCCCCTCTCCATAAGCTTAGGCTGCCCATGTGCTGTTACCTTGCCATGGTGGGTAGGCTTGAGCGCTTGAAGCTATATTGTTGGAAGGGTTTAACCCTGGCAAGGCATGGCAAAAACAGCACATGACCCTTCGTGTTTGGGGCTAGGCATCGGGCTAACACCTCCATCTCGTAAAAACTCCAGCAAGTTACAGAAACTTTCATGAGAACACAGTACACTTAGGTTAGCTTAGTCCAATTTAAAAGGAACAGTTAGCCTCGTTTGGTTCAGAGGTAAAAAAAAATCTCCTTTTTGGTTTTTAAACACATTTAAAAAACAAAATGTGAACTTTAGATGTGCTGGTAAGATGTTGTTACCTCATGAAAGAGCCTGTAACCCCCACCGCTCCTGCCCGTTCTATATTTTTATGCTAAGCTAAGCTAACTGCCCTCTAGCTGTGTGTGAGTTGTATCAATCACTTCATTGATCTCTCTTTGCAGGTGAGAATGACAGTGGAGATTTTTCAGAAATGTGTTGTCTGCTAGACTCATACTTTACTTTAAGTCTTACTACACATCTCATTTTTGTTTCTCTTTACTTCCTTTTTGTCCACGATCTTGTTCATGTGTATCGCTCGCTTTCTTGCGATGTTAATCTTTGCCACACGGATTTAAATTGTGTTTCTCTATCGGCCACAGATGTGATGCAGTTTAAAAGTTTGCATCAAATATAAAGGAATAAATTACACACATATATTTAGGAGGGAGATGAGGGGAGGTACATGTTGTTACCCAGTTTAATGTAGTCCTTTCAGAACAAGTTCCCCAAAAATTCAAACAAATCTGTATCTTCAGGTGATAATGTAGATTTAGATGCTTTTGGTGTGCAATAAAAGCTTTCAAGTGTCTCTTCAATGGGGTTGTCAATGAGCCTTTCAGATCATAAGAACTGAGAGCCAACCACAGGAAAGAATCATACGAATTTGCAGAATCCGCCGCTTGCTTCCATCCTGCATGCTTCTCCATGTCAGCCTCGTCCATCAGTAAAGACCTCTGCCTTTAGACAACATGCTTTCACTCTTTTGTTGCTCAGTTTTCATGCATTATCCTTTGGCACATGTGGCTGCATTTTTCCCCTTTTTCCCCCCCCGTTTTGTTTCCCACACTAGCCGAAAACGGCATCTGCTGGATATCTCAGCAAAAAACCTTTGGTTGAATCATTTCAGCAAGCGAGATGTTGTCTTACTACGGTAGAGTGTGCTAGAACAACTGGGAGACTGTGTGGCCTTGTCTGTGTTGCTCTGATGCTGATGTTTTCATGGTAGCTGGAAGAGGAGGAGCGAAGAAGGATGGGAGGAAGCGGAGCACTCTCGAAGAATTGTTCGGCAGCGCGTCAGACAGCGAGGCCTCCACGTTTCATGGCTTTGAAGATGCAGAGCTGGAAGATATTTTGTTCTCAGACAGTGATGTAGTTGCTGAGAGCTAATAATGGGACAACTTGACTAGCTGAGCCTTCTGCCATTAAAACTTTTATTGAGGGAACAATGAAAGACTCATGAGGCACATAATGGACTGCAGAAAACCACAGTGAAGACACTTCTGGAAAGTGTCTTGGAAAGGATGCAGGATATATATTTACATATGCTTCTGCTTGGGAATTAGTTTCTCATGGACACACTAATATATATTTTTTTACCATCCTCATGGATTTTTCAACAGTTGAGCCATTTTCCATTTTTCATAAACAAAAATATAAATAAATAAAAATGTCCTTACATTTGACTTTGCTTGCATCAGATAATCAATATAACAAACTATACATCTTTGCTACATGCCACTTAAATCTGGACCAAAAACGTCGATAGCGCTGTGGACTACGGAATAAGGAATTAAAAACATGACTTTTCCATGGTAAAATAAACACGTGACATGGGAGAGGGAGGCACTTGGACTCTCAAGTCACTCCACTAGCTAAAGAGGACAGTGAGCAGCGAGGTAAGAGCCAGTCACCACTCCATTATCCATTTAAGCCGACAGGATGTCTCTTAAAAGTGTCTCCGCGGATTTCTTCTCAACTGCGATTCCTTAGAGTAATTTGTGAGGACGGCAGTAACTCAAATATCTACACAGGTCACATTCCTTGTTATTTTACCCATGATGCTTAGAGGGATCAGTGCGATCAGTGTTTTGGGCTTCCTTCCCAGTCCAGATATATGTCAGTTCACCCTTGCATATGGCTCATTGATACCCCATTGACACCAGTGTACTTATGACTGTCCTCTCATAACTGTGATGATGTGGGCAGGCTACAAAAAACAATGTTATTAAGGCAGGCAACAAGAGGACCACTTTACATATTTCTTTTTGTGTTGTCATGGTTGTAGTTTTACCAGAAGAGGATAAAATATGTCTCGACTGTGTTTAACTGTGCACACATGACTGCATGTGTTTTGTTTTCCTGTCATATAATCACTTGCTGTATACACTGTCAACACTGTCATAGAAGACAAAGACAGAGAAACACGCAGCCATCTGGGTGAAGTGTCTAATCCTTTTTTTTGTGTGTGAACTAGATCACATTACAGGAAATATTTCACAATGTTAGCCAAGTCACTTTATGTATATAGCACATTTAAGCACAGCAGATATTGATCGATGTGCTACACAGCAAGCAGCTAAAACAAAATGTAACGCATTTGGATGAACTAAAAACAATTTAAAGGCAAATGAAATGAAAGTTAAAACATAAAAAGCAAAACCACCTGGAGAGCGGCAAAAGCACTTTATTAGGTACACCTGGTCAGCAACCCGGTCCAATATGTAAATGGTAATGGTTTTTATATAGCGATTTTCTACTCTACCTGAGTAGAGCAGAAACAACAACATGCTTTTCTAGCTAACATTCATACTCCGTTGGATGCTTCAGAGAGCAACTCTGGGTTCATTATTTTGTCCAATTTGGCATGCAGACTGGAGCAGCCGGGAATCAAACCAAAAACCCTCCAATTAGTGGATGACTTGCTCTACCTGCTGAGCTACAGCCACTCAATTAATGTAGACAAACAACCAGCTAAAGTTCAGGAAGACAGGGGATTAAAGTGATCTTGAATGCGCCATGTTTGCTGGTGCCAAACATGGTGCATGGTGGGTATTTCAGAAAGTGCTGATCCACTGGGATTTTCCCACACAGCCGTCCTAGCCATCACACAAAGCATCAAACCATGAAACAGACAGATTACAACAGCAGAAGACCACACAGGTGTTACTTCTGTCAGCTAAGAACAGGAGAGTTAGGGTACAATTTACATGACTTTACCAAAATTGGAAAACGGAACCATTGAAAGAAACGCCGCCTGGTCTGATGAGTTGAATTCTGCTTGGACATTCAAATGGGATACTTTGGTCCCCTTAGTACAGTTGCCATATTATTGCCAAACATGTTCATGCTTTTAAGAACACAGTGTACCCATCTACTGATCCAGAAGGATAATGTGCTGTCACAAATTGCTAATCAGTGATCGGAGTTTGTTTGAACATGACAATGAACTCACTGGCCTTCACTGTCACCAGACAGATGGCCAGTGTTAAAATTAATTCAAAACACGTAACTGTAACTGTGCAAAGCTGCTAGGTGAGTCACAAAATAAGAGAATAAGAATATAAAGCTAGAAATCAGTTTAACAGATCCACTTTAAAATCACTCCAAAACAGTTTGTAAACTTTTTTTCGGCAATCCACTTCTCCTGCCCCTGCTTCCCTTTGTGTTTGTCTCACCGTCCCGACACAGGTCATCCGACATGTCTGCAGTTCACTGAGAACATGATGCAGGCCGTAAGGACATACCAGTGGCAGTGCATCGAGTGCAAGTCCTGCAGCCTCTGTGGCACCTCGGAAAATGATGTATGTATCGCAGAGGAAAACCTTGTGCCAACCTTTGTGTCTCCAGAAATGTCGGCTCTCACTTTGAATTGGCTGTGAAGCTATGGAATGACCTTTCACCAGCTTGTGTGCAGCCTATCAGAGAAATAATCCATATTAAATTATCTGTGTGTAGATATAGAATTATATGGAGCCAAGTATGCAAAAAAATTTGAAAGTCTGTAAAGATTAATTAAGATTTTAATTTTATATGCAATGTGCAACCAGCAAGCCCCTGTTTTATAATGTATTGTATAAAATAATGACAGTGACTGTGTGTTCATGCAGGACCAGCTGCTGTTCTGCGATGACTGTGACAGAGGATACCACATGTACTGCCTGAAGCCACCGATGACCCAGCCTCCTGAAGGTACCGCAGCCAAAAGCCACTCTGACAGCTTTTAGTGTACATCAGTGGTGCTATATTATATGTTTGAAAGCTGCTACAGGCAAAGTCTATATATGGAAAAGATTTCAACCATTCCTTCTCTCCTCTCTTTACAGGAAGCTGGAGCTGTCACTTGTGTTTGGACTTGTTAAAAGACAAGGCCTCAGCCTATGGAGAAGCATAAAGGACACCCTGGACATTTTTTAAAGCACATGTAAACACAATATATATATATTTGTACAGATGCACTCACTGTTTGACATATACTTTCTCCCAGATACAACCCAACACACACACAATACCCACATATACACAGATACACACTCCGGTGCATTAGCAGGCTCAGGGCTTAGTTTCCCGTGTGAGGCTCAGAGATCCTCTACCTCTCATAAAGCAAAGCGACACTCACAGATGCAAATGCCATACGCCATCTTAAGCGTAAGTCAGCTAACAGCAGATCTGCTGTTCCCTCGTTTCTCTACCTCACCGCTCAGCAGACAGCAAAAAGCCAAAGCAAGATTGATAATGGCCAATACGGTGTAGAACATGTGCATGTGAAGTACACGTTTATTTTAACTGCATTTCTGCATGTTCTCCCCCCTGATTTGGATTTATTTGAGTATGATTTGGAAGGTGTTTCTCCTAGAGTATTTGCTGAAGCTGCATCACTTCCTTCCCTTGTAGCTTAAGTTCTCCAGTGGGGAAACCTTGAGTGAGTTTGACTAATGTTTGTTTAGATTTCTCCTTCCAGCTCTACTCCTCTGCTATGTTTAGGCTTTACAGTGACATTCCCACTTTACATCTGGACAGACTCAGTATTAGTTATGCCATCTTTCACAGGTTTTGTCAAGCTTGGTGAAATTTATATCCTGCGTTAAGAGGAAATGGGGCGATAAAACAGCCACCACTATCATTCCCTTTGGAGCGTAGTGACTTTATAGCCACGTCTGTTTTTCTGTATTCGTTCAGTTACCAGGATACTGTGGTGCTCAGTAGGACACCTTACTAATGGTGTAATACTTTAAAAAGTAGAATAAAAAATATTCATCTAAATGTCATCTGTAAATCTGTGGTTCCCAAAATTTTCTATCTCCTACTTCCCAGCCAAGTTATAGACTGACTGCATTTTATTAAATAAATACCTGAAATTTCTTATTAGAAATACAACTTTACATCTTCAGTGAACTAAGAATACAACTTCATACTTTATTTGACTGACATGTCAATGAGCCAGAGCTACAGGTTTTCTTCTCAGTAAATTCTGACATTAACCTGAATATCGTTAGCCTTGCTAGCATCAGAGCGCACTTTTGTTCTTTAAACAATTCCTTATTAATCCTTCTGTTTTTTATAGTTAATTTGAAGGGAACGCTTGCAGTGGCAGATTCACATATCACAGTTTAAACAATTTATTTGCCTACACTTTCGCTGAATTTGGTTTTTGTCTGAAAAAACAACTTCACTAGCAGCTGCTGCTAGCCAGCTATTTCATGCTAACTCCATGAGTTGATTGAACATTTTAAGCTATTCAGCTGACTCATTTTAAAAGAAAAAACACCATAAAAAGGGTTTAATCATGCCTACAAAGCCACAACTAAAACACTGAAGCTAAGCTATCAACTTTTAGACTTTTTTCACAACATCCATTTTGACATAGAAGGTAAATGGATATGTTACTAATGACAATAATGAACATCTTCTATTTAGGAGCAAGGCTTAATTAAAAATGATTTCTGTGAAAAAGGTTCAATAACTAGCATTGTGATTTTAGCCTCTAACCATACATCATATCTTTAATTGGAGATTGATTATAACTCTTCATCAGACAGCAATCCAATCCATTTCTTATTATACTCAAGTCTTTCAGTGTTGCCTGTCCGGTTAAGTGCTTAGAAGTCCAATGCTGTGGACTGGTCAGCAGTAAGTAGTTGCTCTTTCTAAGCTTTGATGGAACAGCCTTTATTTTTTGAAAAATGTTCAGCTTTTATTGTTTCACTCTACACTACCCATACATACACAGGTATTTTGATAAACATAGCCTTTTCTATGCATTTTGACCTTTCGTCCAAGGCACTGAAAATGGGAGCTTCTTCCAGGGTGAAGATTTTCAAAAATCTCACACATTTTTGAAAATCAGTCACATTTCTTAGTTTTTTTTTCCAGATTTTGTCTCGCAGTGGCAAAGTTGTACACTCTTATCATCTTTTTTGATATCAGACTGTGCTTTCTGCTAGTTTTTTTAGGCTCCATATTGTCTAACATTTCTATAAGGTCAGGTTTAAGCCATCACCTGTTGCTTTGGCAGCATGCTCTTTCATTTGGGTGAAGACATCTTTCAAAATGAACATCCATATAGAGGGCCTTTCCAACAGTTTGGGAACCACTCGTGTAAATTTATTGTGTTTATAATGAAACCTTCATACATTATTATCTCTCAAGGAAGCAGCATATACTGTTGTGTCCTGTGTTTTGTATGCAGTTAAAAACAGAATATATTCTGGGAGTGCTGCATTTGTACAGCTGTGTGAATAAGGTTAATGTTTACTTGGTTCCATGTTAGACTGAGCACTAAAATCTGTGAAAATTGTTTATATTATGAAAAAAAGTTGACTCTCAAAAGCGAAACACCTCAAGAGAAGAAATGAAAAAAGGAGAAAATGATCCTCAAAGTACACATAGTGTGCTTCTCCTGACAGGATATCACATTTTGCATTTGTGTTTTGTGTTATTATGTGTTTGTATTTGATAACACGTTTCCACTGACAATCATGAGGTAGCATAGACACATTATTAACACACTGAGGCTTTCACTGTGCTTTTCTCCGGTGAGTTTTCAATGTCATTTGCGTCTTCCTTACACAAATGTCATGTATGGTGTTTTTGGGTGGGGAAGAGGGGGTGATGCCATCAACTACAGTGATCCAAATGTGTGATGTTTTGTTAAAATAAATGTTTCATTATTGTGTTAAAATAAAGAGCTTGATTCTTGTTTGCTTGTATATTAAGCATATAATGAAAATAGCCCGGTCAGTAGCAGACCTGTTTCCAATTTCTCCTGTGGGAATACTCTCTCATTCCAGTGAACTGTGTTAAGAGATATATTCTAAAACACTTCTTCAGCTGAGAATCAGAGAGGAGAAACACACAGTTTTACTTGTTGCTTAGCAAGGGCAGCTCTGAGCTCTCGCACGAGAGTGAGGGCTCAGGGACTCGCAGCTCTGAGACTGCCCCGGTCTTTATTTTATACATCAGTGGGTGTTTGTTCCTTACATTGAAATGTGGAGGTGTATATGTGTGTGTGTGCGTGTGCGTGTGTGTGTCAGAGTGTAACCCCATAAACGACTTCCCTAAACTTGCTGGTCTGGAAAATCCAACAGTTCATCTATATGTAAAAAAGGCACTTAGACTAAAACTGAAATAGCTACGTTTATCCTACCGTAAAACAATAAAAGAAGGTACGACCTCTCCCATGCTCCCAGGATGTGGTTGTGAGTGCTAGAGCACTCTGGAATGCACACAAAGCCTTTGCAGATTACCATATGTAAACTTATGTTATTAAAAGATTATACTGACTACTAAGTACAGTTTTCTATTGACAACTGTTTTACATAAACTGACAATTAGACATTGAAGTACTAGCCAAGATGACTGTGTCTAATATGAACATGTCCTCCCCATCACATATTGCTGCTTTCCTGTCTCTCACCCTCTGTGTATGAATACTCTACAGTGAGCAGTGACAGAAGAATAAACTCATTTTCCAGTAGTATCAAATGAATGTTCACCTTATGAAAGCACTTTCCACTCTCATCAATGATTATATTATATAGATCGATAGTCATATATTATAGATCCGTATAGTCATTGCTAGAAGTCTTACTTGGTAGTATTTACATCTTTTTACCACTAGGCACCAGTATTGGTCTGGAGTTGAACTCTGGATTTACGCTGCAGTAGACTACTCATTGTTGAATTCATGGAACACTTATTTCTTTAGATTTAGGCATAGGTCAAAATCATTGAGAATTTGTTTTATTGTTTTAATTGAGATTGTGAGATCATGCTCGAGCTAAACTATAAACCCATCTTGCAGAGCTTTTTTTTTTTTTTTTTTTTTTTTAAATCATATCCTTAATTAAGTAGTAGAAGTAGCTGTACTACAGTGGAAACATATTGCTGGAAAATGATTATTTGTGGAAAAAAACTTAAAAAAAACCCCCAAATCTGTGAGACATATTTTAGAACACTTGTTGAACTGGAGCCAAGAAATTACTTTAATGTACTGCCAGGTATACACCACAGATAAGTGCAACAAGTTGACCTTAAAAACCAGTGACAAAACAACTTTGTTTAATGGACAAAAATGTCATTTTTCAGGAGAAAAAAATAATACAGTTATGTATTTATCTTGTTTGACTCAGCAGCTTGTAGTCATCTCAGAGATGATGGACAGGAAAGTGCTTGTAGCAAAGCCGGGATTGAGGAGGAGCTGCTCCAGCACCTGCGCACCCTTTTGCCTTGTGTTTACTGAACACATGGCACCTTTCCACATACGCACCAACGTCCCACCTGGTAGATCATCATCATGAGCATAACTTAAAATAAAAGCTTAGCAATAATATTTTGTGTTTGCTTGTGTGCGTGCGTGTGTGTGTCCTACCAAGCAGACTGTCAATAGTCTTCATCCAGCTGAAGATATACAGTGTGTGGTTCTCCTCTGCAGTCAGACCAACAATGTTAGGGGCGCTGTCGCCCTCCTAAAATGATAAGACAGAATGGAGAGTGGACAAAAGCCTTCTCTCACTTTGTGCGTTTCAGAAAAAAAGAAGTGATGTGTAAAATAAACAGATGGAAAAGGTTGAAGATATGTACCTGTAAAATCCGACTTGGCAGAGGGGATAGGAAAAGCACTGCTAAATTCATGTTGGTCTGGAATCGAGCTGCTGCTACATATTCTGCTGAGTTCAGCCAGCTGTGAGCAAATGACACTTCTACAGAGGAATAGTGGCTCTGCCTGTAGGAGAAGCGAGAACACAGAAGCTGAGATTAAGAGAGCTGAAATTTGAGATAAATGTTTGGCTTTTTTGACCACTTGCAGGGAAAAACACCAAGGCCTCATCCTTGGTAGTTTTGGTGTGCACTGAACTACCAAAAATAGTTCAATGGACAAAAAAAAATTGTATTCATAAACATTTATAAATAATAAGGATAGTGATCATTTTTGCTTTAATACTTTTTCCAGCATCATTAGTATTGGCAATAAGGGCATTGATGTTAGAATTTGTGCAGGAAAGAGTACCGACACAGCTAAAACTAACAAGACTCATGTATGAATGCGTGTGTACATGATTTGTAATATGTAAAAACAGGATGGGTGACTGGGGGAGGAGGGTATGTGTAAATGTTTACTAATGAAATGCATTAAAATAATAGATTTTATGATAGATAAAAATAGATACTTTATTGATCTAACAAGGGATGTTGTGTTACAGCAGTAGAATAAAAAATGAAAATGATATAGTCCACAATTAATAAGCAACATGGTTACAGTAAAAGTAAAAGAAATTACCTGGGATTACATGCTGCAGAGGCATAGGTTGAAGCCATTTGGGCGTCCCAGTAGACACCAAGGATAGTGTCTTTCTTCACATCATCAGGCAGAAGAGATTCACTAGTAGTCTTCAGACCCTTAAAACAATATGAACAATTAAAGGAGTACACCTATTTCAGCAATGTAGCTTTGTTGCTTCATAAAGCTGATGCATTCAGGGAACACAGACCCGTTTTAAATTATAATGGCACAAGGCCCTTATGTAATGTAAATGTAATGTTTTCTGCTAAGGGCAAAATAATACAAGTTCAGTTCCCCTTTAAAATTGTAGGATATTAGGATGTGAATAGAAACTGTGTGTATATGTACCAGTGTATATCTGTGTTTCAATACCTGAAAAAAGGCATCCCACTTAGACATGGCATCAGGGTATTTAGCTTTACAGTCAGTATAAGTTGTACAATAGTCCTGTACTCCTGCAGGCACCTGCATCTGGACCTGGTAATGTAATAATATACATGATAATATGCACTATATAACATACATTATAAATAATACAAAATGGTCATATTCATTATTATTTAAACTGCAAATATTTGTGTGATGGCATGAAAAAGTGTCTTCTTCTTCTTCTTCTTCTTCTTCTTCTTCTTCTTATTATTATTATTATTGCTGTTGTTGTTGTTGTTGTTTTCTTTTCAAAGTGTTCATTTTCAGTTTAAGATAATACCTGAGCTCCTGCTCCCATGAAGCCCTGTTGTGCAGCAGACAGAAAGGGAAGTACAGATGCAAAATAGTTCACACCTGGAGAAACATAAAGAGGTCATTTGTATTCCCCCTGTGTTTGTTTTTTATGCATTTGTTTCTTGTACTTACAGGCCCACCAACTCTGGGTAGAAATGCACAAAGGCTCTGCTTCCAGGCCACAAGTTGTTGCACCCGTTGGATCAGCGAGACGCCCTGTAAAAACAACAGATCATTAGCTGTGGTCTTGTTTCTTTGTTAGTTGCATTATTAGGAGGCTCTTTATTCAGTTTTGTACTACAAAGTTTGTTAAATTGTGATGAAAGGATTATTATTGACTTTAAAAAAATGAAATGATACTTTGACTTCACCTGAAGTTAACATCCATGCGAGCTGCAGTGGCAGTCCCCACAGCGGACTGTCAGTAGCATTTGTCCCCATGGATCCCATGAAGGGGTCTGTAGCAGCTATCATCAGCCGGTATAAACTCATGCGGTGAAGGTAGTTCCAGGGGTCTGGAACCAGAATCCCATCGTGCATTGGCAACTCAGTCACTTGGCTGGCCGTTTGTGCCCAAAGGACGGGAGCGCCATTTTCTAGAATTACTGCAGAGCTGCTGAGAGACACTGCACATGCCAGGACAAGGCCAAGGACGAGCAAACGAAGCATGGCTGAGGTGTTGGGTCTGCAGAGAAGGACAGAGTCAAGAGCAGCAACTCTGGACTGAGAGTTTTCCCTTAAATACAGCGTTTATGTAACTTCTCTGAATACCAAAGTCAGTGCATGCAGATGTGCACCAATCACATTAGTCCATGTAACATAAGGCTCACTGGACCCTGACCAACAGATAAGCGAATTTAAGTACATAGAGCTGAATTTTGTCCAAACAGAGAATACTGAGTTCAGTGCAAAGTACATCTGTTCATCGATCGAGCTGATTTGTTTACATTAACCCAAATCCACAACTTTTATAGTGATACCATCAGTAAATTGAATCTGGAAACACAAACCCCCAAAATAAATTCCAAGAATTCTTGGGAAAAGTATACAGACTTTTACCCCCTTAAGTAGCCAAAGATAACACTTTTTATCTGGAAAAACTCATAAAATTTACTTTCACATACACTCACCGAAGACTTCATTAGTTACACCTTGCTCGCACCAGGTTGGGCCCCCTTTTCTCATCAGAACTGCCTTAATTCTTTGTTTCACACACTCAACAAGGTGCTGACCATAGCTTTAGTTTTATGTTCTTGGCTGATAGGAGTGGCATCCAGCGTGCTGCTGGAGGCATCTGCTTCAAGGTTCAGTAGTTAAATAACTACTGAACTGTTGCCTTACTATAATCTTGATGCAGTCTTTTTTCTCTTTTTTGGACCTTTCTTTGTAAACCCTAGAGATGGCTGAGTGGGGAAATTCCTAAAAGAGCCAGACCAGCCCACAACAACCAACACCTTTAAAGCCACTATAACCTTTCATCCCCATTCTGATCCTCAGTTTGAACTTCATTAGGTCATCTTGACCTTGGCTATGTGCCTGGACATTTAGATATGGTCTACATGTCTATGCATGTAGTTGCAGCCATGAGGTTGGCTGATTAGAGAATCACCTCAAGAGTCAAACCAGTGCACCTAACAAAGTGCAGTATACTCCAGTGAGTCTGTACTGGATACAGAAGTTAAGACTGTTATTGATTTGGTTAATCTGAGTGAACTTTGATGTGCCTGATGTGTCTGGTAAACAGAACGTGTCTCGCAGCTTTATGTAACATCATAATGTGTTTTGTAAATTTACCACGCTTTGCATGGAGTAAACACCAAGAACCAAATTATAACAACAATTTTAAAAAGTTGAGGTGGTGTTAGCAAGTGAACTGTTAGGTAATACTATTTAATGCAGATTCTGCATTATTCTGAAAGCAAAGCCAATTTTATATGTAAACTAGGGTAGCAAATTAAAAAGAAATATCTTTCAGCAATATGGTGGCATGTATGTATAAATGGCCTGTATTTGTATAGCACTTTACTAGTCCCTAAGGACCCCAAAGTGCTTTACACATCCAGTCATCCACCCATTCACACATAGATTCACACACTGGTGATGACAGCTACATTGTAGCATTGTACCTCTTTAGATGTGATACGCCGGCGTACGCCCACTCACTTCGACCACTGATATTCGTGCCCGTTTGACCACCTCGGACCCCGGATTTCTCCGTCCAAGCCTCCAAGTCACTCTCCCTCCTCAATAACCGGACGAGCCTCCAAACTGTTAAGGGTTCAAATATTGAGGAGGGATACAGGAGGTAATCCAAAAAATAACAACACTGATCCGGCCGGGTGAAGTCAAACAATGATTTTAATGACACGCGTGGAGAGACCACTGTTCGATCTCTGACTAACAATGCACAAGCAGATGTTTTACACCATTAGGGCTTAAATTTAATGACGCCCCTTCAACGTCAAACAGATACATAGGTTTCAAAACCACAAACGTTTCATTAACGATTTTAACAAAGTTCAAAAGAGCATCTTCTTCGCCTCCGCACCATGTGTCTTCTGGTGGCTCGTCTCCCCGCGCTTCTCCAAAACCTCGAACCCTGCTTCTGCAACAAACTTAACAATTCCGCACGCACAAAAATGCAGTGACCAGCAGATATCTGAACTCTCACCTAGAACATAGCCTACCTACAGTGTATGCAGGTGTGTGTGTACGTGTGACCTGACCTCAATTGACACTCTGTGTCACCTCTCACCTCACCCACTAACGCTCACAGTCAAACAGAGGCCACCCTCGAATGTGTTAGCAGTTTACTAAAACTATATATATAATATATGGAATAAATGCTGTAAATGAATGCCACTACTTCAAAGCTTAATGAAAAGATATAAATGAATAAAAGATAACAATGAATCATCTGGAATAAAAGGTTAATATGATAACAGTATGCATAAACATTTTAAGGCCATCTTAAAGCTGTCTGTTACATTGTTAAAGCAATGATTATACCGCAGATTATATTGTACTGATAAAATACTTTTGTTCAATCCCACAGTAGCCACAGCCACCCTGGTGCGCACTGACAGAGGCGAGGCTGCCGGGCACTAGCGCCACCGGGCTCTCTGACCACCGGGGCTCGAGCCGGCAACCTTCCAATTACAAGGCGAACTCCCAACTCTTGAGCCACGATTGCCCTCCTATAAAGTAGCATATTTAAAAAATCATCCAGTACAAGCTTAAAGGAAATAATTTCACAAATGCACACATCAGCAAAACATTAAAACCAGTTGTTGCTACAAGCTCCCTTTGTGCTGCCCTTTAACTGCACACAAATGTTTTGTTGCAACCTCAAGCTGAGTGTTTTGCCATCATGCTGTGGATGTGACATGCAAGGGATTGATCTAACTGAGGGACACTCACAGTATTGTGGTGATTTCTCAGACAAGGTAGGCCCACCTAATAGGATACTCTATGTTACTGTTCTTTTTGAAGTTTGACTTTTTGACTCTTTTTGGGAACTATTAGATAATATCATTACCAGTGCTACTGTTGGTATTGAATTGATACGAGCATGATAGAATCAATACTGTTTCTATTATCTGAGTTCAGTATGCAGCCCACTGCCACTTTTTATTTAGCCTATAGCACATATAAACCACAGAAGGTGAACCAAAGCGCTTTAGAGACAGACACGTTTACATTACATCCATCATTTGTACACAGTTCAGTTCCGGCCCATTAATGCATGAACATGAGCCCTTTGATTCTGGCTCATTCGTGGATGTTCAGGTTGGGATCTGAGGAGTTTGATTTATGCAAATTAACTGTCCAGAGCACCTTTGTGGAGTGGCAAGATGCGCTGTCCTGCAATAGGAGGATGCTGCCATTGGAGGGTGCTAGTGAAATATTTGGTGGATAGACACCTGTAAAAGTAAGATTCACAAGAATTTTAAAATACAAGGTTTTCATTGAAAACGCTGCATTGCAAAGAGATAATGAATGTATTCATTTCACCTGTCAGTTGTTTTATTGTTGTTGTTAATCAGTTATGACCAGTGTTAGCTGCAGGACCCCAGTTTCTTTCCCCACCTTCAAGGACATTTCCCACAAACTCTGTATTCACAAAGCCACCATCATTGTGTATGATCCCCCACACACCTGACACAAACCTTTTGCTCTCCTGCCGCCTCACAAGACGTACCAGAACATCTAGTCCCTCACTTCCAGTCAGTGCAACAGTTTCTTCCTTCAGGCCTCAGAAAGCTCTGTACTCAGAGTCTGGACTGGAAACTCATGCACATAGAAGTGAACACCCTACATGAATCAACTAGACTCGTAACATACATACACACTGAAGCACATGGACACACTTTACACATTCATACTTTGTTGAGGACATTTCTGCACACATAGTGCAATTAAATTTTACTTAATGCCAAATCAAAAGTAGATTTATATTTTAAGGTAAAGAACCTACAGTAACAGAGAGAAAACTGCAACAAAACAATCAAATGACCCTCTATGAGAAAGCAATTTATGACAATGGAAATAAAAAACTTTCCATTTAACAGGAAGAAACCTCTGGAAGAACCAGGCTCACCAAGGGGAGGCCATCTGCAGTGACTAGTTGGGCACGATGGGAGGGAGACAGGCTAAAAAACACACTGTGGAAACCAACCAGCCAATTTTACCATGTAGAAAAACGGCATAGGTGTGAGGTTGAAATTGCACTAATTGTTTCTTATATAAAAGGGGATTAATTGTGCTGTAAATCGTCTTTACGTTCAGAGAAAGGTTTTTTTTGTAAAGTTGGCTGTATGTGGCCCACGATTTAAAAGGAATGTATTCAATTCAATGTGAATTCAATTTATTAGGCCGATTCTGGGCCCCGAGCATCATGTATGACACCCAAAACCTAAACAGAATTATAATCCTTTTTATGGCTCTTACACTAACTTGAAGCACTGATGTTGTCCAGTGTAAACTAGCATTTTTGGAACTGATTTGGACCCCTCACCTGCCCACGAACCAGCATCTCACCTGGTAGCCTACAGCTGATAAATACCTAAGAATGAAAGACCATGAAGCACTTAACCTGTACTGCGTCGTTGCTCTGTTTTTAAGAAAAGGACAGTTTTTTGTTTCTATACTTTTCTGGGCTCCATATGTTACCGTTTGACACCTTTAATTTACAGCTGCGATCTCGCTGTGAGTGCAGCAGACATCATGTGACGGAGGAGTGGCCAAAAGAAAAAATCAGGAAGCACAACGACGCAAGAAACAAGTCACGAGAAAGGTAAAGTTGAAACTTTTACACAACTCAAGTAAACTTTTAGTCATTCTTGACAATTTCACTAACGTTTTAGACGACCGACGTATTTTTACGAGGCTGTTTTGTATTTTTAAGTTTTTTTGTTTTGTTTTGCAACGAAAAGCGACAAACATCTTCATACTAACTTCTCTTGTAACTTCATGACTCTTAAACCCGCTAATGTTAAAATGAAGAGCAGTGTACAGGACACATTAGGACAGCGTTAACCCCAACAAACACAAGTAGGTCATAACTAAGTATTTGCACTTTATCCGTTCATGTTGATGGCATAAAAAATACTCTGGTGATTTCCGCATTTTTTCCTTGTTGGCAAGGAGACAGAAACAGAACACGCACGTTGGTTTAATTAACCCTAATCACACTTTAATGTTTAATTAAAGCAAACGAGAAATATCCTGTCACTGTGACAGTTTCTTAGCAGGTGGCTATTTGCATACTAGGTTTCAGTCTTTTTTTGAGTCAGGAAGTCTGCATGAGGAGCTTGTTCTAAATATTCCCGACCCAACACTCCTTCACTTCAGGTTGTACAGTATGATATGAGCACCTTTATCAGACTCTAGGACTTTCCTCTTGGCCTTGATAGCTGTTTTTTTTTAGGTTAAAAGATGAAAATATTTTAATTCTTCAGCATATTTTATTATATGCAATATAATATATATTATTATATTTATTATATTTTATTTCACAGCATTGATATCAAATCATTTTAGCTGTAATGATCATTTGTGTGATCCCTCAATAATGTAAGTGTATTAGTTTCACAGTGTTTTTAGTGGATAAGTACCAGCATAAAACTTGTTATTGTTACAGTATTTTTTATTGTTTCAGGTTGCTCATGTTTACAGTATCACATTCCAAAGAAGCTGGACCTCTGAACCATTTCTAGGTCATGAGTTGTATTATAAAGTGATTTATTTAAGCCACTCCTTCACTTTACTATTTCAGCTTCCATCCTTGCTCCTCTTAGCTTGAGGCTTAAGCTTACTGTGACTAATCACACACTGTACTCAGTGTTTGGTGAGGGGGGGTGGGGGGGGGGGTCACTGTACTTTTAATAAGAGAGTATTCCTGTGTAAAAGAAATAAACTTGCCTCCTCAGAGCTCTGAACTCAAATTTATTAAACACTGTGAGCAATGAGGACACCAGCCGTGTGGCAGGCTTTACTGTGTTGTGTGAGAATAAAACCCCGGACTGAGTTCATGAGTATTAAGGAGCACCCAGTGAAAGATAGTAGTGAGCTTCTCATGTTTCTGGAGCTTTGCTTCAAGATGAAAACCTGTAGAAAGAAGGTGAAATGTAAGGGGGTGTCACAAACATTGCATCATTTTTGGGGAGAGGAGATCACTCTGTTTTATCTTGTATTTAATGCTGTACCTAATGTCAAAGATGCCATAAATAGAAGCACAGCTGCAACATCTCTTCTTGGAAATGTGCAAGATACAATGATTATACTATATCTACACAAATGCTTTCACCCCGAAAGCCTCATTTCTTTCCTTCTACACATGACAGTCACGAGAATAGTGAGCTGACTCCAGACGCTAATTAGATCTCACTGTTAACTCGTGAGCGAGTCGAGTGAAGCCTGTGGTCTTGTGTGTCCTCGTAGCTTTCATCATGGCCTACCAGGCTGGGATTCCAGAGGAGCCCAGTGTTTTGGTTAACCAGATCAGCTCCAACATCCAGAAGATCACACTGCTGAGTAAGAAATGCACACATAAAAACGCATTATTGTCAGCCAGTGAGTCCAGCACATGGACACACTTCAATACAAATAAACAACATGCTTCTCTGTGACTTTTTTGCCAGACTCCGAGCTGCAAAGGGCAATCTCTGTGCTGGGAACTGAACAGGACAGCAGCCAGCTACTACAGACGATGTGAGTTACTGGGGCTTGGTTGGATTTACATACCTGGGCGGTTATCAGAAGTATCTTAGTGAAAGTGTAAATGTGCAAGCGAAGAAAATGTTAGACTATTACAGCAATGTTTAATGCCGGCTAATCTTTTTTATATACTCTAAATGACTTCTGATTCCTTTTAAACCTATGCACAGTATTATGCCTACCATCCTTTGTTTTTGTAATGTCTGAGTACTATTCTCGACTTTAACAAATTAATTTTTTAATGTCATTAGTCAACAGAAGCAGCAACAAGGCAACCACTTGGCAAAGGAGACTGACCGACTGATGAAAGCATTTACTGCTCTCCCGGTCGGACCTGATCAGGTAATGAGTTTCTAAAGTCTTCCTGATCTAAAAGGTTTGTCACAGTCAAGCAAACCACAAAGAACAACCTCTCGGTCTGAAAAATAAACTCATTGGCACAAAGGCTGTAGTTCCTCACATGTCCCTGGGGCCTGGTTACATATACTGCCATGTTAAATGCCCAACTTCACAGCTTCACTGCAGAAATAAATGTGTTGGCAGATTGAAACAAAAATGCTTTTGACTTCTTCTTAGCTATAATTGTTATTTATTTATCACATCATAGTGCTTCACTCTTTCATTCAAAGTGGTTACTTGTAGTTCCAAAGAAACCATGGCAACATCTAAATGTTCAAAATAGCAGTCCACTGACCAATGAGCATTGTAATCCATCTTTTCTGTAGAATCTGTGGTACCATACCAGACTGATTAACTACAGACCATAGTTCTGACAAATCTATTTGTTCATCTGTTTACAATATTTTTGTGTTTATTTTAGCGTCAGAGAAAGATACAGAGAGAGCGCCTGCTGAACGACTTCTCCGCTGCTCTGAACAGCTTTCAAAAGTCGCAGCGAGATGCCGCCAGCAAAGAGAAGGAGTTTGTGGCCAGAGTCAGAGCCAGCTCCAGACTGTCTGTAAGTAACTGCCTGTCATCAGATCACCAGGTTGGTGGGTAGAGCATTAAACGACAGTTATAAAATAGGTACTGTATGGGAGTAGGGCTGTTCGATATAACGATATATATCGGATGACGATATAAAAACGTCTATCGTTTCATTTTACGCTATCGTTTGTTTTGTGGTGTGACAAATTAAACTGTTTGCGGCAATATTTTTTCACCGTTTTGATGGTCACTGTAGTGGCTATATTAATTTCTTAAAGTTCTCTCTTTCTCTTATATTTAATATAACCACACTTTGGACGGACAAGCGCCTGTTTTTATGCGTTATCGTTAGCAACAACGACGATAAAACCATCCCGTGTCCGCTTGCTTATTTTCCACATAAACCTTTCAGAATAAAGCTCAAGATCCTGTTGAGACTTTTCAAAATAAACTGAATCACGTGAAAGAGTATGCAGAGTATTTACGGGTGAGAAGCAAAAAAGAGCCGTCAGGTGCTAAAAAATAAACCTTAGACTCAAACGTTAGAACAGGCTTTTCCCCGCAGCACGCCGTGTAATAAATACTCACAAAGAAAACGGCGGCCGTTACAACTTGTGTCTAAAAATGTATCGTTTCATGCATCGGTTAAAACACTCGACTCCAGGTACACGACGCCCAGCTGGAAACACTTCATGCAAGTCGAGCTGCCCGAGATTCACAGAATTTACAGAAAATGTAAAAGTTTCGTGATTTATATCGTTATCGGGACAATAGATGTCTTATATCGGGATATGATATTTTGGTCATATCGCACAGCCCTATATGGGAGTATGAGAGTAGGGTAAAGCAACTGCTAAATGTGAACACATATATTACATCATTGCGTAGATTAAGACGGAATTCAAGTCTTTTGACACGCGTGTGAAGTGCTGTTTAAGAAGTGTTGTGTTTTTCTGCTTAGCCATAAACTGGACGACACATACAGGCGATTTTTGTCAGCATAAGTGGTTGTGATGGATAGCAGAGGAGAATATGTTTGGTATCCTATTGAAAACCTACAGAAGAGAAGAGACTTGAAAATTAGACATTCTTGAAACCATAGAAAATTAAATAAACTGGTTTTATGCACTGCTTTTTAGTAGTTTGTTTAAGCTTTGCACTAACAATCCAGCAAAACAAGTAGGTGCTGTACATCAAGGCTCACTGGCTTTTTCCTTTCAGCAGCAGATTTCACTTGTGTTTGTTCTCACTTTCGTGTTTCTTACTGTTTTCACTCTCTGCTTCCTCTCCCCAGCCTGCCGAGGCAGATGGTCACCATCGCTGAGTGTAGTTCTGCTGCATGTTAAGGGGGTTATCTTTCTCTCCCCACTGTCACAAAGTGCTCGTTCACAAACCTCGTTGGGTTTCTCTCTTCAGTATGTCGGCTTCTGTTGAGAAATTTCTACATTTTGTTTTTATTTTTTACAAAAATCCACATAAAATTGTTATTGCACTGTATTCCACCACAGTGCTTGCTTGAAATAGTCACAGCTGGTTACAGTTTCACTCTTAAAATTGTTGCAACCACAGGCGTCAGTTCAGAAGTAGTTTCACATGAAGCTGTCACATGATTGTGAATCAAAAAGTATCTTTAGTTGTGATTGTTGTAGTCACAGATTCCCATGATTGGACCCACTCACAGCTGTGTTCCCTTATCTCACTCTTGCTTATAAGTTTTTTTTTTATCTGCTATGCTGCTGATAAGTAGGAACAGCGTGTTACTGCTGCTATGTTTAATAATTTATTTTTGCACAGTAAATAAAGCTGCAAGGTGAATTTATTCAACTTGGCCATGCATATATTTTAACAATGAAGTGTTCTGCAAATACTGAATAATACTTTTTTTTTACTTATATATTGCAGCTAAGGACATTCTGTACTTACTGAATCATTGCTATACCCATAATCAGGAATAGAAGGACTTCTGCAGATTTGCAACAATAAGACTTAAATGTGTTCAATTGACTTCTAGCAGGGTGGTCAGCCTGAAGACAGCTTTCGAAATGTTCCTCCTATACCGAGGTAAACCCACTGTTTCTGAACAGTATTATTCTTTCTGCTTTTTATTATTATAGTAAATAATATTTTAACTAGTCTCGTTGCATCTGTATGCAGTGATTCCCAGATACAGGTTCAGGCTGACGCTGTCACTGAAGAAGATCTGAGACTGATCCTGGAGAGAGAATCAGCTCTAAGGCAGCTGGAGGTAGGGATCAAATTTCAACACCTAATATCTGTGCAAAAAAATTCCACAAACACAAAGTCACAAACATACTGTAAGTGCCTCTTGAATATGGACCGGCTCTCTTGATTTTTAGTCTGACATCGTAGACATAAATGACATCTTCAAGGACCTGGGTATGATGGTCCACGAGCAAGGAGACATGATAGGTAAGAATCTTTCAGTAAGTTAATGCTGACAGGTGAAACAGCTTCACATTGACAGTTTACGGCACAGTGAGCAGGATTGTGCAGTTTCTACTCTTACCGCAAGTAAATTGTGTATTTTGTTTTGTTTCCTGCAGACAGCATAGAAGCCAACGTGGAGAGTACCGAGACCAATATCCAGAAAGGGATGCACCAGCTGGCCCGAGCTACAGACTACCAGGTAATGTGACAGAGATATCTTAATATATGATATGACAGAAGTGGTGAGGAACAGGAGTATGAAAAGACAGATGAGCTGTAATAAATGCTAGAAAAATGAGATTTTAACTTGGATTAGTAAAGCAAGACTGGTTGTTAGAGCCTGTTTCTGTAAAGCAGAATGTGTGCATGACTCTACATCATTTAATCAACTTATTAGTTCAGATCATAAAGGAAAAAAATTCACAAACATTAAATTCCTTCTGCTTATTTTCTTCTAGCAAAGCTCCCGGAAGAAGATTTGCATTATATTGATAGTGTTGGTTGTTGTTGCTGTTGTAGTAGGACTAATCATCTGGGGCTCCCTCAAACCCTGAGGGCTTCCTCTTCCTCCTCCTCCTCCTCCTGTGTTTATCACCATGGACCAAGAATGAAATTTCATTCTTAATCTTTTTCTTCTTCAAAAACTGACAGGGGGGGGGGGGGGGAGAGAGATTGAAACACCATCTGTCTTCTCCTCTGTCTTTTTTTGAAGCTTTTTAAAAAAAAAATCAATTATGTTTTTAAGATATTGTGTGTGTGTGTGTGTATGTGTATATATATATATATATATATATTAGGGGTGGGTTTTTATAATCGATTTATCGATTAAAATCGATTCTGGCTTGGATAACGTAAAATCGATTCATTAAAATCTTGAATCGATTTCTTAATATAAATTTATTTTGCCCGAAATGCCAGAATCTCTGGTGAAATCTCACAAAATTTCAACAACCACCAAACAGCTAAGACAGTAAATGAGAGCAGGAACACGGATTCTGCACAAAGACGTAAACGCACGACCCGCGGATCAGAATCAGTGAGATGTCGCCTTTCTCACGGTTGGGGCTGAAAGCCGACAGCTCGCTGATTCTGATCTGTGGCGGGTCGAGCTTTGTGTTCACGCCCTTTATGCGCCGATTCTAAAGCTGTTAGTTTGATGTCTCTCCAAACAATATTGACCGAACAGCAGCAAAAGAAGATCCAAACTATGCGTCACATAAACATCTTCATGTATTCACTCTGACTTTTACTGTTTTGCTTCAACCACGATGCACAGCTCTCTCTCCCCCTCTCTCTCTCTGTACTGTTTTCTTCATTATTCGCTTGCTTGTTACGCACAAGACTACCGTTGTTTACAGCGCTGTCGTCGACGTTTTTTTTTTTTTTTTTTCGTTTTATATACTTCTGAAACGAAAACCTAATTTCTGCCGTTCAATACTGAACAAATTTAAACTTTTTAAAATTATGCAAAATGCAAAACGCTGTGTCTCTAATAAAACCGCTGTAACTTCAGAGGTAACGTTCATGTGTTGATTAATGGTTTTCTTTCGTTTTTGATGTACTGCAGAATATTTTTATAAAATCCCAGAACAGGAAAATCACCTTCATGTTTTTCTGTGTTTTATCTTCAGCTACTTTGACACAAAGGCATCTGCTGTGACGCTTACATCTGTGATAAAGTCTTGCGAGTGTCAGCTTCCTTTTTATAGATACAAAAATATGTAAATGTACTGATCTGAATTATAATATTTCTGACTGTCAAAATTTCCCAGATTCAAATCGAAGTGAATTGAATCGAATCGAATTAAATTGAATCGTGGATCGAATCGATTCGGGACCTTGTGAATCGGAATTGAATCGATTCTAGAAATCAGTGACGATACCCAGCCCTAATATATATATATATATATATATATATATATATATATATTAGGGGTGCAACGATACTCGTATCGATATCGAACCGTTCGATACAGTGCTTTCGGTTCGGTACGCATATGTATCGAACGATACAACATTTTTAATTTATTTTATCAACTTTCCTTCTGATGATGCTGTCTGTGTTGAGCGCTCAGTGGATCTGCGCTCGACAGTGCAGCCTAGGCGGAGTAGTCGAACACAGATTCACTGAGCGCAGGGCAAGCTAGCGAGACAGAAGCTAGGCTAGTTGCAACATGGCAAATTGAACCTCCCCCACCCTCATTCAGATCTGGCGTTTGGAACTATTTTGGTTTTCATGTGATGTATGACCCTGAAGGTAAGCCTGTCATGGACAAAAGTAAAACAGTATGTTGGATGTGCCAGCAATGCTCAATTGGTGGGAACTAGTGTGTTAGCGCAGTTAGCTCGTTAATGTGTTGACGTCTTCCAGCCCCACTCATGAGGTGATCCGCGGTAGCTCGTTAACGGAGATTTGCCGTGTTGTGACGTTAATGTCATTTCAGATTTACGCTGACAGCACTAGTGGGAACACAACCAATATGACTGCACATTTACTCCGACATCATCCTAGTGCAAAGACAAGTGGAAGCAGAGAAAAACAACAAGCAGCATGCTACAAACTTTACCCGAGTCATTTAGACAGCCGTTAGCACACGATTCTCCTTATGGGGACCTGATATGTTTAATATGCTGCTGAGAATATAGCCCAGAAGAAGCGTATAGTATAGCTTTTATTTTGGAAAGAGACATTTCTCCATAATAAACTCTCTTTTCCAAAGATGAGTGATTCCTCAATCAGATACAGGGCTCGCAAAATCGCTAGCCCGACGGGGCTTTTTTCCAGTCGGGCTACCAAAATCTATCTCTGCCCTGCCCGTCGGCCTATCCTAGGAAGGAAAAATATATGTCAATGCTTTTGCATTCTTTTGGAAATGTAGCTGGGTAATTATGTCATTGGCATCGGCCACTGTCAATATGTGACATACTGAAATCGCGTTTGAATTTGCGCTTGTTTTTTGCTTTCACTTTGCAATCGCGTGAACTGTGTATAGAGAGCGACAGTACTGATTGGTGAGTGATGATAATTTGCGCACCAATTCCTCTGACATCGTCTTATCAATCGTTAGCTTACTATGCAAACATGACAAGTGAAATCTCCCGCAGCTTAAACATGTGAGAGGTTGATCGCGCAGAGAATCGCTGAGCGTTATGTTAGTGCGTGTGTAAAAGCAGCAGGATATATATTTTAGTTCTGCTGAGCCAAATAAGACAGGTCAGCGTGAAGAAGTGACAGCCAAAGAAAAGCTTACCACAAAACGGAAAGGTTATGACAAATCAGACTATAAGGAAAAAAGAAAGTGCAGCTTTATGGTTTCATGGACAAAAGAATTTCTGTGGCTGCAATATGACGAGCTAAATAACCAGGGCTGCACATAAGTGGTCCGCAGGTGCGCATTCGCTGTCAAAATAAAAACCCGCACAAGATAAGAAGTTGCAACGCGTGTTTGCGTACATAAGATTTTCAGGAGGACAGACATTTGTTTAGAACTCTTAAAGATGTCGAAGAAGCTCCTTTAAGCAGTTACTGTGATGTTCCTCCACCTCCAAAGAAATGTCAGAAGGAGTCCGAACCACAAAAGAAGCGCGTATTCTCTGAAAAGTGGTTGCAGGAGGTGAGCTGGCTTCAAACAAATGATGAACGCACAGAGATGTGGTGCAGAATGTGCCGTGAAAATTTAATAAATGACAAATTAATAAAAAGGCATGAACATTTTTTTTGTATCGAAAAAATATCGAACCGTGACACCAAAGTATCGAACCGAACCGAACCGTGAATTTTGTGTATCGTTGCACCCCTAATATATATATATATATACACACACACACTGTCAGGACTACAACCTTGTTTGCTGTGAAGCAAATCTAGCTCTGGTAGCTTTATTGTCATGATCAGTGTCTGATTTAGACATGGTTTCCTCTGAAATTGAAGCATTATCAGATGAACGAGGCAAGTATTCGTGTTTAGTGACAGTTATTGTTGTTGAGTACGTCCTGCCCTAGCAATGTGGAGTCGCTCCAATAAATTGGATGTACACAGTACACACAACGCTCCTGGGTGCAATAAGCAGCATGTTGGTAGGGGATGCTGCTGCAGCTGCCTCTTTTTGTCTGGTTACATATGCAAAATTTACATACTATAAGTTTCTCAGCAATAAAACAATGAAGTGCAGTATGTAAATTAAGTGGAAATGAACAAGCGCTAGGTGTGGGTTGCAGTAAAATGTAGGCAAACTACATTCAGAATATTTAAAGCCTCTGAGGGGCAACAGTGTTTTTATCTGTTGTTTCCAATATTTTAAATTATTTGATTTTTATTCAGTCTTATGTATAACAAAAATAAAAGCAAGTGCAACTTTAATCTTGCTGTTAAGACGTTAGACTACACTCCAAATAATAAGGGGAAGGGTAAAAATGGCAGCGCTGTGTAAAATGTAAGTAAAAGCAGAATGCAGTGAACACAGAAAACGTAGCCAACCATGAAAAAAATGTTTTTTTATGTTTTCCAATAATCATGTTTGTACATTCAGTAGGGGAATTATTTCTTTTAGCTTGTCAGGGAAATCCTTTTCATTTCACTGCCTGTCACACAAAGGATTGAAGTAAAATATTCACAGTAAATAGTGGCAAGTCAAGTAATACACAGTGAGAGCATTTGTAGGTTATTTGGCATTCACTTGTGGTTCTCAGGAAAAGGCATCTAATTGAGCAAATTACGTAAGAGCTGAAGGAAAGTTGACACTATTTTCTGTGAGAACTCTCTTATCCCTTGTTTTTAAAAACAAATAATTAGACGACCGATCTTAAACCAAAATATACTAATGCAAAGTATCCTAAGTTACCTTGTAGTAGTAAACACTAACACTGTTGTTGTCATGCTTCTGTATTTGAACCCCATTGAAAATTATGTGTGTGTGTGTGTGTGTGTGCGTGCGTGCACACACGTGTTTTCTATTTGCTAAATAAAAATTCAGAATCTGAAGTGTGAAGAGTGATTTTTAACCAAAATTGTAGGATACTTTAAACTAGATGATGCACTTTCTGAGACTGTTGTACTGCAGACCTCACTCTGTTGCTACTGGTACCAAGTTGGAGGTAGAAAGCTGAAGTGAGATAGCAAATTAATAATTTTTTTGAAATATATTTTTAAAACTTTATTTCGATTCATTTTCCTTTTCAGTAACATATAGAAGAAGAAGGCGAAAATGAGCAGGGGGGAAAAAGGGAAGTGGAGGTGGGTGGGGCGGGTGGTTGAACGTAACCCATGAACAGTTTGGATTGTTTTGTCTTATTCATCTTCTTCTTGATCTTATGACCCCTTTGTGATTTGCCTCCCGTCATACCGGAGCTGAGACAGATTCATTGTCAACTGTGACCTTTTATTTTGAAAATCTAAGCACTTTGTTAATGACTTGAATTGAAATTTAAAATTTCACAAAATAAAAAAATTTCTTGGTGGGAAAAAAGCTGAGATTTCACAGCCTCCTATTCAGTTCCTGTAACTATCCCAGGGCAGTTTTGAAAGAGTTCAGTGAAAAAAAAAATCCACAAAATTTAGAGCAGTTTTTATGTATTTATTGTTATTATTATTGTTGTTATTATTATTATTGTTATTATTATTATTATTATTATTATTAAGGATATGTATGAGAGAAAGACAAGAAAATGATGATAATCAATACTTAAGTCTGTGATGATTTGCATTTAAACTATAGTATGACCTGAAAGTTTAATATAGATTGGTGTTTACTGTATGCCCATACTCAAAATCACAGACAGCCAGATGAAATTTAAATCCACCAATTACTCAATTTCAAATTAGTCATCACCAACTGCCCCATAGGCCTCCACATATGTCAATAGTTAGTTACCATGGTGAGAGCACATTGTGTAACAGGCTGCAACCAACTGTTGACTTTTGCAAAATGGGCTTGGCATTCCTCTTGCACAATGCCTCATAAACATCAAAACTGATTGATTCATATCAAAGCGTTTTAAAATCCATGAGCTTCCCAAGAAGTTGCCTTGCAGATTCATGTTTTTGTGTTTTATGGAAGCAAGATGCAAAAAGTAGTCAAGAACCAGTTAAATGTTGGTTCCTCTGGTACTATGGTAAATATTTGCAATTATTTTTGTAGAAGCTTTAGATTTAGAGTACAAAGTGGTCATCACCTCATTTCTAGGGAATCTAGTATTGGAAATTTATCTGATCAAGATCTGAGTCTTGCTACCTGTATGTACCCAGGGTTGAGTGTAAACTTTGAGTGTCATTTGAGAACTGGTTCCTATTTCTTGGTGACAATACTGAGTCTGCATTTTTTCCAGATAAGGGCGGCCTATGTTCTGAACCTATAGGTTAGCCAAGTAAATGTTTCATTAAAGGCTGGGGTTGTGTCAGACCCAGTGTTGTTTACATAAAAGTGAATGTCTCTGGTTTCACAAAAATAGCATTTAAATATAAATAGTGAAGTGAAAAACAAAAAAAAGAAAAGAGGACTAGTAATAGATCCTGTGGTACACCTCATGGGAATTTTAATGAAAAACATTTTCAACTGTACCTTGAAAATAGTTAAAAATCCACGTTGTACAGTAGGTTATATGATATTCTTGTTTAATGTAAACAGGAGGAAATAGCATTCAACAGAGGATGAGATCAGGGAGCAGTTGAGGTAGCTAGAATATTTCAGAACAGACAGTGCTGGAGTTGGACTCTGATGTGGAAGTAACAGATTGCTGTGACGCAGAAAGCAAAAGTTTCCATGGCAGAGCGAGTGATGAGGAATACTGGACACTGTTGCAAATTCATCACCGAGGCACAGAAAGAGTTGAACTGAGCGTCAGTAGGACAGGGAATATTTTGAGCTGCTTACACACACAGAAAGTAGCAGGTTGCTGCAAATAGCTGAGCAGGATTTTCCTTCCCAACAGAAACCTCCCAGCTGTGGAGGATGAGGAAAGTTTGACTGGGTACAAAGTTACCACAAGAGAAGCTGGAGATTTTTAGGTTTTGGAGGACAAATTAAAGGACTTATCATTTTTAAAGGATTTAACTTTTTGGTGGAAGTAATGTGTTAATGCATATCATTTTATAATAATATAACGTGTCTAGAAAAACACCAATTTATCACATAAGTACAGCTAACAGCAGCAATAGTATATGGAAACTACACTCTTTAGCTCAAAAGTTAAAAAGTGGAGATAATAACCTCCTCTGGAACTAACAATGACCTCACTGAAGCGAAGTTTGTTAGTGCGTCATCAGAAGATGGACCAGAGGAAATAACAAGTTTCTATTAGCTTTCCTTTCCTTTTTTTTCCTGAAAGAAGCTCTTTGAAAAAAACGTAAATGGAAGAGAAGGTGACATTTCTTGTGTCAACGTTTTTTTTCCAGAGACGAGAGAAGAGATTTTGATCATTGTAACTCAAATTCTGAATTACGCATTGCCTAGTTACATTAATTCACAGAGCAGAAAACTGATATATTAGAGGACACTTCAGAAATTTAGAAAGATTTTGACATGCAGGGTGTTGAAGCCAAAGATCAAACCACCAACCTTTCAACTGGTCCTGAGCCACGGTCGAACCAAAGTAATGAATATTAGACTTCCAACAGATCGAGGGACATGAAAGAGAACATTGTTAAAAACATGGAACTCAAAATTGAAGCCAACAAGAAGTGGCAGAAATGGCAGTTCCTCTAATGGCCTTTTGAATGTTTAGCTCCAAAAGAAGCTTGGGAGTTTGAGGGTTATGTACAGTACCTATCTGAAATACTATGACTTGAAGTTTGTCCAAGAGGCCTGTAGTTCTGTTTTAGGGATTGAAATGACGGTGTTTATTAATCTAGTAGCAATCCCTAATTAGCAGCTAACATGTACATGGGTTTAAATTGCTCAGTTCAGAAACCGTGGCTGAGGTCACAGTGGGTGTGTCCACCATTTATATCCAGTTTATAGTCCCTAAAAGCTCCAAAAACACTGGAACCTACATTTCCTACAATTCACCTAATCCAATCTTTTGTCAGATTTACCTGGTTTGCTTTACACAGATGCTTTTCGACTCATTAAATCTAGGTTTTATTGCATTTTTCCCAGACACAGAAAACAAAACTGTTTTCATTAAGTGAAGTCATTTGAAATGATAACACATTTCTTTATGTGTAAATTTAGCTGCTCACCACATTCAAAGCACTTTTCACAGCAGGTACTTTATAATGTACATTACCTTAATGATAATGGGTATGTTTGGTAAAAAGCCCATTTCTGAAGTAGAAAGTAGGTAATTATTGCTGCCAGCAGGGGGCAGTGTTGTATTGGCTGCTATAAAGCTCATAATATACCACAGTGCAATGACCTTACTTTTTATTTTTCAGTGGCATTCTAATGATGTTATTAGAGTGGTATGTTAATGTGCTTATGAAAAACTTTTTTCCAGAAACAGAACAGCTACATAAACACTTCTGCTGCCTGCTGTTTTATAGTAGTGCTCACATGCAGACAAATCATTATGTAGTGACACAATTAAATCAGGCCAACCAATCAGGGCTCTGATCTTTCCTTAAATTAGATCATCTGTGTATGATCCATGTTAATTCACTTGAATCAAAGTCCAGACTGTCCTCTAAAGAAACTACAATTTAGAGCCCTTCAGTAGCCATGCAGTGCATTGAGTGTCCTTGAGATGGACAAAGTGTCCCCTCCTGATGTAGGGTGCAAATCTACTAATAAGTACTATTATCCGATGGAGCAATGGAGCAGTAGCTTATTTATCTTTTCAGCTGAAATCTTGTTAGCAGCAGACTTGTTCCCATCATAATTGAATCTTATTTTTATCCATTTATTTTAACCAGCTTTTGTCCTGTCCGTTGCTATGGCTCATGCTACCTCTTGTCCATTCTACTTTGTTATTAAATGCATCAGTCAGCCGCAGCATTAAAACTACTGATGGGTTAGGTGAATACGAGTGATCGTCTTGTTACGATGCACTGTTCTGCTAAGAAACACTGGCTCTAGCATTCTTGTTAATGTTACCTTGACATTTACCACGCAACCTGAACATTGTTAAGGAAGCGCACCCCACTCTGAGGGTTCAGAGCTATCATGGCAGGAATATGGAGACCTGCACAATGTTAGATAAGTTGTACATCACTTTATTCATTATTTTTGTTTTCATGAGGATCCAGTCTCTATTTTGAAGGTAGTCAGGGTTACTGACAGTATTTTCATTGCTATTAAATCTCATGGATTGCTGAAGTTCATAACTCATAATCAGAAATTAATTTCAAATCATCTAAAGTTCAGTGAACAGAAGAATAGATAAGTCAACTCAATTACTTTCTTGTCTTTTTTCTGGATTTATTCTGTCTCAGTGTCTTCACTCTCTTTCTGCAATCCCAGGTTGTCTCTGTAATGTTGAGATAAGGACTTTAGACTTTCTAAATAAAGTTTGTGTTGCATAACCTCTCCTTAAGCATCCCAGTCTCCATCCACTTGTATTTCTCGAGGGGGTCCAGAGCTGCAGAGGGCAGCATTCCACCCAATATCCCAGGAATGTAAACTTTACTTTGGAGTCTAGCAGAAGGAATGCAGAATGTTTGCTGTCAAAATGTCCTCTCTGCGGTCTATGAATATTAGAAGAAAAAAAGGTTATAAATAAAGATGAGGTACAGCTCTCACTGGTGGGATGACAACTGGCACTAGAACAGAAAAGCATGCTGTGGGTTAGGGGGGAGGGTTGGATTTAGAGGCTTCTGTGTATTCCAGTAAATATTGATGTTTTTTTTCCTGAGGAGGAAGTAGCTCTCAGTTATGTGACAGGATGTTCCACGCTGAGGTGAAACCGCTGCACTCACCTGCTGTTTCAAAGCTAAAAATCGAATGTCACACACGCCAAAGAGTGCACCTGTGAAACTACTGTACCTCCCTGTGCTGAAAAACACAACAAAGAAATGACATTGAGACAAAGTAAATACTGTGTTTTTGAAGTCTAACGACTTCTCGTAAAAAGGCCACAAGGAGCTTGTGGTAAATGCTTAAAAAACTTCAATAACCAATTGGTAAACACCAAACCAGGCTGATATTTACCATCGGGGATCAAAGAGGCAGAAATGTAAGGGACTTTCCTTTTTAGTGTCCAGGTTAGTAAGAATAAGGGACTGGCATCGTCTGGCTCAGATGTAGGGCTAAAAGATTACATTTACCAAGCTGTATTTAGTGTTTGTTTGTTTGTTTGTTTTTTAATTTTAACTGACCTACTTTGTTTTTGTTTTGTTTTGTTTTTTAAACTTGAGTTGATGAAAATCCGGCGGCAGCCAATGCCTCCAGGCCGGAGCTGGCTTCGTTGTCGAGCCTTAGCATGTTCGCTACAGGGGTCACCAATGTGGAGGTATGTAATAACAACAGGAGAGGTCTCAGTGTCTCAGTCACTCCAACTTTATTAACGGACTCTCAGAACATCACATATAGTAAGTGCCAAAATCTCCACCCCAGCACTTCCCTTCAACTTGGGTGTGAGTGGAGCCACCTGGTGGTCCGCCACAATAGTACTATTAGCAGTATTTCTACTTAAGTATAGCTTTACAGGCCTCTTTGTACCAATGACAGTGTGCCACTTTAAATCTGAATTGTATGTATGTTGTATGAATGGATGTGTACTTAAATTAACAGTAAGACATACTTAAACACTGAAAATACTAAAAGTCACCACCTGATAGAGGGTGATGGATAAACTTAAAGAGTAACTGTAAGTAACTCTACTACTAGCTTTTTAGCATTTTACACTGCACTAATTTGCTGTTTTGTTTTAGTCTCACTTGACTTCTGTAATTTATTCTGTCTGCAGCAGACAGTGAGAAATTTTCTTGAAAGTTGCAAACCTCAATCGTGCCTTTGCAAACTGTCCTCGTTTTGAGCAGGTTCTGTACTAGTTATCATACAAGGCTTAAGTGTGAGTTAATGAAGGGGAAAGCTTAGCTTAGAAGAGAGAGAATATTTAGCTTAGCTTACATTATGAAAAAATAAGCTACCGCAGACGTACTCATTTACAAAATGAGGGAATGTATGTGTTAGCACACAGGGCTGTGTTCCTCGGGCCTAACAGGAACATTACGCTGATAACGATTGGTTCCAGTGTGACCAGTTACACTTATCTGCTAAGTTGGTTGTTACAATCACCAGATTCTTTATTAAGTATGTCTGTTCAACTGACATGCACACATCTAATCTGCCAATCGCATGGCAGCAACTCAAAGCACTTTGGCAGAATGGGGCAGAAAGGCGATTTATGTGACTTTGAACATGGCATGGTTGTTGGTGTCAAATGGGCTGTTCAAATTATTTTTAGAAACTGCTGATCTACTTGGATTTTCACACAAGACCATCTCTAAAATGGTCTAAAAGTCTAAAAGAGGAAAATATCCAGTGAGCTGCAGTTCTCTGGGAGAAAATGCCTTGTTGATGCCAGCGATCAGAGCAGAATGACCAGAATGCTTTGAGCTCATAGGAAGGCAACAGTAACTCGAATAGGTAAAAATAAATAATTAAAGGAAACTCATTACACTGATTACAAATAGGTTATACAGAAGAGCGTCTCTGAATGCACACACATCAAACTTTGAAGCAGATGGGCTACAGCAGCAGAAGACCACAATGGGTGGCACTCCAGTCAACTAAGAACAGGAAACTGAGGCTAAAGTTCACGCGGACTCACCGAAATTAGACAATAGATGCACGATGGCACTGTGGTTAGCCCCGTTACCTCACAGCAAGAAGGTCCTGAGTTCAATTACACCATCAGGACGGGGTCTTTTTGTGCAGAGTTTGCATGTTACTCCCTGTGTTTGTGTGGGTTCACCCCGGGTACTCTGGCTTCCTCCCACAGTCCAAAAACATGCAATTAGTGGAGATAGGATAAATTGCCCATAGGTGTAAATATGGGATGGAATGTGAACGCAAATGGGTTTTTTTGTCTATGTGTTAGCCCTGCGACAGACTAGTGACCTGTCCAGTCCAGTGTGTACCTTGCCTCTCGCCCTAAGACAGCTGGGATAGGCTCCAGCGCCCCCCGCGACCCTGAAAAAGCAGAAGTGAAAGGATGGATTCTTGACCAGTTGGCTGGTCTGTTGAATCTCTATTTCTGCTGTAGTTGGTAGGGTCACAATTAGGCATAAACAACATGAAAGCATCGATCCACCCTTGCTTAGATCAACAGCTAATCATGGTATAATGGTGTGGAGGATAGTTCTTAGCACACTGTGGGCACCTAAATACCAACTGAGCATTGTTTAAACATCAAATTCTACCTTAGTATTGCTACTGACAATGTCATGCCAATATGGACCAATGTGTCCAGGAATTTACTGAATCGATGTCACAAAAACTTACAGCAGTTCTAAAGGAAAAGGAGAGTCCAACCTGTTATTAGCGAGGGGCACCTAATAAATTGGTTGGTAAGTGTGTATAATTCATCTTCCAAAGCCAGGAGCATGATCAACTTCTAGAGTCCTGCTTACCCTGCAGACATACTTGATTGAGTGGATTTAACTGTCAAATGGGCAGGACGTTCATTTATTTACTCGTTAATAAACAAGAAGCAAAGTAAAGAAGGATTTCTTCAACCTCCCCTTCAAATGTCTTGTGTGAACAAGCGTGGTTTGCTCAGCTCAAATCACCTCCTATATATGTAGGAGGCTGTTTGAACAGAGGAATGTCACCACGAGGAAAAAATGCTGAAAGACAAGCTATGGCGAATTCGTATTACACAACAGACGTCATAGCCTCCAGCCGCCTCGCTGTTGGAGGGAATGAAGGATGAATGATGAGGGAATGGTTGGAAGAAGGCAGGGAGGTAATTGAGGAATGAATGTGTGTCTCCTAGGTGGCCATGTTGTTGTCCTGGAAGGATGTGGGCACCAGTCAGACCACACACACACACACACACACATGTACATACACACACTAGCACCATGGCCTCGCCAGAATCCAGCTCTTGTTATTGTTGTGTAGTGGTAAGATTTAACTTCATGGTGGACCATTGGAATTAGAGTCTGGATCCTGGTAGATATTTGATTCTTGGTTTCCATAATAGCGGGTAATAAATTGTGGGTGTATGTCACGGTGGGAGTGTAGGAATTTGGCTCTAGTTTCTAGTTCCTGTTGAACCACAGTTACGCTTAAAATATTGAGATGGTATACAGTCTTCCATGCTAACTGCATGGTTTTAGGCGGTCAGGGAAACAAATCCACACCATTTTCTGTTTCCTCTCATTCCATGGTAGCTCATTGGAGGGCTAAGAGCAAACCAGAAGATATAATTGTAATGGAAAGGAAAAGAATGAGGTAACCTGTACGCTGCACACAGCCTTATGGAGAGTCCTCAAGAATCTGCGTGGTCATTAGAGTCTTTACATGTGTATAATGAAACACCTCTTTCTCTCTCCTCCCCAAAATTTTCAGAGACTGAAAAAGATGTTAAAAAACATACAATTTTAAATCTTTTTCTGTGTACCCGACTGGCTGGACAACGTCTCGTGAGTAAGAATGTGATTCCATGTTTGTGGATCCCATAGACTTGAGTCTCAAGTGAGATATACCTGTTAATGAGCTTCACTGACAGGGGTTTTGACGTCAGAGACGGAAAGAGCTAACAGAGGAAGAGGTGTCAACAGTGTGTGCACAAGCGTGTTTGAGGAGGCAGGTGGAGCGGACGGGGTCAAGGGTTAAGAGGGTTCGATGGGTGGAGAGATGGTGGGGATCGAATGAATGGTGCTCCGCAAACACAGCTTGCTGTCACGAGCATGCTGGAGATGTGTGGACATCCACGAAACCGTGAGAGAGGAATAAGTGGATGAGTGTGTGAGAAAGGAAGAGGAAGGAAGAGAAGGTAGACGGAGTGCTTACGAGAGGGAAAGAGTGAAGGAGGGAGGCCCTCAGTTTACTCACAGTGTTGTGATAGATTCGTCATGTTTCCACAGCAGGGGGATTCTCAGACTGTTTGTTTCCATTTTATCGTCTGGGATTTACCTTTAACTGTAAAAATGTAGCTGTGTGTTAAAGATCAGGTCTATGAGAATAACTGAGACAAGACCTCAAACGAATTCTGTACATTAAGGAAAAATACTTGTTTGGCCATGTGATGAGAAGTGATATAACAGTGCTGAGAAATAAGTTTTTGCCCTCTTGCTAATTTTTTGCATATTTGTCATACTTACATGTTTTCAGATCATCAAACTCATTTTAATATTAAAAGAAATTACCAGAGTTTCTAAATGATGATTTTGTTTGTTAGGTGAAAAAAAGCTATCCAGACCTTCCTGTGTGAAAAAGCTAACGGTGAGATGAATTTTATGTCATACATGAAATCAGATATACATGTCACAAGATGAGCTCAATCACACTGAAAAGGTGAAACGAAGATAAAAGGAGAAAAGGTGACATTCACTACCACAATTTAAAAAAAGAAAATGTATGAGATACACAGTACTGTGCAAAAGTCTCGAGCCATCCCAAATTTATTTTTACTTATCCGGGTAAATTGTAAATAGGTGGTAAATGGAAATGCAGTACATAAGCCAAAATAAAGTTTGTACAATTCTAATCAGCTTCAAAGTCCATATTTGGTATGACCGCCTTTATTCTTCAACACAACTCTCTTAGACTTGTCGTCATCTTCAGGAATTGTTCTCCAGGCTTCCTGAAGAACATTTAAAGCTCTTCTTTGGATGCTGGCTGTCGTTTCACTATTTGTCAAGATGATCCCACACTGCTTCAATAATGTTGAGATCTGGGTTCCGAGGAGGCCAGTCCATGACTGATAGTGTTTAACTGTGTGCTTTCCTATCCAGGAATGCTTTTCCTGCAGTGGCCGTGTGTTTGGGATCATTGTTATGTTGAAAATTAAGCTGTTGGCAATCAGATGCTTTCCAGATGGCATTGCATGATGTCTGTTTCTGATGATACTTTTGTGTGTTCATAATTCCATCAGTTTTGACAGAAGATGCCCAACACCACTGGCTGAAATGCAGTCCCAAACCATGAAAGAGGCTCCACCATGTTTTATAGATGGTTGCAGACCCTCACTGTTGTACCTCTCTCTAACCTCCTCCATATACGAACAGAACCCACATAATTCTAACTAAACCAGCCTCAGGAAATAAACATAAAGAGAAACCAAGAATGAAAACTATATAAATTGTAACAAGCTAATCATATAAGAGAAACACTGAGAAACAGAAAAGAAAGTCCCAAACCCACAGGACTCGGTAAAAAACCCGGGATCATGACAAGGAGTTTATTTTTTTGCAAAGCCTATACCTTTTCACATTTTTTTTTTTTGTCGGTGACTTCAAGCGGCAGTTTAATAAACCAGTGAGACACAACAAGCCAAAAAGAATCAATGTCAGACTTCAGCTAAATTCATCTCCATGTTTCTGCACTGACTGGTTCAATCCGACCATCAAAGGCACAAATCTGCCACCACATCAAGCAATTCTTTTTTTGGTTCTCAGTATAGACTTTTGCTTTTTTTGCCTTAATTTATCCTGGGAATATTTGCCAAGTACACACAGTCTCTTTCATCAACACCCTTCTTCACACGTACAAAGTTACACACATTCATACCTGGCAGTTGCCCAGTGCAACCACAGTCTTCTACTGTTCGTCCAGTGAGCAGCTCCATCAGAGCAATCTGGAGTTCAGAAAATTGCTCAAGGGCATTTCTATGGTATTAGTTAAAAAAGAAAGAATCAGGTCACATTCACTTCCCAGAGCTGGATTTTTCTTGGCAAATCCTAGATATATCTCAATTTTCACATCAGCTTTCTTGTTTAAAGTTAAGACTGGCACATATTGGAACTAGTCCCTTTGTATAATGAGACATATTAAAAAGAAAAAACTCAGTGAAACTCATCCAATCAAGAGTAATTTTTAAGCCTCAGCTAATAAAAAATATTTTAGATCAGCAGATTTAGAACATATTGTTAAACTTGGCAGTGAAAATCTGTAATCATCCTGATACACATTTTAGGCCTAATTTCTGTTGATTGCGTTCCATAAGAAGACTGCTATATGCTAATTTAAGCATGATTATGACATAGACTGTATGTAAAGGATGGAGATAGCCAAGAGCTTTGACAATATTTTTTGCATATACATTTGTAAATGTATCAGGTTGATAAGGTATATTGGCTATGATGTTAATAATTAGCTGACAAACGAATACTAGCTGTAAGCAAAATATTTTATGTAATAAAAATAAATAATAAATAAAACAAAGACTAGAATTTGACTAGAGAACTAACTAAAAATGTTGTGTGGTTGAAAAACTAAATAAACTAAAATTAAAAAAAATGAAACAGAAAATGTCTTTAGTTCTAGTTTCACTTTTTACTGTTTATTCATAATGGTCAACAAAAGCAGCATGGGGATTTTTTTTGTGCATGTTTAAAAGGATCTGACTGACTAAATGGCTGTGAGTGAATTACCTTCACAAAGTGTTGTGTCCTATTGTTACCATCATTCTGGATTTAAATCATATTTCTATCACTCAATTCACTCTCAATTTGTGTTTGATCGATGTAATTGTTACAATGTAACAATGGTTCTTGGCAATAAATCGTACTGTTGAAAAGCCAGTTTATGTCCGTTTAAATGGTGCCACATTTGTAAGGAAAATGCATTTGAGGGTTGAGCAGCAGAGTTGAGTATGTACTGACTCTTTGAGCTTGTGGTACCCTAGGTTGATTGACAGTGCTGCTCAGTAAGGAGTCCAAATTCTGCCTATGGCAATTAGATTGTAGGGTCAAAGTGTAAGGAAGACACAGAGAACGCTGTGCTGATTGCTACACCAATACAGTAGAAGCTTTTGATAGTTTGGTGCAGCACCTCCATCACTAGAAAACCAAGGTTTGTCATCATTGGAAGCAATCTCAATGCATAGAGATATGAAGATGAGATTCTACAACCAGTGGCACTCCCACATCTCCACAATTGAACCCTGTACTCAAAGATTCTGGCACTTGCCTCCACAGAGTGGGGTTTATTAGAAACTACCTCCAGAATTTGGGAGTTGAGAAGATGGAACGACCTGCCGGCAGTCCTGATCTTAAATCCACAGAACTTGTGGGATCAGTTTGGACATGCTCTTTGTGCGAGAGTTGTGCCAACACAACCACACTGCCTGAGTTGTGGTTGAAGAATAGGATGTCATCTCACGGGCAGTGTGTGACAAAACTGGTGACCAGCATGATGAGGAGGTGCCAGGCTGAAGTGGCTGTGTATGGGTCTTCCACAAGCTACTGAGGCCCATGTTTTATAAATGAATAAATTCTTAAATTGGCAATATGTCTTATTTCATCTAATCCCATAAAAGACACCAATCATGAGTCAATAGCTAAATAACCTGTTTGGCACTGGCAGAGAAGATATGGCAAGTTTCAACAGTCGCATCCCCTTAAATCCACATACTCAACTCTGTTGCTCAACCTTCAAATGTATTTTGCTGCACCATTTAAGGTGAAATAAACAGGCTTTCCAATGGCAATCTAAAAGTGACACTTGGATGTTCATTTTCAGTGAGCAAACCGTTCAGTGCTCATCTTTTCATAAGAGCCATCCTTGTTGCTCTGCTCAGACCAGTCTGAACTGCCCGTTGCTAGGACAGAGCCACTTCAGCATCAAACGATATTTTTAATCAAGTGGTCAAACGCTATTGCACAAACATTCTAAAGTAGCTTAGGTCAACAGCATCCCAGAGCCTGTTCTGTTAGCTGGAATGCTCCCGTATGCAGTGAACAGGCCTCTCTTTGTGTTTCAGTCCAGCAGCCTCACGCCACAGCGCACCGCTCTGGAATCCTGTTTGTTTTCTTTCAAATTTCTCAACCTAGTTCCCTCCGCTGTAGAGGCGCAGTGTACTTTGTGTATGTTCTTACTCTGTTTTAAGAAGCATCTGTGTTTGAACCAGCGTAGCAACAGTATGGCTCATTTTAAACTGGTGCCAGAGTTCATATGCTTTAAAGTGGAATATGCTGGAAAGTGAGAATATTACGGGGTTTTGTGCCTGTGTAAATCCAGTCAGCCCCAGCGCTGGTTGTTAATGTGAAGGATAGCAGGTAGATGCGTACTGGATTGAACTCAGCTTTCTGTGGCCAGCAGGCCTGGTTTCTAATTTGCAGTGCAAAATATTTGCTCTGGTAGTTTCCTCCCTCTGATCGAAGTACCAGGGTTCACGAAGACTTGACGAAGTTCTACCTTAAAAAGACCCTTTCAAAATAAAATTCAGTTTGTTGTTTTGCATTTCTGTACTCCCACACATTTCTAGTCAATCCACTTATCTAACCAGTAATCTGCAATTATCCACAATACAGAGGACTTGCTAACACCCTCCATGCTGACTGGACAATCACCTCAGGCCTCCTCTCTCCCTCTTTAAGTCCTTCTCCCCCCTTTATCCTGGTTTTTCACTGTTGGCTGACCAAAACCAGAGGAATTCATTATCCAGGAAACTTTGCAGAACAGTGTCAGCCAAGCAGGGCAAGACTATTCTTCTCTCTCATGCTTCCTGACAATGAAACCATAGCAAACAATTGCCCTGTCAGTACTTCTAAACAGGATGACCACTGTTATCTTATCATCCTGTTTCAAATACTGACAACACCATTTAATGTTTGGAAAAGATGACACTGTGAAAATGCCTTTTAATTTTTATTTTGAGCAAAGATATTCTTCTGAGATTACACTTCAGCTGAATTTACAGCAAAGAGGTTGATTTATTTCAAGAGCTGATCAACTCACTCTTAACTAGATAAAGATTTCTACAAAAAAAACCCAGAAGACTTATCTCGACAAGTCTTCTTAGGTCTTATCTTAGGTCTGGAAACCTCCCTCTTTGAAAGGGGTAGATTACAACCTGGACACTTCACCAGTCTGCCAAACAGAAAGAAAACCATTCAGAGTCACACCTACAGGCAATTTAGAGGTGGCACTTTATGCAACCTGCAAATCTGGCACACACATCAGATAAACATATGCACTGAATAGACAATACAAACAGCAGTTTGGTCCAAAGGTTTCAAAAGACAGAGGTTTTACATTTGCTTCTAAAGCTGTTGCATCTGGATATTTTACAGTCTCTTAGCAACAAAGCATTGCATGTTTTTTCCTGTGATATCAAGCAAGCCCTTTAAACTAGTTTCCTTGATTATGATTTGCTTAACTCAAAGAGAATGACAGTGGTTTTTTACTCAAGAAACACACACTAACACACACTTGTTCAAGAAATAAGGTGGCTTATGTAACGTGTGCTCAGCATTCTTCTTTTCGATGATCTTGTTGTCTCACATTGTGTATGGGAACATCAATCTTTCTGCTGTCATTAGAGCATTTCTCACTATGATGTGTTTGACTCTGTTTCAAGCTTTTAAGACTCCATTTCCAGTAAGCCGAGGAAATGCCTTTTCTGGGCTGTCCCACTTAAATGCCACATATAGGCGGCCCCTTCTAATACTGCAGGGTAAGCTGCTCTGAAAAGCACCTCCAAAATACTCTGCAGGGCGGTGTGTCCTGAACGTCCCGCACCTGCATAAACACATCGAGCCAGGAGAGCTGCCTGCCGCCCTGCCAGGCACGCTAAACCACATGTCCAAAAGGCAGGAGAATAACATACCTGGGAACAGTTACCGTGAGAAGCGAAGGGATCGTAGCATATAGTTAACCGCAGAAGGTCGCGCTCAAAAGGCAGGAAAGGCACAACCTTCAGTTTATACAGTACATGCTTAATGAAAGTCGGCCGGCCAAGTTTGGTTTAAGTGTTTGAAGTACAGACAAAAAAACACCCGGTAACAAAATACAGAGGACTATATACAATATGTCACAGAGTGGAAAATGAGGGGGAAAAAACAGATGGGTGGAGGAGGCAAACAAAAGGGAAAGTGTTAAAATTGATAACATACTCAGAAACGGTGGGGATAATTCAGCATGGTGAATATATAAAGGTTATAAAGGAAACGTGTACCTGAGACAGGCCATGTATTCATGCGGCGACAGAACACCTTCCTGTCAGATGTGCTCTGTAAAAACTCAACAAGGCTTCATAGTCACATAGCATCACATGACACGTAATCACCTAACTATCAAACCCTTCAGTCATTGTACCTTTGAGACCTCACAAGGGACCCTGGTCCTACAAGCCACCAGGGTTTTAGATTTGAAGAAATGCTATTACGAGGTTATTTAGTCTAATGTTTAGTCTTGTTTGCCGAGTTTATAAACATTAACTGGGAATAGCGAATGGGAGGTGACCCCTGTCTTTTCCCTACAGAGTACCCAGACAGACTGTAAACATGACAGTGATCTCAGAGAGAAAAAAAGAAGCTGAAAATAGCGATTTAATACAGTGAATTTTGTTTAATAAATGAGTATAAACACGGAATTATAAATCGTCTGCAGTCACGTCTACAAAATGCATTAGAACAGCTGCAAAACATCCAGGTTTGCTGCCACTGATTAAACAGAGTGATAGTTCCTTCCTGCGTCATTGCCTTCATGTTTGCTGGTGATGACTGAATACAGCTGTAGAAATAGCAGTGAGCTCACAGCTGATGATTCATTCAAAGTATTTGGGGAGTAGAAGATAACAATGATGCTTTTAGGTGGATTAAGACTTGTACAATAAATCAGCCTTAAAAGAAAAAGAATGCTACAGTATGAACAAGTCAGAAATGTGTTGAAGGGGAATGTATTATTTTTAATACATGTATCCTGGTTTTGCAGTCACATGACTATTAACCGTGTGACTATAACTTGTTCACCATTTTGGTCATGTGTTGCTGTAGAGTCAAGTGAATTAGGCCCCATGCACACAGACCTATCGGCAACAAATGTGTATTCCTTTTTGGGCAATGGTTGCTGGAGGTCTGCAGCAGTTGCTAGGTGAAATTGGTCACAAACAGGTATACGGTGCTGCAATGAAAAAGGCATTATGATCTCTTTGGTCTTTAGCCGACTGGTTACTCGTAATTTTTCTACCAACACCTGCTAACTACTACTAAACGCTAAAGTGCGAGATAAACCAGAAAGAAAATATTAACCTTCAGTGTAAAACTTGCACCTTTCAAAACATGTTGGTTGCAGGGCTAAGGCATAACTTTTACTTTGAAGGCTAACATTCTTCATTTTTCATTTGCATTTTTCAAGCATGACTACAGCTGGACTGGTAGTTTATGACTGTTTGCTGACAAGTTGCAGTCTCCATGCAAACCACAGGGGACTGCAGTAATCTAGTAATTTACTAGTAAACCAGCAAGCACAAGGAGGTTTTTGGTGAGTTTCACCTAGCAACAGCCACCAACCTCCAGGAACCTCAAGCAATATATTTAATTAGCAAGCAGATATTCTGTATTAGGTAAATTTAGTAACTTGGCTCTGAGGACAGTTAGCTTGGCTCAGAATATAATAAAAAGAGGTTTTTGCGCATTCACACACTCTTCTTATGGTCTGCAAGTTGCTCTTTTGACTTTGTTAGGGTTAGCATCCTGCCAATAAATCATGTTGTTTAACAGTTTAGGTCACTATGTGCAACTAAATGTCACGGTACTGGGTCGTGTGGCCCAGTGTTTGAGTTTTAATGGATATTTTTGTATTCATTTGTGTTATAGTTTAACTCATCTAGTTGATTTCTAGGCTGCAGTTTAGTCCTTCTTAATCCCTTTTGTCATCTCTCCCTGGTCCGTGCATCTACCTGTCATGTTTCATGTTTGTGTGGTTCTTGTTGTCAAGTTCGTGTCATGTCTATGTCTCTGTGTTTCCTGTTTTATTTTGGAAGAGTCTGGTGTTCTTTGTTCATTGTAGTTAGTGTCTCTCCCCTGTTTTGTCATTATGCTTCATTCTGGTCAGCTGTGTCCTCATATGTCTCCACTTCCCCTGATCACCTCATGTGTGTATTTAAGTCCTCAGTCTTCCCCCATGCTATGTCAGGTTTCAGGACGCTGTGCTGGTCATGGTCATATTGCTTACGTGTATACGTTTCATAGTTCTTTCTTGTTCCAGCACAGAGTCCTGTTCATAGTTTTCTCAGTCATATGCATCATTGTCACCTTATCTTAGCCTTCCCTGTTGTCCGAGTTAAGTGTCAGCTTCTAGTTTTGTCTTGCCTCGGTGCTTTCTGTTATTTTCCACATTAATCAGCCCAAATAAAGGCTTGCTTTTCATTTCAAGTTCAGTACTGTCTCCTCTTCTGTGTCTGCACTGAGTGTATAACACTATACGAGTGTATAACACTATACGAAAAAGAGTGTATAACACTATACGAAAAATTAAATCTTGCAAATAATGACAACACGAATTTCCATCATAAATCTAAAATTTCTTACCGATAACCACTTTTCCAAGTTGTTTTAACTTTAGGCTCTCTTGATCCATGCTCAATCATCCAGGTAAGGAAATCCCAGAAGTTGTTTCTGTTCATCTGGATTTAGCATTTTTAGTGGAAAAAACGCATATTAATGAACTGATCTGATGGCTTATTGTTAGTCAGTGGTGCTAGTTTTGGTCATTATGTAACCAAGTATGCACCAAGTCAAGTGAGACTGAAGAAGACACTTGGATGAGTGACGAAATGTTTCTCCCACTGAAAAATCTTAATTCTTTCTGGGGAGTTTAGGGTCCATTCATGTTGGGAACACATTCTTATGCACCACAATACACACAGTTAGCTTCACACAAAGACTGAACCAATGTTTATAGGACGAAGTATGACTCAGACAGTACAAAAAAACATGAATGAGGCAACTGTGACATCACCCACTGGTTAGCGAAGTCAATTAAAACTCTGCTGCTATAAGCTACAGTGGATAATCTTTCTCACTCTATTAACGACAGTAATATATAAAATGAAACTCGTGTTTTTTTAGTAAGATCTGAAACTAGAAATTTAGCCCATAAAGTTATGAAGAAAGTCTTTACTAAGGCCACGGAGTTCTTAAGGCACTTCCACAAAGGCTTCACAAGCTACATCCATCTGTTATACCATTTATGACTTGAATATATTTGGTCTTGTTAAGCCAAGCTAAGCTAGCTAACTTTTATCGAGTGGAAAAAAAGTTAGCTTGTTTATATTATGCTAACATAGCTGTGCCGCTAGCGGTCACGTAGCACACCAGCTAGCCAAACTTCAGTAACCCTACAAATATCACTTGTTGTTTAGTTTTCTGTCTTCATTTATGTTGGAAGTGATAACAGAGCTGTACGTTTTAATTTGTTTCCAAAACCCCGCAGTCAAGACATGCTATATTGTATTTAGATAGAAGCTAGCGAGCTAACTTCCTGCTAACTTCTAACTCCGTTAAATGTCATAAATTCTGTTTTCATGGATGCCTGGATGTTAAACTCAATTGTTACACCTGGTAGAGCAGAACGCTGATCATTTTATTAAAGATGAAAGACTTTAGACAGTTTTTCAACTCTCAGTAATGCCATAGTGATCATTTGATATATGGACCTGCAGCAGAGTTTAGGCCCAGACACGGCTAGTGACGTCAGACTTAACGACCGGATTGATAGCAAACAAACGTGAGACTGCGATCCATCCTCTCACTTAAATCTCAGAAAGAGGGCAAAAAATGTTCTTCAGAAATGTTCAAATAGTTTCTTTATGCTGTAACATGCAAAAACACAATTGTTAACATTAGCACTTCACGATGACACCTCAATGGTTTACATTTTTTAACCACTACACTATTGTAAGACTTGCCCTGAATCACTCCTGCTTAGAATGGAAAACATGTTTCTTGTGTCTGTGGTGAAGTAGGAGAAACTTGTGAAACCTGGGTTGTCTGCAGCTGGCTTGACAGTTTGCTGACTGATAACTCCTTCCTGCGTCATCACTTCCTCCTCACTTTGCTGAGGAATCCACTGTCAACTGGTCCACGGTTGCTGTGAAAAGTGTGGTGGGAGGAAAATATTTTCCACTGTCACTCTCAGCTTTGGTACAGGTATGATAATGTGAAGAGCATTCAATCAGCACACAGTCATGTGATGGAAAAATTATTTCACAGTCCTGTGAAAACTAAGTACACCCCACATTTTGATAGCTTGTAGAAGCATCTGTAGCAGCATTAACTTTAAGTAAAGGTTTTCTGTATAATTTATCAATCTCTCGCATCATATTGGATGGATTTTGGCCCACTCTTTTTTACAACATTGCTTGAGTTCATTAGGATTTGAGGCTGTTTGTTTATGAACATCTTTCCTATAAGGTCCCATTAGAGCATTTCAATCAGGTTGAGGCGTTGTCTTTGACCTTGATTCTTTTTGTTTTCAGCAATTTTATTAAAGATTTGCTGCAGGAGTTTGCATCATTACCCTGTTGCATGACACAATTTAGGTTAAGCTTTACCTGTCAGACAGATGGGTTCACATTTGACTCCAGAATACTTTTGTATACAGAAGAGTTCATAGCAAATGACTGCAAGGTGTCACAGTCCTGTGGCTGCAGAAAAATCCCAAATCATCCACAAACATCCACCAACATTCTTGGTACACGGTATAAGATGTTTGTGCTGATATGCTGTATTTGGCTTTTCTCAAATATGATGCTGTGCAGTATTGCCAGTTTTATTATTCTCTCCCCAAATAGTATAATTTACCCAATATCAAGTCCAAAAACACAGCAAAATCCATTGAGGACAAAGCGCAAAGAAGCAGGACCAAACTGACAAGGGATGAGGATGAGGATGAGGATGACAAGGACATAAAACTGACAGTGAGGCAAAAGAAACAGGGACTCCTTGATAATTAATCAAGGATATACCCAAGACAGAGATTAAGGAATTAAATATATAGCTAGGCAGCATTAGTACAGGTTAAGAAACCTAAAGACTAAACCAAGAATATGACCAACAAGGCGCTGTATAACCCCTGTACCAAACCCCTGGTATGGTCATAAACACGAGAATCGTGACTCAAAATAACACAAAGCTAAGATCAACAATGGACCCCATCCCAGAAGCCAAAATAACAATACAAATAAATCAAAACTAGGCGTCCATGACAGTGGTCTTTTCTCCTTGACTCAAAATTAACACACATCTGAAAGCTCCAGCGCAGCGAACTGTCAAACCCTGGATTTTATAAAGGTGTTTACACTTGCCGATGAGCAAGTAATCAAGTACATTTAATTAACGGCACCTGGCTGCTTCTTACCCTCTTAATTCATATGGAAATAGACTCAGTGGACTTTTTCCACATGACTGTAGTTGGAATTTGTTTCCCATGTTTATCCCAGGATCTCACATTCTCCCAGTGTTTGTGTTAGTGCAGTACTTAGACCTATTATTACTTTTGTATTACACTGAAAACTACAAGTTAATAGAGTAAATACTCACTATTTTGTTTCGCAGATTGTTAGATCTGTGAGAAATGTTAAATTCAGCTGTTGTGGTAGTCATTTGAAAGAAAACCTGATAAGTTTCAGCGGTTGATCTTTTTGAGTTTAGGGGAATGTAAAAACAGACCAGCTGTGACCTTCCAGTTAGACAATCACAGAGCATCAGGTTGCCAGCAGACAAACAGACAGATGCAAGGCGAGGGTGTAGTCTGCAGTCTGACCTTGCAGCTCGCAGACAGATGGAGAGAAGCCTTTTTGCTCCAGACGCTAAGACAGACTGGGAGGGGTCCTCATAGCCACTGTGCGAGACTGTATATCTGGAAACAATTAGTGCTGATGGGAACCCTGGCCAGATTACTTCTATACGGCGCAGCACAATTCTGTTAGGAGCTTACCGTTTGCTCCTTTGTACAAAGCATTTCACTGTTCCAACACTTTACTTTTCCCACAGCTGAGAGCATTGTTTTATAATCCTTTATTTCACCGAAAGCACATTTATGTTTATACTAACAGCTTAGCAGAAGGGGAAAACCCCCAGAAAAGTCATATTTTCACAGCCATTTATGAAATTGAAGTCCTCCTCGAAGTAATCTTTCACTTTTTGTCCATTCGCATTAGTCATGTGAAAACAGTGTTCACTTCTGCAGCATTCAGCACTAACAACTCCATCAAAAGACAAACCTGCTGTTGACTTTGACTGTACTTTCACCTCAGACATCGCACAGATGCTATTTTTTTGACATCAGTGCCAAAGGGTCCGACCAGGTTTCACTAGTAAAGCCAAAAAGCACGGCAGTGCTGAGAGGCGCTCATAGCACACTTCAATAATAAGACTGTCTGTGGCTTGAAATTTGCTATTTCACATTCTCTTTGTGTTTGAACCTTTGGGCTAGTTTTCTGTTTAAACCACAAGCAAAATACTTGAAGATGAACTTTTTGAAGATGAGTCATTAGCCATGCAGTACTATGTGTTTTGTATTACATAAGAACATAGACAGGGAGTACAGGCACAGGACAAAGTATTTAAAGACAAGAGTCCTGTGCACTGAGGACTGATTTTGTACATCGAACTTTATGTTTTAACATCAACAGTACAGTATATTATATCTTTAAAGGTTCCTTCCACCTACTTTATACATAAGTCAGTTTCCATGGAGAGTGCTTCCCAGCCTTAGAAAACTCATTACTCATTACTATTCTACCTGTGTTTATCATGTCTCCTGGCTCTGGAGGAGTTTTGTTAAGTCTTAGAGAATAATCCTAATGATGACATAAGGGTTTTCTCAGCTTGGGTTTTGAGCTTACAAATTTATAACACAAAGTCTACGTTCCAAACTAGGGCTGTGGAGTGGAAAAGCCATGCTGACCAGGCAGGGGGTGGCCTAACTAAACATATGAATTACACTATAGCAAGGCATTTTTGAAGACTGACCTAAGAACTCAGCTTCTACAAGAACATCTAACGACTGCAATGGAAAATCCCCTGAGGTACTATTTTATTATCTAGCTCCATCTGGAGCTGTTCTGGAGCTTTCGACCATATCTGTTCATCAGCAGGTTTCCCCAGTGGTGATGTACTTGTAGATATTGAAATATATTATATACTTACATTTATACATAAAAATTAGCAATATGCAATTTCTGTAAACTGCAAACTTTACCATGTAGAAAGTCCCTAAGGTATCCCAGAATGTTGTCAGTGAAGGGGCTAATACCATAAAGGCCTTCATAGGTAGCAGGACCTATGTGGCTTCTTCAGGCCAACCTGGCTGGAACCCATAAGACCCAATACAATACAATAAGTACAGTTTTTCCCTGTCAGTGCAACCTGGCAACCCACAACCTGACTGGTTAGGCAGTTAATCCTGGATTCACAGAAAGATTGGCTGAATGCTACTATCTCCCCTGTCCTTACACTGTAAATTCAGAGACTAAACACAAAGAGTAAATAATTGTTAGTTGAGCTATGTGCGTGTCTCTTTGAGTAATTGGCTTTTCTATAGTTGAAAGTTAAATTAATCCACACATAAAAAAAGGCAATTGAACCGCTGTAGAAACACAAACAATGCATCTGTCCAGCTGCAGACAAGCTGAACAATTTGATGATGGTTATTGCAAATTGTTGTCTAGGTTTGGAAAGAGGTGTTGTGACCATGCACAGTCTACATATAGCAACACTAAAATAGCAGCAATGTACAAATTTAAATCCAGAATATCCTTGAATTTGAAACCTAAATGTTGTCTTGTTTGGACCCTACAGTTGGCAGACTGAGCAGGGTTGGTAGGTCAGTGAAGCCTAGGAAAGGCCGGGTGCTTTGTGGACTGGGCAACAAGAAGGGAGCTAAACATTCCCAAAAAGTGGCTTTAGACACATGGAACATCGACAGACCTTCAAAGGAGCCGATTGAGGTAGTTTGGACATCTGACAAGGTCGGGTGTTTCAAGTATGTTCAACTGGTAAGAAATCCCAGTTCAAAATGGATAAATGGATACATGGACAGATGGAGATGTGAAATGATCCAAAGCAAGTCTAGTCAAGCTAGTCAGTCAACAGAAGCTGCAGTTGTGTTATAGGATAGCTGAGATATAGATGTATAGATATATTTTCCAGTGTTTTGTCTATATGTACTATTGATGACTTGATTGAGAAAGTATTCAGTACACATGATTGGCTGCAATGACTGTTATTGACTGTTAAATGGATTTTGTGAAAATAGTAGCCAGTGTCAAGATTTCACATTGGACTTCAGAAGTATTATGACCACAACATGTCTAAAAGTTATTACTCCTTGCATGTGGGCTGGTTCTGCTGCTTATGTAGGGCTTTTCTACTCTAAATGAGCACTCAAAGTGCTTTAAACAACATCCCTCATGCATACATGCATTTTTTCACCAGCCTAAGTAGAAAAAATATTCTGTGTAACATTTACACACGTCAGTACTCAGATGGATTCACTGGAGAGCAAACTGGGGTTCAGAATCTTGTTCAGGGATACTTTGGCATGCAGACTGAGCAACTAGGGATCCAACTACCAACCTTTCAATTAGTGGATGACCTTCTTTGTCGCCTGAGCTACTGTCACCCAAAGGTGCAAGGGAATCCTGCAATAACTTTTTAAATTAAAACCTGTTTTCACCGTAATGAATGGGGGTCTACAAGATGTTGTATGTCTATTCATAAAAGTCAAATAAGCAGCTGCAAACAGGTAAACAGCATTAAATTATTTCTATGTTTGAATGGGTGTATTGCAGTAAATGGAGATTTGTGTTACCGGCATTTGCTAAATAATCTAATTCAAGTCAACAAGCTATGTAGCAGGTACACTATTTATCTAACAGTAAACAAACTTTTAAAGCAGCCCTAAGCTTTATGTGAATCTGTATGAGAGCACGGTTTCCCTCTGACAGCCAGTAAATAACCATCCAGTAAAACAGACACTAAACAAACACTCCTGAAACCAGTTTGACATCTCAGGCACCCTCAGTGTGAGAGACTCGAATAGATAGAAAAACACTGAGTTGGTCTGATGTTCAGGAATTTTTAAGGTAACATCTTGACCTGTGTCGCCACACATCACAGTGTGAAACACCTGTCTGGGAAGTAGAAGCCAATGAAGCAAAACGTCAATTTTTTTTTAAACGCTTGAAGTAACATTTACCTTGGCAGCGAATGAGACGAGGCAGTAGCGTGTGATTAAAGGAGATGTTTTTATTCAAGGCTTTCACGGGAAGCTAATTAACCGAGGTATGCAGTCGTGTGCCAGGCTAATAGGGGGAAGCTGCCGTTCCTGCAGGGAAGCAGTGGCCTCAGAAAGCTAAAGAAGACGTGTTTACATTCACAGCCTCCTCTGTGTGAGCCGCAAGATGTTCAATTCAAACTATTCACGACATGATTTTTTTTTTCCCCCCAAGTGAAAAACGAAGAAAAGCTTGGATGTGGTCAAGCTCACTTTTACTGCAAGATGAGAAAATTTGGCAGAAGAGAGCTCGAATTATTTCTCCTTTTAAACATGGTGATAAAGGTTACTTTGAAATGTAGTATAAGCACCCAAACAGGAACTAGTGCAAAGTTACCCTTTTAATACATGGTCAGATAATTCCTGCTGAGCAAAACTGCTGGGTTTAGTTTGGCAATATCAAACTAAAAGCATCTTGTTGTCAGGGGGACTTAAGATATTCTCTCTTCACTGTACACTATATATTAAAGATAGATATGGGCAGTGTTGGGAAGGTTACTTTTAAAATGTATTCCATTACAGATTACAGAATACATGCCCCAAAATGTATTCTGTAACGTATTCCGTTACGTTACTCACATACTTTGGATTACTTAATATATTATCATGCTGTTTACAACTACATGAATGTACTATTGCTGTGATTTATTACTGTTACTGAAGGTCCGCGGCTCCGAACCGTAGTAAAGGGACCTCTGACTAATACGGTGGGTTCTGTGTCGGGCTCGTAGCCGAAAACTAGCTTTAATAGCTTAATAGCTTACTTACAACTGGGCTCGTCAGGCACTCTTCTTGGCTGCAGTGGTTATTATTATATTTATATGCTTCCAGCTCCCGTTTTTGCTTGATGACAGCTCGTACTTTTCCTTTTTCTCCCTCCCTCGCTCACAGACACATAACGTGTATGGCAGTCCATTCTCCCTGCAGCACGGACTACACTGCCTATGATGCTACATTCTTTAGAGCTATACCTGTAGCATTCTGCCTATTAGCTTAGCACAACAACAACAGGCGCTCTCTCACCCAGGAAACACGCAGAGAGAGAGCGTCACCCTGTAACCATGGCAACCGTAACGCTGCCACCTGGAACAACAGAACGTAGCTGTCAAACAAAACCCAAACAGTCCTGACCCGCCACAATATGAAACAGGGAAGTACCGCCGTGTAATCCATTTATTTCAACAAAGTAACTGTATTCTAAATACCACCTTTTTAAACGGTAACTGTAACGGAATACAGTTACTCATATTTTGTATTTTAAATACGTAACGGCGGTACATGTATTCCGTTACTCCCCAACACTGGATATGGGTCTCCCAAAGTAAAGCTACTGTAAATGTGCCTTAAGCCTGCATTCTTCTATTGTCCATCAGGGGGCAGCTCCTGAAGTGCGACAGTATAGAAGTCTACTTCTCCTTTGATCTCTGACCTTATTGGACACTTTCTCCAAATTAAACTGATTGTATCCATCACTAGTTTAAGATAATTAATACTATATTATGTTAATTTTTAAAATATTGATCCCATTTAGAGTATAACAGGGTAGAATTTAGAGCACTGTTACTTTGTGATTGACAAATTGTTATTGCATGCATTTGCAGTGTCCTTGGTCTCTTATGCGAGACCACCACTTGGTTTCAAAAACACAAGAGGGTTGTCAGCCAAAATGCTGAATTTGAGTTTACAAACGTAATCGGTGATGTCACTTTGAGGGTCTGCGGTGTTCACAGAGGGAACATGGCTGTCTCAAGTCAATAGGAATGGCTTTACCCATCACATCTGGTAGACTTGAAGGACAAACTGAACTGAACATTCTTGTACATTTCCACTCACTGCACCACCGTGGTGTCAGTGAACAACACTGGACTGGTACTTTTACCACCAATCACACACACATAAACACATGTGCTTTCACTCTGTCTCTTTAAGCACTTTGTCTGGCATTCAATAGAAACTGAGAGAAATGAGTGGGGAGCCCCGACCTTTCTATTGGTTGATGACCCGCTCTATACCTCCTCAGCCACAGTTAATATTCAATCAGGTTCTTTTTACAAGGACAAAATCATAAAAATGTGACCCCAAAAAAGCACAGACTTAGATTTTAGTTGCTGCAATGTGGCAGTATGTACAGGTGTGTACAGGTGCCTTGGCCACTGCTCTCTGTGCAGTATTCTTTATAAAAAACTGAACTGTTTACAATAGCCAGATAACCTGCCTTTTCATAGGTAATATATTTGTGTCTCATTTGTTTAGTTGGCAGAGAAAAGAAATGTAAAATTACTTTTGTAGTGGACTTCTTTGGCTCCTCCCTTCACAGGAGCACTACATCCTTCCATCTTCTCTGTGGTCTTACTCTTCTCCTCCTGTCTCTCTTATATGCTGTTTTTTAAATATTATTTTTTTGGGGTTTTCATATTTTTTACTGGATAGCAAGTAGAGATGGACAGGAAATTGGGGTGAAGACATGCAGGTCAGACTCGAACCCAGGCTTTTGCATTCTAGCCATGTGGTATGTGGTTGCCCGCTCACACACTGAGCTTACCCACCACTCTGATATACTCATTATTAATCTTTTCTTTGATCAGTCCCAATGAAAATCTTAACATCTTTAACCCTCTTAAAATCTCCACCTACTCCACCCTGCTTGCACTCTCTCCTTCACCTCTCTTGTGTACAGTCTGTTGCTTTGGATGGTTCCAGGTAGTTAATCTCATCCACCATCAATCCCTCTGCTTCTTGCAGCTTCACTGTTACACCTGTATCCCTCTCACACATACACATGTATTCTGTCTCGCTTCTACTGACTTTCATACCTCCACCTCCCCACCTGCTCCCGTAAACTCACTACAGATCAAAATGTCGTCTGTGAACATCAGTAGTAGAGTTTTGTAGTGGAATAGAGACTATGACATGAAAAAGTCAATATAGTGTTAATGGGTAAATTAGGTTTTAGGGGTGTTTGTAGGTACGTTTTAAAGCTCACAAATCTGCACCTGACGTAGGATTGTTATGCACCTAAATCTGATAAAGAAGTGACCAAGTGGGTTTTTTGTATTTTGTTTTCTTTTAAGTGAACAATTCTTTTCATCTCAGATCTTTAACAAATTTTCGAATCACTCTGAAGGAGCTGCCTCTGCTGTAGTTATAGCACAGTGTGTGGCCGGGCTGATGCCATATTTAGAAAACTATCATCTGTTCAGGCTGGTCCATCTTTAGGGCCACAGAGACTCACAGAGAATTCACAGGTTTTTTTAGCTGCTGCTGGCATTTCTTGGTCTGAAAAGTTAATTCTGATCAGTAGTGATGGTTTCATGATGGTGTAAAACTTCCTGGCAGGACTGAAGTCAGGTTGCCAAAATACCACCTGGTTTCATCAACCCTCATAGCTCGGCATGAGGTCCACAGGATGAAGGGCTCAGTGAGAACCCAGAGAGTCAGAGATTATTTCTAAGTTTAGAAACCCGCTCGACCTCCAGCTGAGAGGTCACAGAAACAGAACAGATGCTGTACTGGACCCACATGTTAGTTGTGTTTAGGTGAAGACCATCTGACTTCCACATCCATGTGTGTGGCAGTAAATCTCGAGCTGTGATGAGCTTCTGTTGTTTGTTGAAAGAGTTATAGCCCAAAATTCTCATCTGTGTCTCTAGTCTAAACAATTTCCAGGATGCAGGATTTAAACAGGCAGTTTCCACTCTCTCTTCCTTTGACAGCTCAGAAACTCATCCGTCCTCCGGTTATATCTGTACAGATGTTCCCAGGCTCTCAGCCTATTACTATAGTTTCCACCTGTGACACTATTTTACAGCTAGGGAAAAAGGCTTTGTCCACAGGAGATGAAAATGATATCTTCCCTTTCCCTTCTACCCAACTTAATGATTTATGAGAAAATTTGACTGAAAAATGCAATCTACCTTTCAACTATGCCTCTTTGGCATCAAATTGTCAGTATATTATACTTAGGTCCATTACCCCAAGTAATATTAAACCCAACTATTTCATGCAGGCTGTGCCTGAAAAAGATTAGGTCTCATGCATGTTTCCAGGCTGAACATTTTCCCCCAGTGCAGCCTTTAAATAGACTCAGTTTCCAGCTTGACAGTTTATCTGCCCACCAACCCCATTGTTAAATCTCCACAAATCATACCAGGCTCCAGATCCATTATTGGTCTCCACTGCTTGTCTCTTCATAGACAGCCTTCAAAGGGTTTCCATCGGTTTTCAACCCTTTCTGTCAGTAATGGACCAGTCCCTTCTCCATTGTTAAATATCTACAGATCACCATCCAATTCATTTAAAATTTCCCCTCTGAGTGTTTTTGCAGACTGACTCCAAACTGTGAAACAAAGGAGCAATTTACTGTTCCAGCAAGTCTTCATTAGCCTGTTTGCTTTGCTGCTGAAACAAAGACACGGCAAATGACATGTTATGCACTTATTCTGCTGTGATCGAGTTTTGCCTTCCTCGTGGAGTGGCTGTGCGTGCAGCGTTGACGCAAAAGTATGTGCACCGTGCTTTCGGAAAGACAATTAAAATGCCCGACATCTTAATTAAGTGCAAAATAATAATAAGGTCTCTCTGGGTTGTTTTCAGCTTTTACGCTCTCGCCATCTCTCTGCAGTCAGCCACCGAGTTCAAAGAAGCAGAAATATGCAGGCAGGAAAATCATTTTGAGATCTTGGCTTCATGTTCGGTTTAGTGGTACATAGATGGTTTGTTTGAAGGCCAAAGCCATGGAACATTCCTCGAATAGTCTGCCAGCTACCACTAATGGAATTTAGTTTAATGGACAGCTGAGTGGAGGTAACTCAACTACAGCCTGAAATGTGGACAAAGTTTGGGAAAAACATACTGGGTTTGCCAGCATATGCGTATAGATGCACAGTTATAAAGTGAGCATAAATCAGAACAAAAGCTAACTCTGACCTTCATGACGGCTGTAATAGCATGCATTAGTTTTAATTAGGTGTATCTAACAAACTGGCAACAGGGTGCAGCAATAAAGTCCACTAAGTACTTCTGCACTGCTTGGATAAATGCATCTACTAAACCTCATGCCCTTTTTTTTTTAAACAAGCAAGAAATGGAAAGTACATAAAAGCAAACTGAAGGCAGACACTTTTAGTTGCATTGTGTGTACTGAAGGTGTTCGTAGTGTATCTGACCTGGTTCGGAACTACAGTGAAACCTCAGGACAGAGTGTTTTGTGCGACTGCTAATTTTGTTTTTTATATTCCTGTTTAACTTTGAAAGTGCTGGGAAGGCCCCACACTGACTGCAGTGGTGCTGAATGCAGACAGTGTCCGCGAAGCTTGGAAAAGGTGAGGAGATGCCCCACGGGACACAGAGGCCTGCTCTGTGTCGTCAGCACCAGCTATGAAGTCATCAACCGTGGTGTGATAGAACACACATATGAGGTGTTTAAGAAAACTGGGAATTATTTCCACTTTCCAGAGGCGGCTAAATGAGGAAAGCGTTGTTCCCAGAACCTGACGTAGGCGTATGAAACTGTAGCGTGGTCAGACACTGAGTCTGTCATCACCGCAGATCCTAAAGTTGGTGAGCTCCCAGCTGACATGCTTCTGCTGCCTTGTGATGTCACACAGTAAGAATGAATGAAGCACGAACGTAATGAGGCTATAACGAGCAAGCGGCGACTAGAGTAAATCTGGACCGTAAGAGGCAGGCCTTGACCTCAAATTACTACGCAGGCCACATGATCTCATGTGATGTCATGGCTAAAGTTTAGTCTAATGGTGAGGCTGGATGTGCAAAGGGTTATTTTTATCTTTATCTACAGTACCTGGCAGTTTTGGTTCACTCTTGTCACTCTAATCAGCATCATAAAATAGCAACTAGCTTCCAAACACAGTGGGAAGTTCGACAGCAAGAGTCAGATATGAGGCAGACATAACTGAAGGTATGCTAGTTTCACTTAAAGCAGGAGTCGGATGTTGATAAAGAAATTAAGTGTCATGTAAACCACATTATTTTGGGCTCTCCAAAATTGCACAACAGAAGATTAGAAAAACGTTGCCTGGTCTGACGAGTTTCAATTTCTTGTGTGACATTTGGATGGTAGGGTCAGAATTTGGTGGGGGTTAGCTGCAGACGGTGGTGTAATACTGTCAGGGATATTTTTTGCACTCTTTAGAGCCATTAATACCAACTGAGCATCATTGAAACACTACAGCCTACCTGAGTGTTCTTGCTGACTGGGCCCATTAGTTTATGACCACGTTGTACATATCCTCTGATGGCTTCTGATGGCAGAATCAAATAGAGAACACTTTGGTGGGACAGGAGTTTCCCATTATGGATGTAAAGTAACTCTGTGGTCCTATCATGTCAACACGGTCCAGAATCTCTGAGGGATGTTTCCAGCACCGAGCTGTGTGGCATGATTTAAAGTTTTTCAGAAGGCAAAGGAGGGTCCAACCTAGGGGTGGGTTTTTATAATCGATTTATCGATTAAAATCGATTCTGGCTTGGATAATGTAAAATCGATTCATTAAAATCCTGAATCGATTTTTTAATATAAATTTATTTTGCCCGAAATGCCAGAATCTCTGGTGAAATCTCACAAAATTTCAACAACCACAAAACAGCTAAGACAGTAAATGAGAGCAGGAACATGGATTCTGCACAAAGACTTAAACACACAGCCCAACCGCGGATCAGAATCAGTGAGATGTCGCCTTTCTCACAGTCGGGGCTGAAAGCCGACAGCGCGCTGATTCTGATCTGTCGGCGGTCAGCGCTTTGTGTTCACGCCCTTTATGCGCTGATTCTAAAGCTGTTAGTTTTATCTCTCTCCAAACAATATTGACCGAACCAGCAGCAAAAGAAGATCCAAACTAGGCTTCACATAAACAACGTCATGAATTCACTCTGACTTTTATTGTTTTGCTTCGACCACGATGCACAGCTCTCTCTCTCATGCTTGCTCTCTTGCGCGCTCTCTCTCCCTCTCTCTCCCTCTCTCTCTCTGTACTGTTTTCTGCATTATTCGCTTGCTTGTTACGCACAAGTCTACCGTTGTTTACAGCGCTGTCGGCCGACGGTTTTTTTTTTCCGTTTTATATACTTCCGAAAATAAAACCTAATTTCTGCCGTTCAATACCGAACAAATTTAAACTTTTTAAAATTATGCAAAATGCAAAACGCTCAGCCTTGTCTCTAATAAAACCGCTGTAACTTCAGAGGTAATGTTCATGTGTTGATTAATGGTTTTCTTTCGTTTTTGATCTACTGCAGAAAATTTTTATAAAATCCCAGAACAGGAAAATCACCTTCATGTTTTTCTGTGTTTTATCTTCAGCTACTTTGACACAAAGGCCTCTGCTGTGATGCTCACACCTTTGATAAAGTCTTGGTGTGTCAGCTTCCTTTTTATAGATACAAAAATATGTAAATGTACTGATCTGAATTATAATATTTCTGACTGTCAAAATTTCCCAGATTCAAATCAAAGTGAATCGAATCGAATTAAATCGAATCGAATTAAATCGAATCGTGGATCGAATCGATTCGGGACCCTGTGAATCGGAATTGAATCGATTCTAGAAATCAGTGACGATACCCAGCCCTAGTCCAACCTAGTTCTAGCAAAGTAGTTGGTGAGCTATTTAACATCTAAAATTCACTCCAACTATAACAATCAAAAGTAAACTAGTGAACTAAGCAACAGATTTTTCCACTGTGTAAAATTGTCAGTTAGCATACAGACATGTTTAATAACAGTGGTGCTAAAAAGTACAAAGCTCTCCAGACTCCCCTGTAACACCACCACAGCTCCATTATGGATTCTAACCAACTCTCCGAGGCAAATATCTCAGTCTATACTTAGCCCTGACATATCTGAGCCTGCCACACACAGAGCCATATGTTTCCTTTGGCCACCACAGCCATCACGTCCACACATCCAGATCTGCAAAACAAGGAGAACGCAGCCAGTCAGCCTGCTGTTATTCAGAACGAAAAAAGATTCCCGAAGCTGACAGGCCAAAGTTAGTGAGCGCTCGCTGTGACAGCATCATAACAACATCCAGAAAGATAAGTTTCCTAACCTAGGCCCAGGGTTACGGTGGCTGTCCGGGACACAGCTGACCTTAAACGAAGCAGCATTCATTCATTGTACTTTTGTTACAACTGCAAACATCTTCAAAACACATTTCTGAAAAGCAGCTTAAAAACTGCCTGTGACGCATGAATCAAAAGACTAAATAAACAGCCTGACAGACTCTAGATTACTCCGCACGTCAGATAACAATGTCAGTCAGAGTGTTGTTTGTGGCAGGAGTCTATTTCTCCATCAAGCTGTTTCCTTCAGATATCCCTGAACTTGAATTTAGGTCCTGAGGCTGTAATGACTGACAACACACACACACACACACACACACACACACACACACACACACACACACACACACACACACACACACACACACACACACACACACACACACACACACACCACTTTCTCTCACAACTGTGGTCCAGGAGTCCCTACTGTACTGAGCCAGAACAGAGAGAGAACATATCCTTATTAGGAAAAGAGCAGACGCCCTTATATGGGGAAACTTCCTCTGTAGTAACAGCCCAGTCTGCTGGCTTTCTCACTCACATTCTTTCAGCTCCAGGTTTCTCTGGGAGTTTTTCATTTCCGATTCGCTGGCTGGAGAAGGAGCAGGGCGGCCTTTCATAAGAGTCTAGCCTGGTGTGTGATCCCCATTTTTTTTTTTTTTTGAAAAAATTTTAAAAAAAAATACACAAACCTCCGTCTAGGCCCTTTCCTGCAATCTCCACTTTGGGGTTTGATGTAATAAAATAAGCCTGGCCAGGGACATGGCACACCTGGCCTTTCAAGTTTCTCATAGACTAAACCTCATTAGGCAGGTGAGAAGTCAGAGAGCACGCAGCCTTTGTTCTTCTCGTATTTGCCTCATGGGTTCTTCGTGGGCCAGGCTGCACTTTCACTGCAGTCAGGATTTGTAATCATCATTTATCCTGACCAAACAGGCAAGACCAAATGCAGTCAAAACTTCTTGTCAGATGTGAAACAAAATCTCCGGCCTTTTCAGAATCCTCTGAAAAATGTTGTCTTTCGGGAAGTAAGAAAAGCCGCCTAAGACTCAAATCAACAAACATCCATTTCGGGAAGTGCCACTTGGGCTGAGAACATTAGTCTTTGTTCCCTTAATACTTGTCCTGCATACCTTGGCTGAGCTGCTTATTCAGCTCAGGTAACTCAGAAAAACTGACCATTAGGATAATGAGCAGGATGTACACCGGATGCATTCTTTTAACTGTTTGATGAATATTGGCCAGGTTGCCATGTAAATTTAGATTTAGCCATGGTGTAAAATCTTTCTATTTTTTTTAAATAACAAAGCAAAAACAGTGACAGTAACTAAATCACTTTTGCCACAATATTAACAGGCTGTGTTTATCACCTGTATAGGTTAGCAAGGTGCATTCAGGGACTCTATGGGCCTGATACCTACTAATTACCACTTACTGGGCCACTCACTCCTAGACATGGATAATATTAAGTCTTAATGTAGTTGATAAGGGTAAAATAAAAAGTGCCATGCAAAAGTCTTTAACCGTCCTTCATTTCTAGATATTTTGCTAGGAAAATCGCAGAAATTCACTGCAACATGCAAACATGAGCAGAGTTTAAAATGTGCTTAAACTTAATACTTGGGATGACCACCTTTATTCATTTACTCAGCCTGAACTCTCTTAGGCAAACCTTCTTTTCAATTCAATTCAATTTTATTTTTATAGCGCCAAATCACAACAAAAGTCACCTCAAGGCGCTTCATAGATACAGAGAAAAACCCAACAATCATATGACCCCCTATGAGCAAGCACTTTGGCGACAGTGGGAAGGAAAAACTCCCTTTTAACAGGAAGAAACCTCCGGCAGAACCAGGCTCAGGGAGGGGCGGCCATCTGCTGCGACCGGTTGGGGTGAGAGAAGGAAGACAGGATAAAAGACATTCTGTGGAAGAGAGACAGAGATTAATAACAGATATGATTCAATGCAGAAAAGTCTATTAATACATAGTGAGTGAGAAAGGTGACTGGAAAGGAAAAACTCAATGCATCATGGGAATCCCCTGGCAGTCTACGTCTATTGCAGTATAACTAAGGGAGGATTCAGGGTCACCTGGTCCAGCCCTAACTATATGCTTTAGCAAAAAGGAAAGTTTTAAGCCTAATCTTAAAAGTAGAGATAGTGTCTGTCTCCCGAATCTAAACTGGAAGCTGGTTCCACAGAAGAGGGGCCTGAAAACTGAAGGCTCTGCCTCCCATTCTACTTTTAAATACTTTTCATGTTTGTATTTCAGTAGTCTTCAGGAGTAGTTCTCCAGGCTTCTTAAAGGACCTTTAAAGCTCTTCTTTGGATGTTGGCTGCCTTTTGTTCTGTTCTCTTTCAAGATGATCCCACCGTGCTTAAGAAATGATGAGGTCTGGACTCCGGGGAGACCAGTCCATCACTGATTGTGTTCCATTGTGTGTTTTTCCATCCAGGTATGCTTTTATTACATTAGCAGTGTGTTTGGGATCACTGTCATGCTGAAAAATGAATCTGTTGACAATCACCTTCCAGATGGTATTGCATGGTGGATCAAAATGCTCTGGGTGAAATGCAATCCCAAATCCTGATAGAGCCTCCACCGTGTTTTACAGATGGCTGTAGACACTCATTGTTGTACTTCTCCTGACCACCTCTGTACATCTTGTTGATTATTTTAATATTTGTTGATTATTTTTACCAAAAGCATGAAAATTAGAGACCTTTTTACACTGATTTTCAGTTTGGTTCTTAGGTAGCTTGACATTTCTCTGTGTATGATTTCCTTCAGAACCACTTCCACTTCCACTGAGAGCATCTCTGAAGAGTTTTAAATGAATCATGAATGAATCACCAGAAGGGCCATATGCATCTCTCTGGTCCTTTTCCTCAAATTTTGTTAAGAACACACTGCACACCATACCAGGATACGCCAAGTTTTCAGCTACTAGAGCTTTGAGAATCACCTTGTTGGCTAAAAATTTTACTATTTCGTGGTTGTCAAACTGTGTTGTGTGTGGAATATTTTGCAGATTCAACAATGTAAGAGATGGGACTGAATGATGCATTTTGAGACATGCATTTTGAAGCTGCTAGTAACGCTGAAGCGCCTTGAGGCGACTTTTGTTGTGATTTGGCGCTATATAAATAAAATTGAATTGAATTGAATTGAACAAAGTGCCTGAAGAGAGAATATAAAATTGGTTGTCTGTTATGTGTAGACACAACACTGGTTCAGCTATTGAGTTTGGTGCCCTTGTTGTGCTTGTGTATTTTTTCCTCATTAAACAGTCAAGTACAAAGAATGGATTGATAATAGTGAAAAAGCACCCAATCTCCAAAGAACCTTTGAAAGCCTGAAAACCTGTTGTGAAGACTATGCATCCACTATCTTTACTGGCCAATGAAGCAAAGCAAAGTACAGAAATGTCCACCAGCCTGTTGCAGGGCTAACATAGAGATAAGCAATGATTCACATTCACAGCCAATTTAAAAATCCTAATTAACCTAACCTCATGCACTTCTTTGGGAAGAAGATGACAGAAAACCTGCAGATCCTGCAGAAAACCCACACAGACACAGGGAGAACATGCATATATGCAACTGCACACAAAAAGGCCCTGTCCTGTATTGACATTCAGGACCTTCCTGATGTGAGGTGCTCACCACCCCTCCACCATGCTGAACTGCTCTTGGTGTCAGCCTCATGTGGTTGTATGTGGAACTGCAGGTTCTGTCACTGACAGTTGCCATTATTAGCACAAACGGCAAATTTTCAATAATAATAAGCCGGTAATACTTTTAAAAAATCACAACTTTTACTCATAATCAGTTATTTCTGTACTTTGGAACTGGCACTGTTACTCAAGCAAAGAAACCTCTCTGAGTTGCTCCGCATTCGGACGAGTCTCTATCTGCAGAACAAATTCACTGAGAGAGTCTGGAAGGAATCAGGTCGGGTATATCACCTACAGCACATGAGGAGGGATTCAGAAACAAAACGCTTCATTCACGGTAATGAGTTCTTAATGATAATGTGTTTAAAAGAGTAGCTAATAATCAAATCTGCAGTCCAGCCACTGATGTCAGTGCACAAGAATGCCGCTGCAGTGTCTCAGAAATAACCACATGGGCATAGAAGACAAAGTCTCTAGACAACAGCTGCCAGGTCTCTGTGCTGGAACAAGCACCTTGACAAATAACCAGCTCAAGTTATTGACTCAAATTAATTTCCTTTCACTAAAGGCTTGCTGTTAACGTACTAAAGTACATGCTGTCATGTGCCTTTGAAGCCAGAGCTGAGGAATGCTGTTGTGGGCTTAAAGTTTTAACCACATATTAACTTGGAGTTTGTTTAATTATTGTATGTTTCTGCTTATGAGCTTCTACCTGTTTTATTTCCACTGTCCTTCCTCCTCATCAAGTTATTCGGGGCTTCACTTTTGAACTGTTGCTGCCTTTCCCCTTGTCTTTCTTTTTGAAAAATTAATATTTATAGGTACTGGCTGTCTGTTTGTGAAGTCAGTCTTTAGGAATTCCCAGTGTGGGGTCTCAGGACTGTAACCAGACTTAACCTCCCAATCCAGATGAAAGGTGCTCTGAGAGAGAGACGGTGTTGTTTGGCCGAGCAGCAGAGCCTTGCCTTCAGACAGCAGGAATGTGGGATGTCTGGAGTGGGGGGCAGGAAGCGAGGAAAGAATGCCAAGTATGTCCATGTTTGTCCAGGGCTGGCTCTCCATTCAGCCCCCAGTGACGTGCTGCGAGGGCCAGCGGGTATAAAGGAGGCTCCACTCTGCAGTCAGAACTCAGATCAACTCTTCTACCGAAGCTAAACTCTAGCTTTCACCAAGAAAGGAAAAATAACAAAGACAGTGAGCCGGAGCAGCAGTTGGGAACAAGACAAGAGATCAACTTGATCAGAAAAGTTTCTCAAGCTCAAAACTTTGACGCTAAAGGACGACTTTTTCCGAGAAGGTGTTTTTGGAAGAATCTAAATTAATTACTAACGAGAGAGAAGATGGTTGCTGAGATGAAGAAAATGATTTTGCTGCCTCTGCTGTGCATCATGCTTTCCTACATGGTAAGTCAGAAAAAAATACTTCATTTTAGTGTTTTGGTGTAGGCTTTGGCTTTAGCTGGACTTGAATGGTGAAGCCAGTGCTTTAAACTTGTCTTAAGAGCCAGTGTGTTGGATGTGTGTCTGTGTTTCTAGCACACAACGTGGGCATGATATTTACCAGAGAATGTGTCTGTGTGTGTGTGCCTGTTTTCAGGCTGCAGGTCAGGAGTGCAGCGGCCAGTGTTCGTGCCCGTCCACCCCTCCTCAGTGCCCCCCAGGTGTCAGCCTGGTGCTGGATGGCTGTGGCTGCTGCAGGGTGTGTGCCAAACAGATGGGGGAGCTCTGCACTGAGAAAGACGTCTGTGACCCGCACAAAGGCCTCTACTGTGACTTCGGAGCGCCCAACAACAGACGCATAGGAGTTTGCACAGGTGTGCCACTCGTGGCTGATCTTTTCTATGACGTCTGCAATAAATCCAATGTGTGAAGCGAATCATGACCCTTCTCTTGCAAATTCTACTCGACAGCTCGAGACGGAGCCACTTGTGTGTTTGGCGGCACGGTGTACAGGAGCGGAGAGACTTTCCAGAGCAGCTGCAAGTACCAGTGTACCTGTCTGGACGGAGCCATCGGTTGTGTGCCTCTTTGCTCCATGGACATCCGGCTGCCCAGCCCAGACTGCCCCAACCCAAGGCGTGTGAAAGTGCCTGGAAAGTGTTGTGAGGAGTGGGAATGTGGTTCTTCCGACACAAAGGAGAATGAAACTCCCACCACAAAAAGCTTCATGGGCCCCGTTTTGTCTGGTAAGTGTCTGTTTTTGAAGAACACAAGGCTACAGCAGGTTACAGCATAATTAGCACAGTTTTTCTAACCCAGTGTTTCCTCCTGTGTTTACAGCATACAGGAAGGAGGAGACCTATGGCCCGGATCCTTTTATGATGAGAGAGAACTGCCTGGTTCAGACGACTGAATGGAGCGCCTGCTCGAAGACATGCGGCCTGGGAGTATCTACCAGGGTCACCAACGATAACCGTGAATGCCGCCTAGAAAAACAGACCCGGCTGTGCATGGTGAGACCATGCGAGTCTCAGCTGGAGCAGAGCATTAGGGTGAGTTCTCGTTAAACAGCACCACACTCGTGACCTTTGGGCATATCAGTAAAAGAAACCCTGCTGAAGTTGCTCTTTCCTCTTTTTTTCCCTCATGTAGAAAGGGAAAAAGTGCATCCGTACTCCCAGAGTCTCCAAACCCATGAAGTTTGAGATCTCCGGCTGCACCACCACCAAGTCCTACAGGCCAAAGTTCTGCGGCGTCTGCCTGGACGGCCGCTGCTGCACCCCGCATAGGACCACCACCCTGCCCATGGAGTTCAAATGTCCCGATGGAGAAGTCATGAAGAAGCACATGATGTTCATCAAGTCCTGTGCCTGCCACTACAACTGCCCCGGGGAGAACGACATCTTCGAATCCATGTATTACAAGAAGATGATGGGAGACATGGCGTGAGCCGCTCCTGGACGAGAGGCGCTTTTGACTTGAAAACAAACACAACTCCATCTCATTTTGCAGCTCAGTATATATGTTTATCATGTTTTATTTTGCCATTTTCTCATTGTAAAAGTAGCCCAGGCGCTCGTCTTAGTGCCTGTATGTTTTGTACAGCTGATGAACATCAGCCTCATAGACTCAGACAGAGGGTTGCTTAGCAGCTCCAAAAGATCCCTGCACTATAACTTCTTTTTTTTTTTTTTTTTGACAAACCTGCTGTCAGGTTTCCGCCCATTTCCCTTGAAAGCCTTTTTACAAACCCGTCCATTTTACTGTATGCATTTTATACCTTATCTAAACGTTGACCTCCTCTCTAAATGAGGTGTCTAATAAGTCCCTCCACCCTCCCCAGTCCAAGACCAGACCTGTAAACTCTAAGCAGCTGTAGAGGGAGCATGCAGTCCACAGCAGGCCAGTGTTCCCCTGTCCAAACAGGTCTGAATGTGTCCTTGTATGTGTGTGTGTGTGTGTTTGTGTGTCTAAATTTTAGCCTTGTCTGTGTGTACGCTTTTCACTGTGCTTACAGAGTAGAGGAAAGGTCAGAGTTTCTGCCCTGGATGAGAAAGCAAGCAGCATGCTGAGTTTAGGGTTAGATAATGGAGTACAGTGGGCTTTGCCACGGCACTGAGAAAAGAAGGAAAAAACATTTTGACTATTACTGATTCAGGTCAGGAGGGGGGAAAAGCATCTACAGGAACAAAATGTCTATTTTGTACAAAAATAGAAGAAGAAGAGACTGGAAGAATTGTAATTTCATTCCTTTAAAAAAAAAATACTGATGTATATACTTTGTATATATGTGTATAGTTTAAGTTAATTTAAAAAGCCAAAATGTTTTCTGTGCTTCAAAATGTATCAGTGGTGTATTTTTGGTTATTTTTTACTATTTTATTGAGAAGTGTGACAAAAAATGTTACATGTTTTACTTTGTAGCTGGAAATAAAATCTTATATTTTTTATACAAACATGAACTGGTCTGTCTTTAACTTTGATCCGAGACTGAGATCCTGCTCCGCAACGGCTTCATTAGCTCTTGGCTTTCAGCCGACATTTGAAAGCACATTTAACAGTAGCTCTGCTAAACTGTTGGGTTTTGACACCTTATGAACTCGTGCATCACTCACTCAGGAAAAAAAATAGCCTCAGTCATCGGAGCAGGCCTTCAGGCTCAAGTGATTTAAAGGGGCGTTCAACATAAAGTCTTTGTTTAAGCTAATTGAAGTAATCTATAAAAATCCCTCCATTTATCTACGACATTGATGCCTTACATATTCGTGCTGGTTTTTTGCAACATGGTGCAGTGCAAGCACTCAAGAAAGCTGTGTGTCATGCAATTAAATGATGTACATAAAACGTCTTGATGCATTCTCAATCATCCAGGAAAATAAATCTCCAAAAGTCGATTCTGTTCATCTGGACGTAGCGTATTCTGGGAGAAACGTTTCGTCACTCATCCAAGTGACTTCTTCAGTCTCAGCTGACTGCAGGATTCCCCAATCTTATAAACAGTACATTTGCATAATGACTGAAACCAGCCCACTGAAGGAACAATGGGCTGTGAGGTCAGTTCCTTAATCATAATTATGAATGAGAATTTGCATAATTATGACAGAAATATTATAAGAGAGGATGTTTTAAATTTAACGGCATATGCATTTATTCATGTGTTTTCTAGTTATTTTTGTAAAACGCATAAAGGAAAATGGAAAAGATTCCATGCAAACATGACCATTGTGCATTTTAATCATGCTGTTGTGTTACTCGCCTTTGAAAAAAGAGGTAAGAGTTGGTCTAATGCTGCCATCTGGTGCCCTTTCGAACTCACAACCTTAAAAACCCTGAACTATATTTGTACCAGCTGGCTAAATAGTGTAGAGATGCAAAGTTCCAAATATAACCAATACAAAATATCCAGTAAACACTATCACCATTGTCACTTATCTGTGATCTCTGATTAAGTTCAGTAACTAAATTTTTCTGTTGAATTTTCTGTGCAAAACCTACATTCAAATGCAGCATTCAGGCTTCCTAAGACTGCATTTGTCTCACTGTACATGATTCAGTTGAGTCATGCCTACAGTAGCTATATTTACTCGAGTTGCCAAAGAAAGCAGAACTTTCACATTGTAGTTTCTCCACTGCCCACGTTGTGTTCTTGACTCCTTCCAATCCATGTTTCGCTCGGCAGCTCTCGACATATTGCTGTTAAAAATGCAGCATTAAAAAACCCCAGCTAACACTGTATGATAATATCTACGCTAGATATTTTCTTCTTAATAGTAACAACCAAAGAATTTTCATATTGCTGCCAAAACGAAGGTTAAATTGCCCGTTGAAAAAGAATGTCAACAGCCGGTGTGTCATGCTGATGATTCATGTTGTCAGCTTTGTCGCCCACAAACAAGCACAGACTGCATCTACACTTGTAATTTAAGTTTGCAGTGGATCCTATAGGTTTGTGTGGGTTGTGTAGATCAATCTATACAGTGCGATGGTCCTGTAATGACTCTTAATACTCTCCCTTTAATATGTTAATAATAAGCTGACTTTAGAGGCATGAAAAACCAGTCACCAAATAGAGAATTCCAGATAAACTATTCAATTTATTGATTTTCTTACATAAATTCAGTACAGATCACACCCCAGACATTAATCCGCTAAAAATCACTTATTGCCTTGGCTTGATTTGCATCAACTGCATCTATGACAATTATCTAAGTCTTCTCTATCTTTAACTTTGTAAGTAAATGCGCATTCCAGAAAGAGCTTTGTACATGTATACATGCCATTACTGTACAACCTCACCTTGTAGGTGTATACCTGGATTTGCCTTAACCTTTCGCAATGAATCAGTGCGCACCGTTGAAATTATCTAAAAAGCAGAAGAGATACGTTTACAGAAACAGAGACGTGATTGTCGGAGAAAATGAAGCTGAACAAGTCGCCTTTCTTCGGGAATCTTCTGAAATGTTACGCACGCAAATGCACGGTACGCGCGCACTTGCGTGTTTGTTAGTATGCACGTCTAGCTGCAATGTGCATCTACTGTATGCTACTCTATGTGAACGTCACGAGTGAGGCCGCGGCGGTCGGGCCTCCTCAGGAAAAATAGCGGAAAGACAAAAATCTTGTCACACATTCACACGCTCTCTGTGGAAACCAGGCAGCTGGTAAAGCGGAGGAGGACGAGGAGGCAGAGGAGGTTGCGGTGTCAAACTTTGTTCCAATCTCTCCCTCTCGCTCTCTCTCTCCCTTTCGATTTCTCTCAGCCTCGCCGCAGCTCGTGGAGTTTCTGGGCAACATTTTCAAGCTCTGACTCGATGGCTGCCAGACTTTCAATCTCAGGCTCCTGCAGGTATAATGAGAGGACAGCGTGTGAGAGAAGGGACACCAGCAGTGCAAACAATCATATTTATCCGTGGCTCGAATGTCCTATCTATTAAAGAGAGCGCAGATATTGTCCAGAATGGCATCTTTTACCTTCAATTTAATAACAACTGTGTTGCAGTTTGCATCCATCAAGGCTATTGCAGTGTAAATAGCTTCCTTTCGAGATATTGCAGGAAGTCAAGCTGTAGGAAGAATCCTGCTTTAGAAGCAAACAGGTAAAACATCCTGAGGAACAATTTCATTGCATTCAGGAAGGATTTCCTTCTTACTTGCTGAGAGAAATCCCTCATATCTAAATATGAATGTATCATTAGCAGAGTTTAGTGCTCTTGAAGACTAGAAACAGCCACACACTGTATATCGAAGATGGATGCAACTGCTAGTTCTAAGAGGAACATTCTGCATTCTTTCTAATGGCCAGCAGGGGGCGACCCCTGTGATTTCAAAAAGAAGTCTGGTTGTGCAGATGTCTGATGGAAATCTAGACTTTGGTTCCTTTGATCAGGTTTTCTGATGCATCTGTGGTCTCAATCACTGGTTTTATAGCTTATTGGATGCGACCTGATGGTCTTTGGTATACTTATAGCTGAACAACACAGAACGGAGATGTCCATCGCTAAGATCTATGGTTTAACTCCCAAAAAGATAATCAAACACTCCATCACCAAAATGGAGGAAGTACATAATCGGTTCTGTTTGTTTGTCTGTTTGTTAGCAGTCTAGCGTCCACAGTTTCCAAGATTTAATGTTCACATTTTGTTTGATGGAAGACCCCCAATAACAGCTTGAGATGATTTCATTTTGGTGAAAGTTATGTCGTAGTCAAGCTCACACCAAATGTAAAAAAATCAGTATAACTTTAAACATTTTTTTATAGCTTGTCTTATCAGCTTTACAACAATATGTTTGGACTATTTTTTCAGCACGTCACCTTACAATGCCACAGCGATGCTGTAACAGGCTGACGTCACCATGTGGTAATAAAAACATCATAAAACTTAAAAGTTTAAGTATCCTCTTTATGCTCTCTGTGTTCTTGTTTGTGTCATTATTAATTAGCGGTTTTATTGGAGGTTATATAAAAACAATTTCCAGTTTTTATTTTAAGCTAAGTTGTGGCTTGCTATATGTCCTAACATGTGGAAAGATTCCTTTAAGTGATTTAGCACTTTTTATTTTTGTTTCTCGGACCGTGAATCTCACAAAAGAAGAGGAAAGCACACCTCTGACTTTCTGCTGGCGCTCCCTTCTTCCTCCAACCCCCTCCTCTCCTCCGGTGCTCTTCGAGCAATCATCTGCAGCTCCTTCTCCTCTGGACTCTTCTGAGCATTTCTTTTCTTCTTCTCCTCCTCCTCTGCTATCTCATTTGAATGATGAGGCACTTCATGTTGCTCCTCCTTTGTGGCTGCTTTCTTCTTCAGCAGCAAAGGCTTTGTCGCCTTGGTCCACCGCTGTAAGCTCTCCCTGTTCCCTCGCTTTGTCTCCTCCTTACGTCCTTCCTCTTTGCCCTTGTTTTTATGGAAGAGTGAGAGCCTCTTGGTCGTCTCTTCCTCTTCTTCATCGGACGTTTCGTCTTTTGATTTCTTTCTGCGTGCGTCTCTCTTCTCATCCGATCCATCATCTGGGAATATAAAAAGAAGAAGATTTATTTGTATTATTTTTCTCACTGAAACACCTCTGCTAGGCCGCTGCCAGAAAAGTCTCCACCATCAGCAAGATTCCACTTCTTGTAATGAAATATTTCTTGCCAGCTGGCAGCACCGGACCTCAGTAGTGCTAGCAATGCTTTATGGGAATTATCAGCATGGCTGAAGCGACCAGATGACTTGGCTGAAGCTCCATTTTGCAGAATCAGTATCACTATTTCATTGTACTCAAAATAAAACAATTTCTCTGTTGAACATTGCAGAGATAGAACGAGCTGATTGCAGTCTTGATAACTTTAGAGGGTATGGGGAGATGACTGCAGTTGTAACCGAGCGCTTGAATTTTCCAACAGTGAGCTACTCATTCATTCCTGTTGACGAGCTGTCATTTTGCCAGCCGTGCTGGCCTCGCTCCCCTGCGAGCGAGGGGGCTGAGATTCATCATGTAGATGGAAGTGCTTCCATCAATCAGCCAGCCCTGAGATAGCGATAGATTTGTTTCAGCGCCGTCTCTCTCCGTCTTAAGATCCTGCTTCTACCATTAATGTTACATCTTTTCATTTGCTTTGAGTGGCCTGTATTATCAAAATAAAAAACTCTCAATCTCCTTTTCCAATTTCCTCATGTTACTTTTACTTTATAACACATAAATTTGAAAGAAGGACCAGGAAATGTGCGCTTGCCTTTGCTCTCCTCTTCTGAAATCTCCTCTGCTCGCTTCTCGTCATAGCCTTCTTCATCTTCCTCCCTCTTTTCATCCTCGCCCTCCCTCCACTCTGCAGACTCAGAGACGTGGCTTCCCGGGCTTTCATCACTCTCCCGTTTCACCTGCACTTCTTCAGCTTCGTTGTCCCCCTGCAACTCGCCGTCTTCCATGCCTGCTTCCTTTTCATCTTTCCCAGTACCCGTCCTCTTGGACAGGATAGATCGTTCGCCGGGGCCTCCTAAAGCCTCCAACATGGATCGATCTGAAAATAGGGGAGAGTGGGGATTTAATTTACTAGAAGAAATTGATTTTGTAGGGATGTTAAAAGAAGGCGCTTACACAAAAGTACTACAGTTTATCATGTTTTTGATTGACAGGAGGCATATGTAACCCTGACAATTTGGTACTGGCACTGATTTTTAGGTATGCTGTTATGTGGAAGGATGTCATACATGTTCTGATTTCTTTCCCTCACAGAGCCTCAGCAGAAGTTAAATGTACCTCAGCACTTTTGATGCGTTTTTCAGCGCGACTTTGCTGAAAAACATAAATAATGGAAACTATACATCACTGTCACAGCTGCTGCATTTAACCCACCGATTAGATACGCCATAAAAACTAAAAAGCATGATGTATAGGAAGGTCCAGCTCACCAGGGGCATCGTCTGTAGCCTGAAGGGTCACTGCTGCTGTAGGCGTATCAGCTCTCCCCTGACCACCTTAAATGAAAATGAGTCGCTCGAGCCTTCCATCGTTCTTATCTTCATGCACACGTAAACGAGATGAGTAATCCGTGACTCACCTTGAGCAGCGATCTCCTGCATCTCCTTCAGAAAGTTTTGATGACGAAGGATAGTAACAAGTCGGTCATCTGCACACACACACACACACACAACCACATTAAAATGCAAACATATAACAGTGAAGAAGAAGAAAAATAGCAGATAAAAGGCAGGGAATCGATGCTGTAGGGGGTAAATCACAGGTGTACATCTTTCCCTTTTCACTGTTTTCAAAGGATTCAGAGACACGTTTTTGTGGACTCATCAGAGTTAATTGCCCTGGAATTTACTGCTTTCAAAGCAAGAGCACAATTAATCATTTGGCCCACAGAGACTCCCACAGCAGCAAGCGAGCACTTGGACTTTCTGCTGACCCACAAACAGCACTGCATATAGCATGCAGCAGCAGGAGCAAGAGACAGACACGGTACTGTATCGTGTTCTTGTATCAATCAGTGATCTCTCTTTTCCTTTTACTCCTCCTCTCCATTCTCCTTTCTTTCCATCCCCTACGGTGGTGTACAGTTTCACGCTCACAGCACCCGCTCAGTAGCAAACGCTCGATGAGTAAGGCTGTGATTGATTTTTTTTGTGTGTTCTTTTTTTACAACAAGGACGACATCAAGGCAAAACACCATCTATGTAACCGAATCGTCTTTACCGAGTCCTAGTGACCTCTCTGTATAAAACACTCTGCAGCAGACTTTTACCCAGCATTCACTGCATCAATCCATTAACCTTATGATCAGAGCGCTATGCACTCGTTACGAGAGAACGGTGGATTTCTTCTAAAATACGGCACTTTTCCAGCAAGGCCTGGCCTCTTTTAATCCGCTCTTTTATGTGGGAATGACAGGAGTGAGGGTGGGGATGATGATAATAACTGACCAGGGAAATCTGTATGAATCTATAAACAGGGAGCGACCTCTACCAGTGCCCTCGCAAATTGGTAAAGGTTAGAAATGATGTAAACATACATCCATTTTTGATTTTATTCCCATGGGGCCAAATCGGAAAATATGATATCCCGAGGCATTTAACATAGTAAGATTAAGAGAGCCATCAGTTTTGTGATGAGCAAGCACTTGGCAACAGAGGGGGAAAATGCATTATAGCTGATTAGACCCTCAGATTAATGAAATGTAAAACTAAAAACTAAAACACTGCCTCGATGGGGCAATATGAAGGAAACGCACTGTGTTTCTGCAGCATGTTTAAGATATGAGGATGTTAAGAAGAGGTCAGCAGAGAGGATAACACCATCCAACAGTCTGGGAAATGTTTTTTATGTGAAAATCTAAGTTTTATTGGGACTAGATAATAGCCAGACTGTGGGTTATCTTACAGTCCTTATGTGGATGCAGCCTGTGTGCAGTAGAAGAAGAGACATGCTTCAGTTTTATGTAATATTCTAACACGTAATTGCAAAATCAATTCTTTTTCATTAACAACTCATTTTTTAAGTGCATGTTGCCTGTGCTAATTTAAGCTATCAATGTAGTTGTTTGCAGCACTGCGCCATGCTAACAGCCCCCTTTTAATGATAAAGGACATTTGATTATGCTCAGTGTTGCCGATCTGTCTTCCTTCTTTTGCTTACCCGTCTTCAGTGTGACCAAACACTCCTGACTGACAGGCATGGGGTGTGGCCTCGATAGGACATCTGCCAGCGCCTCCACGATGCATTTCATCACCTGTGGATGCACACAATCCAGAATCAGAGGAGAGACAGTCCCCAAATGATCCCACAAAAAAGTGAGAATTACAGTAAAACAAGCTGCTGTTGCAAGCAAGATGAATTAAACTGAATCAAAAGCAGCAGATGAGTCTGAGACTCTTTGAATGCATCTTGTGTGCTAACTCATCCACTAATTGAAAGATATAAGTCTCTTTAGATGAGGGATCAAAATTATTTCAACTCCCATTGCGCCAATGGGAGATGGCATCTTTTTCTTCTTCTTCTACTTTTTTTTAAAAGCTGCCCAGCTTCTTCGCACAAGACCTTTGAAGTGATCAAATTCCACATTTCCCTTTAGCAGTCTTGTCTCTCCAAACCTTATTCTGGAAAGCTCTCTCTCTCCCTCCCTCTCTGTCAGTGGATTTAGCATCCTCAAAATCATGGAGGTCAAGGCCCTCCGTTGCTCTCAAATTGCTTTCTATTGATTTTTACAAAGTCAAATGTTGGGTTTGCCTCACAATGAAGGTGCTTGAAGCGTTAAATTATTGGGATTAAACATTTCTAATCACTGCGTGCCTTAAGAGTGCAGCTGGAGAGCAGCTAGAAGGCAATGCAGTGGATTTGTATTATTTGTCATACGGACAAGAAGAATATCCCTGAATTATCGATTTAAGAAGGTTAACACTAACCTGCACTAGTTTCTTTTTCGCTTTTTTTGCTTTTCTGTTGCTACAATAAAACTAATATTAGAATAGAAAATGTTACCAAAAACAATAAGAAAATATTTACCTTTACGTCCTCATTCTCCAGCTGACTCGAAGTCACTGGCAATGAAAGGACTGCAAGAGAAGAAAGAAAATCATGCATGTTCATTTGTTCACATGCTTTTCATAATCCCTACAGCTCCTGTGTGCGTGTGCGCTTTTCTTTCCTCACTCGCTGTGTTACTACAAGCCTCTGGTTGTTTTAGTAACGAGAATAATTGTGCCAAAGGCGCAGGTGAATTCATTGCAATTAAAGATGTGCTTGTCGCTGTCCTCGGTGCGGAACCCCGGCGGTCACAATACTTAATGCAGATTTCCTTCAACCAACCGACTGTGTCTTCATATCGCTCAACTTCATCAAGGTTTAGCTGTCTGATCTTTTTCTTACCGCAGCTAGACAGGATTGTCAAAAGGAACAGTCCTCTCCCGATCATGTTTGGAAACGAGGCGAAGTAGCTCTCCAGGAATAATAAAAAAATAGCGAAGCTTTTATCAGAAGGTTAGGTTTCTCCCCTGTAAATCAAAGTCGGTGAATTAGGGACGCATTCTGAACAAAACTTAGCCGCCTTTCGGTATTTCTGGAGAGCTAGATTTTCTGCAGCATCGGTGACCCGACAGCCTCCGTCCTCTCCGGTCTCTCCACCAAGACGTCGCCGCAACAGCACCCTTTTTATAGCGTGAGCTGGAGAGAGGAAATGACATCATCCTGGGACAAATAATTGCTGTTGTACCTGAACGTACCTCGCTGGTTGTCAGGGCGTGTGCCAGGTCAGAGCGCCTCAGGTATAAAAGTGAGCATCTCTATCCCCGTGTGCTGTTTGAGCATCGATCATGTTTTTTTTATCCTTTGTATGGTTTAACTGGAAGCATATGTAGGTTTGGGTAAGAATTCTTCAGTTACCTTAAGAGAAAAGTCGACAAAAAACACATTTTTTGTGGCTTTGCTTCTGTACACCACCACAGTGGAAGTTTATTTATTTTTTTAATGAATTTTTGATTGTGTAGACTTTAGCTTTGATTCAAGAGGTTTATCTTATACATTTGATTTTGAAAAAAGCAACAACCGCACAGGACAAAGACACACAACAATGAAAACAGGATAAAGGGGGGTAGACGGATGGCAGGATTTTGAATAAGTAAGAAGGAATATGAATGGTGATGATCATCATCCTGATACATATGTTTATCCGCACAATTACCACCCACAAAAATATGGATGTATATCTGAACACATACCTATAGCTATATGTATATAGATATATACACCAAGCACTGGCATGTGAAGTAAATATTACTGATTATCTCTTCATCGTGGCAGCTGTCAGAGAGTCAGTGAACATTTTGTTCTAAAAGTGGATTTCATAGATGCAGGAAAAATGTGCAAGTGTAATTATCTGAGGAGTTTGACAAGCTGTTGTGGGGTGTTCCTGGTCTGCTGTGGTCAGTATCTATCAAAAGTGGTCCAAGGAAGGAACAGTGGTGAGTCAGTGACAGGATTGTGGACGGCCAAGACTCAATAATGCTCATGGGGAACAAAGGTAAGCCCGTGTGGCCAACAGATGAGCTACTGCAGCTCAAACTACCTAAACAGTTGGAGCAAAAGAAGCCAATCTGATGGTCCGATGAATCACACTTTCTTGCGTGTAGCTCACAGGGGAACACCTGGCACAGGATCCACTGTGGGAAAAAAGCAGTTTGTGCAGGCAGTGTGATGCTTTGGGCAATGTTCTGCTGGGAAACCTTGGGTTCTACCCTCCATGTAGCTATTACTTTGATATGTACCACCTACCTAAGCATTGTTGCAGACCATCCTTCCTTGGAAACTGTATTCACTGATAGCTGTGGCCTCTTTCAGTAGGATCATACTCCCTGCCACAAAGCAGAAATGGTTCAGGAATGGTTAGAGGAGCACGACAGCAAGTTTGAAGTGTGGACTTCAAATCCCCCAGATTTAAATCCAGTTGAGCTTCTGTGGGATGTGAACCCCAGAATTGAAGGGGGAAGTCTGCATTTCCTTCACATCTTGTTTAAAGACTATTTGATCTGGGAGCTGGCGCCAGTCCCCCTCCGTCCTGTACTGGATAAGCAGTCAAGAGAATGGATGTATTGTAAATAAATGATAGTGTCTCTGTCAACATCACTGAGTGATTCCCCATAGGACAAAGAGGGATTATCAAGCTGTATTTACTGATCGTGCCGCTTGACTGCCTAAATGTGTTGCCTGGTGATATTTTATTAAAAATTATTGCTGCCATTGTCCGGATTTGCTCATGTGAGCATGTGACCCAAATCAAACTGAGCTATGTTGCAAGGTCTGTTCATATTTAGGAACAATGCAGTATTTACCTTTCTAGATTAATATTTTATAATTATAGCATACAGTTTATTGTGCCTGTTGATACAGATAAAACAGAAAACCTCTTTCTCTGAGCCAAATGCGCAGCCTTCTTCACACATCTATTGAATGAAGCACTCTTTTGGTAACGCCTACAATAATTTTCACCTATTTAGACAAAATTTCTCACAGTGTAACACATTTACTCATCGTGCACAATTCTAACTACAGAACGCAGGTGTTAAATACAACTGCAGCTGTCATTACATACAAATACTCAGAAACACTGAGTTGAAGGTTGATACCAACTGTGGATGAAGAGGTAAAAGATCTTTGTCTTCCTCTTCTTTTAGCAGCTCCCTGCCCTGCATATGCCCAAACCATCTCATCCCTGCCTCTTTATCTTTGTGTCTAAACTACTTGACCTGAGCTGTTCCTCTGATGTACTCGTTTACAATCCTGTCCATTCAGGTCACCTCGAATGAAAAACACCTCCAGCTCAGCCTCCTGTCTTTCTGTCAGTGCTACTGTCTCCCAACCATGCATCACAGCAGGTCTCACCACCAGCTTGTAAACCTTCCTTTTCACTCTTGCTGCTATCCTTCTGTCACAAATCACCCCTGATACTAGTCTCCAGCAACTCCACCCTGCCTGTGCGCTAATCTTCACCTCTTGTGCACTGTCTGTTGCTTTGGATGGTCGACCTCAGCTATTTGAACTCATTTACCTTTACTTCTTCTACTCCTTGCAACTTCACAATTACAGCTGTGTCCCTCTCATTCACACACATCCCGTCTTGCTTCTATTGACTTTAATTCTTTATCTCTGCAGAGTGTACCTCCACCTCTCCAGACTCTCTTTCACCTACTTCCTGCTCTCGCTACAGATCACTTATTCCACAGAATCTCCTGGCAGACCGCGTCTGTCAGTCTGTTTTTCACCAAAGAAAACAAAAAGGAGCTCAAATGCAATCCCTGATGCAATCCCACCCGCACCTTTAACCCATCTATCCACGTCATCACTGCCACACTGTCCTCATACATGTCCTGCACCACCCTGACATACTTCTTTGCCACTCCTGACTTCCTCATCTCTTTCTCTAGATCTACCAACAGACAGTGCAACTCATTCTGACCTTCTCTATTCTTCTTCATCAACATTCTTAAAGCAAACATCACATCTGTAGGGCTCTTTCTCAGCACTAAGCCATACTGCTGGTCATCAGTACACCTCATCTCCAAACCTCATTTCTCCCACAGTTTAAAGACAGGTTAGGTTGTGAGCATGGATTGCTATCTCTCACAATTAGCCGTCCAACAGATTATCAACTTGTCCAGGGTGTACCCTGCCTCTTTCCCTGTGACAGCTGGGATAACCTCCAACAACCTCAGCAGAAAACGGATGGAAGGTACTATGGGGTCCTAGGCTAAAACTTTTCCAAGTCACCAAATCTGTTTGCTTTATTGCCCCTCCGAACCTACATCAGCCACACTGAAAGTCTATACAATGATGTTTCAACAATGACTTATGACTGCAATTTGTTTTCATCCGTTCTTCTGTCATCTTCTTCTTGTTGTTTCTGCTCCTTTAATGGCTTGCCACAGTAGAGCAATGTGCGTTGACCAATCTGTATGCGATTATCTTCATCTGCATAAATATTTGCCAGAATATATTTTATACCAATGCCCTTCCTAATGGATGATTATAAGTAGAACAAAGTGAAGCCTGTAAATAAGGTCCCAAATAGCGCCCCAATTAATTTAGGTAATTAGACCAAATCTGCCACCCGTGTAACCAATAACACTGAAATGGGTAATGATGATTTATCTAATTACAATAACTAATTTTTTACTTTAAATTTCCTTTTTGCCACATTTTACTGATAAAAAAAATAATTAAAAACATGACATGACAGAAATATTTTTTTATTTCAGTAAACCCATCAGGCTTTTACTAAGAGTAAAATAAAAACATCCCCATTAATAGTCACAAATAGTTCCATCTGTTGTGCCACCCGCCTAAATGCACACAAATCTCTCACCTTGGAAAAGCTCGTTGATGGATCCCGCTGCTGTATGAAAGCTGCAGGTGTGGAAAAAACTCATAAAACATCTTCAGGGCTGGATTTTTTACAGACATTTCAGCGTGTGAAAGATACGATGGAGCAAGTAGAGTTGGGGGTTGTTTGTGATGTTGGAGGCGGTGGGTGTGTGATCTGTGTCTGATTCACCTCCTGACCAGCGGTCGTGTCACATCAGCAGTGTCAGAATTGGCAACCCTGCACCAAGTGAAGCTTTATTATTCTTTTTTCTCCCTTTGAATTTTAATAAGACCTTTTCCCTGAGCCTCCTGAGATCCGACATTAAATGATGATACGTTAAAACTGCAGAAACAGTACCAGCATTTTGTCTCCATTTATAAGGAGCAGACATGCACACTGGAAAATTCTAAAACTTCTGGATGTACATGTCCTCATGAGGTCATTTTCATCTTGTTACTGACATGTTCATTAAAAAACAAACAGAGCAGAGGTTTCTAAAGTGGGAGGGGGCGTTTGGACTGTTTGCAGTTTCACATTGTGCTGCTGCACCATTCACCGACATCCCAAAGATCTCATTATGCATTCAGAGAAACAATAAAGGCCAATCTGCATCAGAGCTCGACCAGAGGATCCATATTTGTCCCTCGTAAATTGCCGACGGCTTTGTTTAAACATGAAGACGGTTTCCTTTGAATACAATAAAAGGGTTATAATGAAATCTGAAAGCTACAAGCACTGATTGAAATTCATCAAAGAGAAGCATCCAAGAAGCAACAAAGTAAACTGGCACAACGCAAATAAATTAGAAAGAGTTTGGGAAAAAATACATGTTAGGTGATTACAAATAATTACCTTTCTAAACTCAAGTGTTATGCGTTTTATTATAAGAAAACATTAGAAAAGGGAGGCAAATATGACTGTTCCTACATATATGACACATGATATACTAATACAACCCAGCTGCACCACACTGAGTACATATCATATGGTTTTCCTTTCCATTCTGGAGGTAAATTGCTATTTCTGAGCACATTAAAGTAACCTGAGATTGCCTTAATATAGTTTCCACCTGCCTTTTTAATCACACTGATTCAATAGAGTCAGTGAATTCTGTATTGTAGGCTCTGTTTAACCAGAGAGAACAATACAGCCATCTGCACTGGATAATTACACCTCAGCTACTGACGCCAACCGCTGACATTTTGCGGGCAAAAGATAATGACTCCACTGCTCAGCACCCAGCAGCATGAGCAACACTTAGTGTTTTTTTGTTGTCGTTTTGTTTTGTTTTTGTTCAGTGCAATGACTGATGGTTTGCTTTCCCTCTTTTAGTGAAAAATAATTATAATATTTCAGGCACCGGAGGACGGAGCAGTGAAAGTGGGCCAGCAGCTGCCTGAAGATCTGAGGAGCAGACCTGTGACTAAATCTTCCCCCGTTTGAGAAGTCAGAGCTGTCTGGGGAAATCTACAGCAGATGATATGAATGACAAATTTTCATGTTTAAATCATTTTTTTTTTTCACCGAGCTGATCGAGGCACATCGCCAGGGTCCCTCTGCGTGAGTAAGCGTGCAGAAACAAACAAGCAAACAAAAGTTTTGTTTTTTAAAAAGGTAAATCTGAGTAAATTAATGAGTCTGAAAACTTTTTTTAAAAAAGGCCCAGAAGTTATTAAAGAGGCAAAGTCGTTAATATTTTATGTATGAATGTATAAATGTCACATGAATCAAAAGTAGGTCGTCATGCTTTGTTAATTACAACATTTGCAATTTGTACAAAGCAAACTTTTTATTAAAAATACATATATGCTCTAAGTCTGCTCCCCAAATGGGGCAGAAACAGAAACATCCCACTACCAGGCATGCGGTCTAACTGGTAGATCGTCTTTAGTGCAGGAAAAGTTATTTAAATCTCAAATAAAAACTGTAAAAGGGTCTATAAGAAAGTCACATTTCTCAGTTCAGTTCACTTTGAAGCACAGTTCACAACACCAGTCATGTCCAGGCACTTTATTTAGTAAAAATCTGGCAATATTATAGAGACAACCCCCAACCATCTGAAGCTCCCCTATCCTCATCTCGTCCATCTCCAACATCCTCTGAGATTCAGATATTTCGGCTGCATGATTGCAATTGCAAATCTGTCAGTTTGCAGTCATTTCCTCCATGCTGGTGAATGGCTAAAAAACTCCTTTCGCCCACTGTGTGTTTTGCCTCGGGAAAAGGAATTAAAAGCTACATAACTCCAAACTGTGCCAGGAGGAGCAGCAGGAAGATGACTGCTGGTGATGGAGCGTCAGTCTGGAGGGGAGGTTGGTCTGACTTGGCTGCGATCGGTCGAGTGAAGATATATGGGTGTTCCTACGTATATGATATGTAATATAATAACTGTAAAAATCAGATATTGAATTAAGATTTATCACAACACAAATAATGCAGTACTGCAGAGCGTTTCGAGAAGCGTGATGCACCGTAGCCTCTTTCCCAGTCTTTCAAACAGCTCTGAGTTGCTGGTGAACTAAAATTCATTTTTATTTCACCAAGCACTCATTTATTTTAATGCAGTGTCATTTATATGCACAGCAGCATGACAAAGCAGTAACAGAGTGTTTTGAGAAGCATCTAAAGCACAGGAATCATAACAAATGGAGAAAAAAAAGTTCCACAGCGCTGAACTTTCTTGAATCAACAGACTTTTAAACAAACATTTTAAAACACTTTCTGAAACCTAATTTCACCGGAGGCACCTTTAGTTAATATTCACTTCTTTAGACCAATCAGGCCAAACAAAGTTGTCAAATATGGAAAGCTAATCTTACCATAGGCGGACAGATGAGAGTGATGGGGTCAGAGAAGCTGCTCACAATCGTCTTTCCTCCCTCGGGCTGAAACTGTGAGAGAAGCAGACATGTGTATTTGAACAATTACACAGTTTCTCTAAAGTTTTAAACAGTGGATTTTATGTCAAATGATCAAGAAGTGATTCAAGTGCACACTTTCAGCTTACCAGACAAACTAGCATCATTTTAAATATAGGGATTGTTTTTAATACTTAAAATCCTTTGCGGTCAGTGACTGCCTGAAGTCCAGAACACTTTCGCATCACCAAAATTTCCTTTTGAGATACATTTCTCTGGTGATGCTTTTATAGGCCTTTACTGTGGCCACCTCCAGCTGCTGCTTAGTTTGTGGTCTTTGTGTCTTCGGTTTTATCTTCACTAACTGAAAAACTCAAATTGGACTGACGGCCTTGAGAAACTCTTGGGTTGCTTTTGCATTCATTTTTGATCATCATGTCTGTGTGCAGTAGGCAGGAATGGAGGAACCCAAATGCAAACTCTAGGAGGCAGAAGGTCAACTCAAAAACACCTATATTGCTGGACCTGAAGAAAACTAACTAAATTAAGGAATTAAGCAATAAATTAGACCAGCAAGGCAGGCAGAACACAGACAGGGTACAATACAATACTGACAGAGAGAAACACAGGGCTTAAATACACTGAGAGAAAACAAGGGAATGAGACACAGGAGGAGAGCTGGGAGCAATGGAACCTGATGAGACCAAGGGAAGCAAAACTAGAAACACTGACATGAGACACGGACCTTCAAAGTAAAACAGGAAGTACACGACAGGCACAGAGACAAACCAGACAAAGAACAGAGGGAGCTCAAAATACAAAACAGAAACCAAAACACTGGTAGTAACACCGGGGCGATCGTGCCTCAAGAGTTGGCAGTTTGTCTTGTAACCGGAAGGTTGCCGGTTCGAGCCCCAGCTCGGACAGTCTCGGTCGTTGTGTCCTTGGCCAAGACACTTCACCTACCGCCTACTGGTGATGGCCAGAGGTAGGCCGATGGCGCGATATGGCAGCCTCGCTTCTGTCAGTCTGCCCCAGGGCAGCTGTGGCTACAACTGTAGCTGCCTCCACCAGTGTGTGAATGTGAGAGTGAATGAAGAGTGGAATTTTAAAGTGCTATATAAATGCAATCCATTATTATTATTATAGTAATACACCAATATGAAACCAAAAATGAATAATAATAATAAAACAAATCAAAACATGACACATTACCATTTTGCACTGTGAAACATGGTCGGATCAGTTTTGCAGAATTTGCCTGGATCTGAGCGAACACTGTAGTCCTGTAGACTTCACAATTCATCCTGTTGCCTCCATCAGCCACATCATCAGTCACATGATCCGTACACACCAGCAATTCGATTTCATTGGTCGCTATACGTGTCCACGGAGTAACACTACCTCCGCCATATTTGTCAGATAATGTTGCATGCTTCTGATCATGAGCTGTGGCTCTCCTTCTCCATATTAATTTTTCCATCATTCAAGTTCGTTTTGGTTTTACTCATCCAAAGATTTGTCTTTTTCACATCTTAGGCTCTTTCTGATGTTATCAAGCAAAGTATCATCGAGCCTTGTTGTTTTTGAGTGTAACCAGTGGTTTGCAGCGTGCTATAAACTCTCACCAGCTACGTTTATGAAGATGTCTGTCGATCACAGACTTTAACAATGATCTCTGTGAGAGTCTTCTTCATTTGGTTAGATGTTGTGAAGAGTTTTTATTGATGATGGAAATTGTTCTTTCTTAATGTAAATTTATTATCTTTTTTTTTTTAAGTACCAGATTGTGGATTTGGTTTTCCTCTCTCTAGTAGACTGATTTCCATTTTTCAGCTCAATAATTGCTTCTTCACATTTCCACATGCAGTCGCAGGGAACAGCTACCAAATGCAAGTTCAACATTTTGAGTAAATTCCAGATGTTTCTCTCTGTTTAACTTGCCACCCGTAACAGGTGAACAGGCCTCATAAGAACAGGAAATCTGTGAATCAATTGTGCTTTTACTTTGCATATAAAAATGGCTATTATTCCTGAACAGTTAATGGAAGACTTTTGTGAAATCCCTTGAATTATATATGAAAATCTGCACTTCAATCACATATTGACTGTTTTAAAATCCACTGTGGTCTGTTTCCAACCTTTAGCCTCTTGTGCCTTTAAATCAAATACAACTTATTGTTCACCATGTTGTTCCACAGTCCCTTGGCCAGCTCCTCATGTCCCTTTATGGTAAAGTGGAAGCAGTCGTGAGTGAAGAAAGTCATATCGATCTTCCCGTTCTGCTCGGAGAGACACAAAATACACTGCGGTATAGTTTTAGTGATGGACAGCATTGTTGGTGAAACATGACTCGTGAGTCTTTCAGCCAAAAAGCTACAGCTGTCACACTGGGGATCACTGATGAGTCAGTCATCGCTGCGTGATGCTTTGCACCGATTGGTCCGAAAGCAGACACTTATGTCACACTGACAGGCGTGAGATGGATTACCGGGAGGCGGGGCGGGTCCGCGTTCTTCAAAAAGGGCTGGAGAACAACGGCGAAGTCCTCCCTGAAGAAGCGGTCGCTGTACAGCAGCTTCTCGAGTCTTTTCTGCAGATGAAAGCAGTATGAGAATCAATTTGTCTCCCATTCTCCTCGCTCGTGCTGTTACAATAACAGCAAACACACAAATTACAGTGAGAGCTGCGAACATGAAATCAGCATATAATGCTTTGGGTGCAATGTACCCTGTTTGCACATTTAAGTGAGTTATCATTGGGGACAATGACAAGGCAAATTATTATGGAAGATACAGTCAAAAATGCATTTTAATGGGCGTTTCTTTAAGCTTTGTTTCCTTCCAAAATAGTTCTTCTTTCAGGCTGGTAGAAAACAAATGTTTAAAATATATTTCTCTGCACTCTGTCTATTAGATATTTATACAAATTAGTGCATGTTTAACAAGACAATTTTGGTATTCTATGGCAAACGGGCTCTATAGTGCCAGGCAGTGAGCACAGAGGACATCTGTTTGAAGATGAAGTCTGTTTATGATTGTTTGGTCACTGCCATCCACACCATCCTCTTCCTCTTTGCACAAAGGAGGAGATACCAGTCCTGTAACTGCTTGTCTCCTGGAATCTCCTCCGTGCTCTTGAGACTCTACTGGGAGACACAGGAAACTGCCTGTGCAACCTCTGCAGGCTTCAGAAGGATGAGGAAGTGACCTCCACTTGTAAAACCATTGCTGTTTTGGGAGTTGTGTCTCTTTGTTGCCCCTCTAGAGCACCTTTCGTTAATTTCATTAACACTAAAGCAGCTGAAACTGTTTAACAACCCTCTCTGCTAGTTAACTGACTGGATCAATATGCCAGCAGTTTAGCTGACTTGATGCTATACTCTGATTAAAAAGTGTTCCTTTCAGTTTTTTAAGCAGTGCATGTATATTTATGGCAGTTTTTCCTCATATTTTGACCTAGAAATCTCATCTCCGATAGCTCTTACCAGTGTTGGTCAAGTTACTTGAAAAAAGTAATCAGTAACTAATTACTGATTACTTCCCCAAAAAGTAATCCCGTTACTTTACTGATTACTTATTTTCAAAAGTAATTAATTACTTAGTTACTTTTTAAAAACACGATTTAAAACCTGAATAGGTGATAAAGTGATAGATCTTTCAGCCCAATTCTACTTTTTCTGCATAATCCATCATACAAAATGTAATCAAATGGAAAAGTCTCTCTTTTTTTAACTTGTTTTATTAGTTTTAATCTTTTAACTTTATGCATCAAGTAAAAATTAAATTATATGCACCATTCTCTGACTTGAAGAAATCAGTTTAACATTTAAACCTATTTTCTGCACATTCCAGCACATTAAATAAAATATTTGTGTTTACACTCACTCTTTCAAATAGATGCAAGTAAAACACAGCAGAAAATAAAGAAAGTCAAAGACTAGCGGTCCTTTTGCTCTATTTTCACCTGTAAAGCAGGAGTTGGGTAGGCGGAGGGTTACCCTGGTGCAGGTGTGCCGCAGCGGTCAGTGGAAGAATCCGCCAGTTTCTCTGTGAATTTCCTATTACGTCGTTGCGCACTCGGTGCTTGTTTAGGGTTTTTTTCGCTGTAAAAAGAAGTTTTCTTCCCACGCACAACGGACACTAATGTTTTTGTCACTTTGTATGGAATCAAACTCAAAGTAAGGTCAGTACTTCCACGCTTTAAACGCTGCACGTTCACACTCTCTCCCGTACTCGATATATTATCCATTGTTGATCTGCACACAGCTGTTGTCACAAACGTTGCACTCGCTTACGTCACTGTCATGAGACATTCTCGCAAAAAATCACGGTTTTAGTAACGCAATAACGCAGCGTTCCTACAGGAAAGTAACGGTAATCTAATTACCGTTTTTGCGATAGTAATCCCTTACTTTACTTGTTACTTTAACAAGTAATCAGATTACAGTAATGCGTTACTGCCCATCTCTGGCTCTTACATACAACAGTGTGCAGTTCAAGATTCTGCAGGTGTTTTACAGACGAGCTTGTTTGTGCAGCCTAACATTCAGAGTCTGCTGTACAGAACGAACACATTAATTTTTTTATGATGCATAGAGGGATCAAAAAAGAGTCAATATTCCTTCTAATGTGGCAACCAAATGAAAGAAGAATTTATCTCCTGTACCATCTTTCCTTACATAATACATAATCTTATAACATGAAAGAAGTAAAGTGCACCTGGAATTCCAGATTGACCTCCACCAGCTCCCGCAGTTCAGGAGATCTGGCTACTGGCTCTATCAGGCACGAGCAGAAAGACCTAAATCAAAGTCAAAAAGTTAAAAGTTCAAGAAGTGTCAATCAACCCAGAGTTGAACTTGTTCTGAGAGAGAAAAAGAGTGATCACCGCTGGAGCAAACACCCTGGGGTGGGCTTCTGCACCTCCCTCAAAGTCTGCATGGGCAGGATCTGAACCACGTTCACAATCATACGGGGAACCTGAAGCACAGCATGAAGACCTGCACTGTGGTGATTCAGCACAGCACTGACCCTCAGTCTCAGCAGACAGTAAATCCAGGGCTAAGCCTGATTTCGTTTATCTTCGACTTTACCTCATTCATAAGCATTTCCAACGAGACGGTCATATAGTGGATGAAGTTATCTACTGAAAAAAGAGCCTGGAAGTAGCGGAGATTCATCAGAGGTAATAGAAGAGGCAATATTCCATATATAGAGAGATTTTCTATTGAATTAAAGATAAGAGACCAAGACAGACTTTATCTTTGCAGTAATCACAGATGTCATTCATGCCCATGAGAATAGTCAAAAGCTTCCAGTCCTCTTCAAAGTCGAGACCCTAAAGGAAGAGACGACAGTCCCGTTACCTCTCCCATCCCTGTGCTGTATCGTTACTGAGAAAGCAAGGCCTCGCTTTACCTCGTAACCTCTCAGTGTGTCTATCAAATGTCTCGTCTGACCGGGGAGATTGCTACAAAATAAAGAATAACATGTTTCCTAAAGTGAATTAGGTCACAGCTCAGTTATTTTTGTAGAAGAATATAATTTGTTAGATTAGGCAACACAAAAATAAGCGAAGGTCTTACAAGGTGTTGTGTCCAGTTACGGCCAAGTTGAAGCCCGTTTCACTGATATGAGCCTCCATCCCGTGAACTGTCTTTCCAGGAGAAGCTCCAAGCAGATTGGGGTTAAACAGCTTGATGATATCTAAAAATGACGGCGTCAAACACGTAAAGAAAATGAGCTGGACTTTTCTCGTTGTGAGTTTCATGGAACGATACAGTTAAGAAACAGCTCGGACACTGCAGTGATAGCTTACTTGCCAAAGTAATGACATCTTGATATGTCCCATAGCCTCCAATGCTGCAAGCAGAAAGGAAAACAATACCAGCAGCAGAACTGTTAATGTCAGTTTAACCTTGTTTCTTACAGACTGACGCTCTCATGGGGGAATACGGTTTCTAACATGTTCATGATATGAGATCAGTCTGCTTCACATCATCCTGATTGTTATTTGTGTGAGATTTGTGACAGGCACCTCCATGACACGTGACGAAACTCAATGGGAATGCCGAGGACAGTAGTGGCGTTGGCGCCGATAGCCGTCTGGAAAAGAAGGGGCACGGCACAGAGAGATCAGGAGCCAAGGAAGAGAAGAAAAGCAGTTTTATGAGTAAGTGTTTGTGTGGGTGGTTTGTCACTCTAATTTAAACGGATCCTATTATGCCTTTCCAAATTTTCTGCCGTATACGTGGAACGCTGCCGAATCAAGGCTCGGGATGAGAACTATTATAAACTGTGAGTCATGCAACGGTACACAAAGAGTCCAAGAATAAAAATATAGAGGCGATGATAACAGGTCCCCATTAACCAGCTGCAATTTGGGCATCTTCTCTTAGATTATGAAGATGTGCCGTTCTCATAAAAGCACAAAAAGAGATCATAACTAAGCTGAATGCTCTTCCGTTGGTGCAACATTTGGTTAGTAATGCAGTTTAAAGTTTATTTCCCTCTCATTTGCACTCAGTCTTTATCCATCACTGTAAGCGTTTTAGCTCTTCTCACGATTGCAGGTGCCTTCTGCTCAGCAGGACTAAGCGAGTATGCAAAATGAATTAATCAACGGTCAGAGCGAGTCTATTTTCGGTCGACGTTACACTGTATCATCGGCACAGCAGAGGAAGCAGCAAACAACAAATAACACCTACTGTCAGAGAATCCCCCAAGGCGGCGATGACTTTGATATCTGCGGCCTTCACAAATTCAACTAGACAAAAGGGTGGAAGGAGGGGTGGATAGAGGGAAGGTAGAGAGGGAAAGAAAGAGAAAAAGAGCGTTAGTTCAAACTCTTGAACAACACAAGATTTGAGGTCAGCAGGTGACACCTGGACAGACCTGAGGAGGGGACAGAGGGAGAAGGACTCATGTCTGAGCACTGGAACACAGGATGCTTGAAGCTCACTGGCCGGGTTTTCTCTGGAAACTCCTAAATAAGTAAAAAAGAGAGAAGCCTCGCTGTCACATCGAGACCAGTTATGTTTCCTTATGAGTCCTTATTTCCTTGTAATGACTAAAGTTTGTCTTCAGGGACTGACAAATGTTTTCTTCTTCTTTTTTGAGCGTCTTCCTACATCGTAATAAACTGCTAGAAATGTTTTAAGCAGTTGCGTAATGTTCTTTGTGAACAGAGTTTAATACTGTATATGTTGATGCGTTTATGGAGAAAATAGGAAGCTCATGTGCAAACTTACAGCAAAAATCTTTAAAAAATCTTATTGCATTAGAACGTTTTAGATACATTACATTGCCATAAGTATTTGCTCATCCACGTTCCTGCGCATATGAACTTGCATGACATCCCATTCCTAATTCATAGGGTTTAATATGACGTCAGCCCACACTTTGACGCTATAACAGCTTCAGCTCTCGTGGGAATGCTTTCCACAAAGTTTATGGGTGTTTATGGTAAATTTTGAGCATTCTTTTAGACGTGCATTTGTAAGGTCAGACGAGAAGACCCGACTCACAGTCTCCACTCTGATTCATCCCAAAGGAGTTCTATTAGGTTGAGGTCAGGCCAGTCAAGTTCTTTCACACCAAACTCGCTCATCCATGTCTTTATGGACCTTGGTTTGTGCACTGATGAGCAGTCATGTTGGAACAGGAAGGGGTCAAACCCAAACTGTTCCCACAAAGTTGGGATGTGGAAGCATTAAGAGTTCCTTCCACTGGTGCTAAGGGGCCAAGTGCAACTCCTGAAAAACAACCCCACACCATAATCCCCCTCTACCAAACTGTACACTTGACACAATCCAGTCATACAAGGACTCCTGGCAACCGCCAAACCCAGATTGGTCCATTGGATTGCCAAAGGAGAAGAGGGATTCGTCACCACTCTGGAATCCAGTGGTGGCATGCTTTGCATCCGGCATTGCTGATGTAAGGATTGGAAAAAGCTGCTCAGCCATAGAAACAAATTTCATGAAGCTCTCTACACATTGTTTTTTGAGCTAATCTGAAAGCCACGTGATGTTTGTAAGTCTGTAGCAATTGACTCTGCAGAAAGATGGCAACTATGTTCCTCCGCAGTCTGTTATTTTATGCGGCCTACCACAATGGAAATGTTGTTTATTTCAACATTGTTAATGTGTGATTGCTAAATATACTGTAGCTAGCTAGCAATGGTCCGCCATGTCGGTACAGCATCACGCAGCATTATGGAGCGGTGACAAAGCTGATATCTCATCTTAGTTGAACAAAAACAAGAAACTGAATTTAGGGTACATGGATGAGGGCATGTAGACTGAGACTCTTTTCACCATTAAATGATCTTTATAAATGCACTGCTCAAAAAATTAAGGAAACACTTGATGATCATAGTATAACATGTAATATCACTTTGTCCAGTTAAGAAGCATAATCCATTGTGAATTAATTTCACCTGCTCCATGTGACAGAGTGACTGTTATATTGCCTGCAAGATCATCAAGCATGAGGGGTTTGGCAGTGGGTCAATTATAGTCTGGGGAGGCGTGGCCTTGGATAGGCCTCTCTACTGAGAGACAACAACACCCTGACTGCTTTAAGGAACCAAGGTGATTACCTGTGGACCTTATGTGCATGCACTGGGCCCTGGGTTCATGTAGGCAGTTCCTGGGTGACAAAGGCATTAATACCACTGTCTGTACCTCATGTTTCCGAGACTGAATCTAGCTGAGAACCTATGAGACATCAGTGCTTCCTGCCAAATAGCACCGACTATCCAGTAGCTCAGTGATGCCCAGCTGACGACCATCAAGCTTCTCATCAGGAGCATACCTAGATGTTGTTGGGAGTTCATAAAGGCACACTACTAAACCACATTATGATGCCAGATGGATCAGCCTGACTTCAGTTTTGAACTTTCATTTTTGGTTCGATTTTGAATCCAGCCCTCAAAGGATAGATGCTTTCCAGTGTCTGTTGGTAATAGCATTTTGTATTTAACAAGTTACACAGTCTATGTCAATAAAGATTTTATACCTTTATCATGAATATTTAATTCATTACAATCACTGTGTGTGACAAATGCTCCCTTAATTTTCTTGGGAGCATTGGTATTGTGGTACTTTAATACATTTTACAGCATAGCAAGTCTGAAAAACAAACAAACAGGATAATAGCAACTAAATAACTGACAGTAAGATCAGGCAAAGCTTAAATTATATTATGATGTGATCACTGGTTTTGTCCTTGTCACATGATCTGTAAATAGTGTCTCTGTATGTTTTTACTAACTTGTGTGTAACACCAACCTGCCAGAGGGTCTGCAGATGGAAATTAGCCCAAGGCTATAATCGGGCATATTTACATTTGTTAAAATGTTCATTAATATGTATTGTCCCTCTTTGTAAATAAAATAAATATAAAAAATATTTAATCCAGCAGAGCACAGTGTTTGTGCATTAAGATTCTGTTGTAGATTACAGTAGGCAAACTTGAACATAACTTTCACTGCTACAGTGGAAACCTCATCTTCAGTACCTTGTCGGACTGCGTTTTTATTGATCGATCATTGTTTCACTGTCTTTGATGCGTTAGCTGTGCTTGCTGTGCACAAGTTCAGGATGCCTGCTGGGCCATGTGGTTAGTCTGGTGTGACACGATGGTAACCTACTTTAGAAAGGTTAACAATTGCTATATATTAATGTTTTTTGTCTTTCCGAGTCTGTCAACCAAATCCTTTTGCTGTTTAAATGACAACCAAAATTTAAACTTTGTGTCTAACAACAAAATAAACCCTCAGTGATAAACATAGGTGAAACAGTACCTTATTGAGGGCTTCCTTGCTGTAGTGCCGAATCCCCTCTTCATACTCCAACCACCAGTCATTTCCTTTAAAGGGATCATTAACTGAAACGCTTCAAACCACTGTTAAAGCTCATCTTTAATCAGCTAAATAAGCCCTAGTTCAAAAGTTTTTTTGTCTTGACTTTGTCCTTGGTGTACATCTATAAAAACAGATGGTTGATATAAACTGCAAACAATCCATTAAAAAAATAATAATAATAAAAGGGAGGGCCCCGTTTCAGAGGCTGTTGTTACAATAAATATAGGCACACAGCCCGACGTGGGTGCTGCCCTCCTGCTTGTTCTAGCACTTACCTTTGACAGAGCAGGACGCGAGCACACACGTTGCCACAGCGATCCAAAGCCACCCCATAGTATCGCGTATGGACCAGTCAATGGGTCACCCCTACACACTGCACAATGCGACGCTCAGTTTTCACAGCATTGTCACTTTGTCTCAGCCTCAATGGCTGAGCGACAACCTACAGGTCCAATGAGAAGCGGCCGCTCTCGCTGCTGATCAATGTCAGCAACATTGCAGTGTTATGTCAGACATTTAAAGCCAAGCAGGGCACGAGCCACTTATCCGAACTACAAATGATCATCGATCCAAGCATTTCGGCAATCAAACATTCAGAACATCTTTGAAATATCCATATATCATTTATTAAATTTATAAACGCGTTTTAATGGTTAAAAAAAAAAAAAAAAAAGAAAAGAAAAATTCTTCTCTGTAACTTTGCCCAGTGTTTTATTTCAGACCAATTGTGAGTTATGTGGGTGCCGATGTGTGAAAGCAGGAAACAGTTTGGACTTATTACTTATCATCCTGCAAACAACACTTCGCTCTCCTTCTGGGGTTCAATCATGCATATCTATTGGCAGTTAAACACTAACTTTAGTACATTTTGTGGAAGTGAACAAATGAGAAAAAAAAAACAAATGAAGTGAAAAAACAAAACGAAATTTCAGATCTTGGTTCCAGAAATGCTGCATGGTCTAAACGTGGCTTCGTTTGCTTTTCAATGCAGCCTCGGATTCATGTCCGTCTGATCTCAGAAGTGTAGGCAGATTTCCAACTTGGACGTTTGGTGAGGGGGTGGAAATTGTCACGACAGCTGAAGTTTTAGAACAAAACAAAAGGAAAAAAAAAAGAAATGTGATCCACTTCCTCTACTGTAGAAACAATGCAAGGTTTAAGTTGCTGCTATCTTTAAGGCTGCTCCAGATAACAGTTGGCATTAAAAAAAAAAAAAAATACTAAGCTGCCTTTCAAAACCAGCAACAATAATTAAATCAAAGAACAGTGTTGGAAAATAAAAAGTACACATATTGTAGTGTACAACATCCAAAAAAGTTTAAATTCCTCTCGCTTGCTTTTTAAATGAACTTTGATGTTTCTGTACACATTTTAATCCCCGTGTGCATCAGCAAACATCACCTACTTCACAGCCCAGCTTTTCCATCAGTGAGAACTTCCCAAACTATTGTTCTTGTACTGATAACTCAGCATAGTTTTAGTATATTTAGCACTTATTGATCTGACAACATGTCACCCAAAATAACTAATGAATGCAAAACTGCAAAGCATAAAGGAATGCAAAATTTGTTCACTCATCAGTTAGCTAAAAAAAAAAAGGCTAAACTCAAAGTCTGCAAGGAGATCAGAGAAGACATGCAGAGAATCAGGACTTTCTTTTACCATGTAGACCAGCGCTAGAAATGAAAATGATTTTACTTCACATTTTCCACCCAGACTTTTTTTAAATACTGAACAAAATTGGGAATGAAGCTGTCTAACGAGTGTAATTTTCTCAGTTGAGTTCGTAATGCTTTTGATCTGGCAACCACAAGACTAATTCCATGTTGAGGACACGGGGGGAACGTCTGGCAGTATCCTGAGTCAAAAAGTACCAAGTCCAAACACTCTCTCGACTGCAGTGTTGTCCATTAACACCCACGATGTGTCGGTTTCAGCAGAAGACCAGCATATTTTAAAGGAAGAAAGAGGTGAGACTGAACAGTTCAGCAGCCATCATCAAGCCTTTTAAAAAGACAAAAACAAAAAAAACCACACACACATGGAGGGGAACAGGCAGAGTGGGCGAGGTGCTCAAAGTAGCAGGTATTCAGCTACTGGTGCTCCATGCAGTGAGCCTCTTGTCCATCTTTCACCACCCTCACTCCGTCTGCCTCCCTCTCAGTGCTGCTCCTCCTCTTCCTGGGCCGGGCCCTGCTCTGGTGTTTCTTCCTGAGCCTGGGGCTCGGCCTGGGCCTGTGGCTGTTCCTGAGGCGGTCTGGGAGGAGGCGTTGGGGCAGGTGGGCGAGGTGGCACTATGATTTGGTGTTGGCGCTGTCGGTAGGCGATGACTGTGCCTAGCAGTAGTGCGATGACCGTCATGAGGTAGAGATCCCACTCTGGGCCCAGCAGCTGGTCCAGGTCCACCTGAGAAATCAGCTCCTTCAACTGCGAGAAGCCGGAACCAACAAGGAAGAAAAAGAAATCTCTGAAACTATCTGAAGTACAAGATGTGTTACTCAAAACCATACGGTTAGCATGACAGCTTGTGAATTCAGGAGGAAATACTCACATTAAGATCCTGCAGGTACTGGAGAGCATAAACCAGGCCCAGTTTGCACAGAGCTAGAAAAACTGGAACCTGGGCGTCAGGACTGGCCTCAGCAGCCATGTCATAAAACCGTTTGGCTAGGTGGATGTCCTGCAGCAAAAAAAAAACATGGAACATTTCAGAATTAGAAATCAAATTAACAACCACACTGACTTTGCTAAATGACAAAGTGCAAATTTGTGACATGTTGAGAGGCAGGTGATGTATAGTGAGTGCTCACCTGTTTGATACCCAGGCCTTTCTCATGCATGTAACCCAAGTTAAACATGGCCTGTGCGCTGTGCTGCTGCTCAGATGCCAACCTATAGTGAATGACAGCCGTCTCGTAGTCCACGTCCGTCCCGTAGCCATAGAAATGATAGTCTCCCAGTTTTATCCTTGCCACGGTGTAACCTTACAAGGGCAATTACATGTGTAAGATTTAGTTTTATATGCAAACAGTCACGGCTAGAAATCTTCTGTGAACCACCTTAGTGTTCACCACTCAGCATCTCACACTGATACACAAAGACAGGCTGAGCTCTATTATCATAAATTATGATGCATGTGACCCCAGAGAGAATCAGTGCACCCTCAGCAGCTATGGCTGCTCAGGCATTAGCCTGTTCCACTGCACTTAGATAATATATAGCTATGGAGGATGCATGAGACACACTGGAGCTGTGATGCTGGCTCCGACACGGTTGTTGATAATAAGTGCAACACAAACTATGTGCAGCGGTGTGTGTGTGCTGTAAATTGAGCTGGTTGTGCTGGCTGAGAATTGTAGTGAAATATCTCCAATCCTGAAGGGATGTGGAGTTTTGGTACCACGTTGGTTAAACCTGATAAAACCACAGTGGGGTCAAATTCTGTACAGCACAATCAGACTTTCTTTGGTAACAGAACTGTGCTCAGCTAGCAGGAGTTAGACATCCACAGCAGCACAGATTCAACCACAAAAGGAGCCAAAGTTTGACTAATAACTGTTTCACACAGCACAGCACAGCCAAGCAGAGCAGCTGTGCTCACAGCCAGTGTCTACACAGCATCACAGTTCAATCAAGTGAAATGTACAATAAGCAATACGTTCCCAAGCAAAACATCATGACCCATTTCCCTAAAGTTGCAGTGCACTTTGACTCTACTGCTCCGGCGCAGACACCGTTCACACTGACGAGGAGACGGAGCTTGTTTAAACTCACCTTGCGCTGCAGCTCTTGTCCAGTGGAGCAATGCACGAGGGTAGGTCTCATTCTCACTGAAGATCCTTGCCCCTTCTGTGTGGCATAATTCACACAAACACATGAAAAATTAAAACATTTAAAATGAGACCTGAATCTCTCTCTAACAAAGGTAAAGAGCGTAGCAGGATCATGACACTAGCATTTAAACATGGCTATAATATTGCAAGATGTGCACATAAATTAACTGCTAAAAGCCTGCACTACCATGGTTAAATATAATGTCTTGGTTTTTCTTACTCTGATCCAGAATGAAGGCCACGTTGCTCTGAGCCACCTCGTAGCCCTGCTCAGCCAGCAGCAGATACTGAACCAGCGCAGCGTCCATGTCGCCCTCCTTAAAGCTGCCGTAGGCTGTCATCAGGCGCTCTGACCAGCGACCACGCTCACACACATTTTTGAAAAGCTGCAAACAGACACACAGTGTGATACACATCTCCAATTTGTATTGAAAATGCAGATAAAAGCCACTGCTGTTAATCGATAAATGTTTGAGGAGACACCAAGTTGGAGAGACAATCTCTTAACAGTGAAAGAAGCAGCAGATTTAGGGTGGACTAACCTCTACAGCGGTGTGGCAGGAACGCATCACACCAGTACCAGTAGCATGCATCTGGGCCAAGTTGTAGAAGGCCAGGATGTGCCCAGCCTGTGAGGCCAGGTTGAAGAATTTAAGAGCCTGCTTGTAGTCACGCTTCACGCCAATGCCATCTGGGGAACAAGAGTAAGAACAAAAATGTTATTATGTGAAGAAGAGCGAAGACTGAGGACTCCTAAACAGACAGTGGGCGAGAGGAAAACTATGAAAGAATGCCGTGAGACACTGAAGGACACACTGAGCTGTAAAACTCACTGTAATACATGGTGCCCAGCTGGAGTTGTCCATCCACCCAGCCCTGCTCTGCTGCCTTCTGGAAGTATTTGAGGGCCAGCTCGTAGTTCTGGACACAAACACACAACTTTTCAATAGCTGCTTCAGCAGGAGAGACACTCTGACAGCTTGCCATCAAAATAAAAGCCTGTTATATAAAACTGTTTTTCTTTATTGTTTATATAAAACTTTATTTCAACTCCAAGTGCCTAAAAGTGAAGGTGAGATCTTATCTATATGTACAGATCCTATCAAAAGATATGAGACATGCTTAAAAAAAAAAAAAAAAATCTTACCACTGGCACACCTCTACCATAAAGATAGGCCATCCCTAACCCACTCTGTCCCACCGGATTACCCTGGAAAAAAAGTAAATGAATATGTAAAAACAATTACTGCATGTTAATATTTAAAGAAAGGGTAACAGAATTCAGCTGTGAGTGAGTGAGCAAGCTCAACGTGAATAAATTACCCAGTTATCCTTACCAGGTCAGAAGCCTTCTTGAAGTACTGCAAGGCTGTCTCATTATTCTGAGGGAGAAACTCACTGCCTTCTGAATACATCTGAGGAACAGACAGTCACAGACATAAAAGATCAATTTTATACCTTAAACACAAATACACTGGCCTCTGTGAAAACATCAATGCCAAGCTGGTTTTATTCTAAACTGTCTCTATAACCAAACTGTCTCTTAGGTCAACACAACACAGTGTTAAAAAGATGGAAAATATGGCATTAAAAGCAAAAAAGAAAAAAATCTGCTCTTATAAGAAATGAAATTAACAAGGTTATGAATGGAAAATTTTATAAAAAGAAAGAAAAGAAAGAAAAGTCTGTTTAAAAAAAAAGAAAAGAAAAGGTGACATAACAGTGAAGTGAGTGAGCCTCCATCTCACCCACCTTTCCAAGAAAAGCCATAGCATGTGTGTTGCCTGCATTGGCTGCCTGGTTGAAGTAGTCATACGCCCTCTGTTGGACAGAAAGCAGCATAAATGCATTTGACAGAGAAAACTCACAACTCACAAAATAAGCAAAACAAATAAATAAAATACAGTGAGCGAAATCTATGACAAAGTTACCTGGTGATTCTGTTCTACTCCACGTCCTCCATGTAAGTGCAGCTGACCCAGGCCCACCTAAGTAAAACATTCAATTAGTAATCAAATAAAAACTATAACAAGGCTTCAGACTGATACTACCCAGCAATGACACATTATGTAGCCCTTTCACATTTAGACATTACATAACATGCAGATTTCAGTTCTTATACAATAAAGTAAATTAGTGCCATCCATTCAAGCTACTTCCTATTCCTGACCACAAGAAAAAGGAAAAATGCCAAATAAATAAAGAAATTATTAAAAACAATATGTGTGGACATGCAACTATATTGTTTAGTTTTTGTTAATTCCCCACAGTCAGCAGCTTTCACAAAAGGCAGAACAGTGCAGCTGATCACAAATTCGAATGTTTTCTTTGCCACACACGTGTAGCGAGAACGATTTCTAAACTGACACAAATAAATACATTACAAACATTTTGACTGTGTGTTCAATCAACCACTGGCTCAAGTATGTCAAAGGAAAGGTCACATTAGCTCCCAATACCAGCAATAAAAAAATTTTTAAAAAAATTGACCACTTTACCTGAGCTTGGACGTCCCCTTTCTCCGCTAGAAACTGGTAGTACTGGATGAGGTCTTCCTCCAACATCCCGCTGGTAGATCCCGGGTTCTCCACCTCATCGAGCAGTCTGACCCTCTGCACCGCCGAGCCCCCCGTCAGGGAAACATCGCTGGCCACTAAAGTTGGCAGAGGAAAGAGTGTTATTAGCCCATCAAGAACTATTACTGCACTAGAATATAGTAACGCAAAACACTTACCCTGATTTGCTACGAGCCTATAATGCGTTAGTGCTGACTCACAGCTTTGGGGAACACCCACCCCTCCCCAGTACCTGTAGCCCTAATAAAACAATATAAGGAAGTGTCATTTTTATTAAAGTATACAAATAGCATGACTGTAGCATTTCTTCACTGACAGAAAAATCTGCTTACCAGAATCATGTGAGCGAGCAGGTTTCCACCCAGTGCACCAAAGGTGTAGTAAACCAAGGCCTGAAAAACAGAACATGGCAGAACATAAGTAAGTACTGACAAACCCATATACTGTAAGACAAATCTACAGAGCATAGACGTACCTTAGCTTGACTTGAGTTAACTCCGAGCCCTGCTGCATACAGAAATCCAAGAGCCTGAAGAAAAGTAAACAGAGCAGAGTGTCACAGAGTTGCTCCTCTCAGCACAAATAACCTGCAAACAGGCTTCCAACACTTTTCTCAAGAGACATGTATAATTATGAGCGAGATCATTACCATCTGAGCTTTAGGTGAGCCCTCCATTGCAAGCTTCTCAAACATTTCTCTGGCCTTAGTAATATTTTGATTCATGTAATCTCCAAACAGCATGGCATACGCCACCTTCTCCATGGCTTTCTGGTGGCCTTTTTCTGCCACTTTTAGCAGCTTTTCATATAATCTGAGAAAGATAAGCAGAGTAGGCACAAGCGAAATTGAATCCACGTTCACATAAAAATAATGTGTACATGATAAACAGTAGTGTGACAGCTAAAGCAAATAAGGATGTGCAAATGGAAGGCGTGCAAGCGCTGGCTGGTAATAAAACACGCAGGAAATGGACATCGAACCCAATCGACATGTAAAATAACATCAAATATTGTCTGTGAAATAAAAAGATGATCAGATGGCAGTAGTGGGAATATGCATTTTAACTTAAACAAATAAAAAGAAAATTGGCAAAAAAAAAATGTAACCTTGCCAAAATCTTCAATTTGAATAGAGCATCTTTACTTTTGTTCCTTTTCCGATTTTTATCTTATTACGGAGTGTGGGCAAAAACTGGAAAGCTTCTGTTTCTGCTTCATCTAAAAAAGATTTCAAATCCACATGCTTTCTATAAACTCTTCTTCAAGAGTCTAAATTAGGCTGACAACAACCAGACAAATAAACTAAAAGTAAGCCACTCACTCTTTTTTCTGAGTCTTCCTAGTGGTGGAGTTCAGCATGCGCAGGACAGTCTGATACTGCTTCTCTGCTTCCTCAGCCTGAAGCCTCTGCTGTGCCTGTTCCTCCGCTGAGGGAAAGAGAGGAGAAGCCAATCAGACCGTTTAGAGGAAATAAAGGTTTTCAAAAGGTTGGTAGCAGTAGCAGTTATGCAAACTAAGTCATAATAATATCTTCAGGCTGGTTTCAGTAGTCGTTTAGTTCTACCAAGACTGTTACTGAGAAGAACAAACAATGATCAGTGACAGTTTAACACAAGAATTCATGTGTTAGGGGAAAAACATTTAAGGTCACAGTGACCTTTGATGCTGCACATTGTGTACATGTGCTAAGATTTTGGCTAATAACAAATTATGTATTTTTGCAACAGACTACTAGTAAAAAAACGTGCTTTTTACTGAGTTGTGTCTTATGTGTAGACAAATCGGTTCATCTGGTGGCCTAAACCAGCGGTCTCCAACCTTTTTTGCGCCACGGACCGGTTTATGCCCGACAATATTTTCATGGACCGGCCTTTAAGGTGTCGCGGATAAATACAACAAAATAAAACTAGTACCGAAAAAAAGAACATTTATTCATAACACACGTGAAAAGACCCAGGAAAACCGAGTAAACGATAAAAACAACAACAAAATAACGCTGAAAACCGATAAAAACCCTGAAAACTATACATTTCACACCTGAACCTCAACTCTCGCGGCCCGGTACCAAACGACTCACGGACCGGTACCGGTCCGAGGCCCGGGGGTTGGGGACCGCTGGCCTAAACAACCAAATAGGAAGAAAAACAAAAACAAAAAAATCTTCTGAAAATGGTCAGGTACAAGAGCTGGACTGAAAATGAGTGAAAAACCAGCCGAGTCCAAAGAAAACATTTGAAAGACCTTGAAAAAGCCTGAAAAAGTACTGCTCAAGATCACTTTAAATATTAAAAGCAGGTCTGGCTCCTTGGAAGCAAAACATAATGAAATGAGGGCTGGCTCAGGACCTGTACTGTACAATGCAATATATTTAATACCAAAGCGCCCTAATGTGACTCCATTTAGGCTTTAACATGAATCACAATATTTCATTTGTGAAGGTTTTAGAGTTTTTGAGTTTGAAACTCACTCTCACAGAAACCCCATTTCTTATCCTGGTCATAGTCGTACGTCGTGGCACACCATAGCCGTCCATCCCCCCGCCCGTCAGTGGTACACTCTATGTACTCTGTCTCCTGGAAGAGGAAGGGGAATATGCAGGGCTCTCCATGGGCTGTACCTCCATTCACCACAGGAACTGTATTTTAAAAAAAACAAAAAACACATATAAAATTTACTTGATTGAAAACAAACAAACTCTGGCTGTTTTCCTTTAAAATACTGGTGGACCTGAGATCTAAGTGAAAATATTTTTTTTTCTTTATATTCTCAAATCTTTAGGTTTTTGCTGCACCATCAACTTTGGTGTGGAAAAATAACAAAGAGACAGAGGAGTTGAAACAATTACCATAGAGTTCTCGCAACTTTACACACGCAATTACGTTAATCTGAATATATCTCCCTCACACAAGTTCAGTAATACAACTGTGCAATGAGCTAGCAGGGTAATTGCAAACAATCCCCAAGTGAAATGATGTAACTGCACTGCAAGAGGAGCCACAGGTGCGAGAAGCTGTTCAGCGTCTCACGAGGGTTTAACTGTTTATCAAATGTGGCTCTACCCTGAAACCACACTCAGCTTAGCTCAGAGTCAGGCAAAGTGAAAACAGGTTAACATGTTAAACACTAAACAAAGCTTACAAAGGAAAAAAATAATAAGAAAGAGCTTGTTTTCAATGCTGAGATCATGAGACATGTGATAACACCACTACGAGGCATAGGTTATAGGTTCAGACTAGACATCGTTAAAATATATCACTAAGCTTTTCCTTCCATGTAGCATGCTAACATATTAGGCTCTTTATTTTAAGAACGCATAGGGAACTATCTTCTAACAAAACATTTAACACTTTAAAGCAATCAACGATAAAGTTTGAAGCTCCAAGTCCCAAGCTGAAATCCCACTTCTTTACATGCAACCACTTTTAAACACTGATAACATTTTCTAGTGTAAAAAGTGGGGATTAGAATATGAAAGCCATCACTGGTATAGCAGGAGATGCTAAAAACTAAATTTCTAATAATTAAAACAGTAAAAACATCAGGAAGTATTTAACAACTTTGACATCTCAAACGTTAATCAACTTATTGTGATTGTTTTTCACGCCTTTGCTGTGTGGATGTTTTAAAATCTTACACCTTACCCTCTTTAGGTTTTTCCTCAACAGGAGGAGGCGGATCAGGTAGGTCCTCCTTCTCCTCTCCTTCTAGACCCTCCGAAGGGGGCTGTGTTTCCTCTTCAGGATGGGAGTGATCAGTGGTCATAGTACCTGCCACAATTTCTGGTGATAATCGAACATCTTCCTCTTCAGAGTCTGGGTCATGGTAGGACTGGAGAAATCAACAGGAGGTTATTACAAAGGATTACTTAAAGGAGGGAACTTACGCTGTATATAAAAACAATGCCTTTGCATGAGGCTCATTTGCAAAGTTAGCAGTGTGTTCAATTTCTTTTTAAGTTGAATGACTTCTTACTTTAACTTTTCTCGGCAACACGTATACAAAATCGTGTGTTACATACAACTCCCAAGAGACCAGCTTGCAAATGAGTCTATGATCAGCATTAACCATGAACCAAAGAGCCCATGACACACCTTTAACTCTGGTGCTTCGTCCTGGTGTTGCTCCTCATCTAAAAAGCATTAATGTTGCAGCAGTGAGACGTGTTGTTTTGATTCAGTCAAAGAAATGTAATAGACGAAAACAGGTGCTGTGACACTTTAAGACACGCGTATAGTGAGTGTTACAACACCACCGGCATTTCATACTCACCAGCTGTTACTCCTTTGATGAACACTATGAAGAGAATAGCCCAAAAATAAAGTCTCCTTGCTGTTTTCAAACACTTCTTATAGCCCATTGTTGTTATTTAACAAGCTAACAATCTGCTAGCTGTGACTACTGCTATTTCTATTACTAAACATCCAGTCGCAGTCTCGGGTCACACTACGAGAAGTAGCATAAGTAAACTCCCTGTCACACACTAGTCTGAGCCGTATTCCTTCTAGATGCCAGCTTGTTTAATTTTAGCTACTGTAGCTGTTTAACAAGCTAATAGATCCCAATGTGAAGCTAAGCTAGCAGAGTAGCACCTGCTGAAATGACGTAAACCTAACAAGCTAGTTTTACATAGCCGCAACAAAGGTTAGCAAGACAGCGTTAATAATATATCCCCGCTGTTCAACTGCTCGGCCCAAAAACTGGATGACGAGTACCTCTTGACACTTCAAAATGTCCACGTTTAGGGACGAAAGCCAGTAGCTTTACCCTTTGATATAAACCACCCAAATACTACTTAGCGTTGAGCCCACACTACTGATCGCCACTTCCTTTTCTCGTGATTCGACCAATCACATTGCGCCTACATTGACAGTAGCCAATGAATAGGGGCCAAAGATATGTCAGCGAATCAGATGCGTACACAGTTACGTTTCCAGTTTAGGGGCTTGTCCACGACACCAAAACACTTTAAGGAGATAATAATAATCTGGGAGGTAGAGGGTGTTGTTTGGACATGCTATTAATTAAGATGAAAATATGCATGAAGTGCTGAAGGTTATATAACTGCCCCTGATTTTCCTCTTCTCCCTTCTTTTTTCCCCGAGAGCAGTTTCTTTATTATTATTTCCCCCTTCAAGTTGGATAATGTGTTTAAATAGTAAACATGGGATTACCCGGGAGCTGAAACATTCAATGCCATACTGTCCGGGTTTTCCCTTTTTTATTGTAGTTACATTCAGGCTTGCAAATATTCACAATCAATCAATCTATCATAGGCCATGCTATGTCAATAAAAAATTATTTTTTTTTAAATCTCTAACTATAGTTATTCCTTATACTTCAGGCTCTACCTTGCTCGAGTATCTTGTGCAGAGTGTCAGTACTGATTCCTGTTACTTTTGCTACTCTGGGCAACTATAAAAATTGTGGTTAAAGCAGTAACCACTGGTTTTACTAATCCATTACAGTCCATTTGCTTGGTCTATGCCAATACCTAAAGCCATTTTCTGGCTTTTGTTTGTATTCAATAAGAAGTGCTTTCTGTGATATGATAATATCAAGTCTTTTATTAATGTATTACTTGTTTCGTCTTAGTTATGTCAATGTTTTTTAATCTGATCAGTCCTGTGTTTGTGCTGCTTGTTATTCAATTTTAATAATTGTGCAAATTTTTTTCAGTTTCTTAAATCCCTCGCAAATTTAGCTTTCTTTTAACCTGCTTTTACATTTTCCATTATCTTTGATTATTTTCTTTAAATCACTTTGCAACTGCTGTTTTTGGAGCTTGCGTCATAAATACTGGTTAGTTACTTTAGTGGGTTTCTTTCTGTAAAGCACTGGCATTTGTGCTTTAATATTTCGTTCTTAGTGTAGTGGTTTAAAACTCTTATCACATATCAACTGCCATTATGCAAGTTTCAAAAAACATCCTTCCTCAAAGTGATGCTGAAAAACTTGTTTATGCGTTCATTACATCTAGTAATTCATTACAAGAGTACTGACAAGGATTAGAAAGAGAGAACATATTTCTCCCATACTGACTTTTTTCACTGGCTCCCTGGTAAAATCAAGAATTGAATTTACAAGGTCTTGAATAACCTGGCTCCATCTTATCTTAAAGACCTCAGTTCCATATCACCCTCTGTGCTTTCAGACTGGTGGCTTACTTCTGGTTCTGTTTGAAAGTAGAATGGGAGGGAGAACCTTCAGCTTTCCGGCTCTATTTTGGAACTAGCTACCAGACAGACGCTATCTCTACTTTTAAGATTAGGCTTAAAACTTTTCTTTTTGATTAAGCATATAGTTAGGGCCGGATCAGGTGACCTTCCCTTAGTTAGATAAGATAAACCCTTATTAGTCCCACATGTCCTGCAAAAGGTAGGAAGCTGGGAGCTTCCAATGATGCACTGTATTTCTTCTTCACTTACCTTTTTCACTCACGGTGTGTTTATACATCACTTTGCATTTGATAATTATTCTGTCTCTCTTCCACAGTGTCTTTTGTGCCATCTCCCTCCCCTCACACCCAACTGGTTGCCGCAAATGAGCCTGATTTTGCTGGAGGTCTCTTCCTGTAAAAGGAAGTTTTTTCCTTCCCACAGTCATCAAAGTGCTTGCTCACAGGAGAGTCTGATTGCTGAAAAATTCTCTCTATTATTTTACAATCTTTACAATATAAAGTGCCGTGAGGTGACTGTTTTTGTGATTTGGCACTACATAAATAACACTGAACTAAATCGAGCACATTTATAAACAAAAGGTTTTTGGTTCAATTTCAGCTGGAGAAACAAATCCTCTTTGCAGGGCATCTGGGGTAAAAACTCTTCTAAATCAAACATGTGGAGCTACCTGCTGTGGTGACCCCTTGTGACAAGGGAGACATCAAAAGTAGCCTTTAACTTTCTGGTTGATCAATAAGTTTCATGAAGCTTACAGGCTCAGGTGAAGAATACAAGGCCTGGAATCTGTAGTGCTGGTACATAATAAAGGTGTCAGCAGCTTTAGAATATTAGTTTAAAATTCAAAAGCACTGTGTAAATTCTTATGGATATTATATTCTGCTACAAAGTGTGGTCTGTTTGCATCTGGTGCCCTGAATCTGACTCACAGAAAACCTGTACACTAATTCAATCTTTCTGTAAAAACTGCCAAGAGCTCTGACTCAAGCCCTTTACATCCAAGCCTCTGGACCTCATTATTTCTAACCTCACTGTTACTCTAAGTAGGTCAGTACAACAGTGGTGGGAAACTAAATTCTCATTTGAAAATTGGGGAGATACAGGACTGCGACAGTTTTTCCAGCGTACAAGTTTTAAGTCATTCGGATACATAAGCACTCCCACCAACAGATGTGGTAATTAATAACTGCATGTTTATTTACAGGCAGTTTTAGTGGTCATTTCAGAGGCAGTTACACAAAAACAGTTATCCGAAAAAAAATCACAGTAAACAACAATACAAGGCAGAAAAAAACAAGATATTCAAAAAAATAAATAAATCAAAATCATTCAAAATAAACCCAAAATCATTTTTTTGAATACTCCCTAGCTATACATAAAAGAAGTGGCTCTATCGTGCAGACACAATCCTCCACAGGCTGCTGAAACTGTGAGAAACTGCACTAAATCTGATAAGACCTTTGTTGAAAACTGAGAGAAACACAAATAGATGCCAAAAAACACCCAACATAAAATGGGGATTTTCTATTCCTGTCTAAATGCATGTTTTGCCAAAGTAGAATATATCAACTCATGTCCACACTGTGGATGGTACTGAGCCAAAAATGAATAAAACAACAAATGAACAGATACGTTTGGAGCCCAGCACGTGCAAATGTATCATCCAGTCAGCAGTCCATCCCTTTAAAGCAATACTTAAAGTGAACTTGACACACACAGTACTGCATGTGTATGACGTACACATGTGCTTGTTCACATTGTAGAGTAGGGTAAAACACTCACACATCCACTGTTTTTGATCAGTTTTCTTCTACGCTAAAAAATAAACCACTGCTTTACAGCACCTACCTTTCCGCTTCAGAGCCCCAAACCTCCAAAGCATCCTTCCAGGTGAAATGCTCAGATTTAATGCTATTTAATAATGTGGCTGTACACATCATTTTTAGGACTTTTAATAGACATATAAACAGATTTAACAAAAAAATCATAATTAGCCCACAAAAATGGACCAGTATTTATTCATGACTGATTTATGATTTAATCAATATTATTTTTCTGCACCAAACTATTAATCTCTATAATCTCCTGTTAATAATAATAATAATTTTCCTTTTTTCCCCCATTGAGAAAAAAGTATGGGAATTTAAGTTGTGCAATAAACTAAAAAGGACACGTATTTCCACATAACATAAAATCTGCTTTGATGAGTTCTTCCATTAGAAAATGTGCATTTTGTGGCAAATTTGAGGATCAGTTAAAAGTATCTATATCTATGCTACAGATGAAAACTCCAAGTGCATCCAGAACCACAGACAACAAAGCAGCGCCTCTTCTTTCAGGACACAGTGGTGGCAATTTATAGAGGTCCAGCATGAAGCAGGGCCTGATGAACTCATCGCTGCATAGCTCTGATGACCCACTCTGCTGTAGGATTCACCTGGTAGAGGTCTTTCATATACGTTTCCCCATCTAGGCATCTTTCCTCTTTGAAGACGACAAGAAGAAGAGCAGACAGAGAGAAACATTAAACACATTGACAGCATGTACTGTCACGACTTAAAATCCATATTTGTGCCATAGAAGCTGTTTTATGAGCAAGGAAATTAATATTGTAGTGCATGTTTTTAGTTTACACATGTAATTTTATGGGAGCAGAACTCACTGATGTTTCCGCCAATCTCATAGAGACACAAATCATCTGTTTTTACCGCCAACGAGCTGGAAGGATGAGAGAGATGAGAGACGCAGTCAGAGGACATGCGGGCATGTGAGAGCTTCTCTGTTTGTGTTGTTAATATACATGTTACCTGTCCTGGCTCAGGAAGCGTGTTAACACATCACAAGCCTGCAAGTCTTCGGTAAGTTGAAGTGCCATAGAAATCTTACTGAACTGTGGTGCGTGGACTCGGATAATCCCCTGTGAGGTCTCCTGCTTGTACACAGAGTCAGAGAAGCGCAACAGACTGTCAATTACATTAGATGTAAACAGTTGAATAAAATAACGTAATCTAAATCACTCTTCTAAATCAGCGGTCCCCAACCCCCGGGCCTTGGACCGGTACTGGTCCGTGAGTCGTTTGGTACTGAGCCACGAGAGTTGAGGCTCAGGTGTAAAATGTATGGTTTTCAGGGTTTTCAGCGTTATTTTGTTATCGTTTTTATCGTTAACTCGACTTTCCTGGGTCTTTTCACGTGTGTTATGAATACATTTTCTTTTTTTCGGTACCGGTACCAGTTTTATTTTATTGTATTTATCCGCGACACCTTAAAGGCCGGTCTGTGAAAATATTGTCGGGCATAAACCGGTCCGTGGCGCAAAAAAGGTTGGGGACCGCTGTTCTTAATAACCCAGGTACTTACATAAAACCTGGACTAATGACAGCTCAAGAATATGGACTGAAATTGTGGCTCCTCTGTTTAATAAACTACAGTCAAGGTTTAGGTTCACATCACTAAAGTTATTCATCCACTAAGAATCTGTCAAGAGGAACAGATTCATTTTAACACAAGACTGCACAAAAGACAGAACTGCCTAGAATCCCTTCAGTTGCTGATTAACCAATCACTCGTCAGACACCTGTGAGGAAAAGAGGCCGACAGCTAATCAGAGGATTGTGTGAGCTGTATAATGGCTCCTGTATAAATGATTTAAAAATTCAGTCATCATGATCTTCATTGTACTTTTATACAGTAACACTAGATGTCACCATTTCTCAAACTGACTGAAAATACAGTAAAATCTATAGCCATCATAGGCAGACTGACTTGTGTGCTTTTTTCTAAATCTGTCATACATCGTCCTTATGCAAAGAAACCCTTTGTCTGCTCTGACACCTTTACCAGTAGTTTACAGGTGGTCTTCTGATAAACAAGATGTACACGGCCACCAGGTTAATGACTCTAGTCCTCTCATTTCATTGTATCACATTATAGAGTGTGTTTATAATTTATAGATTTCTAATAGGATATTAAAAAAGTATCTCAGTGAAGCCAGGAAATTAAAACTCTTACCTCAGGGATAGTTTTCTCAGACGGTCTTTCAATGGCTATCTTCTTCAGCAGCTTCCGTACGGCTCTCTCTTTTTGCTTCCTCTGACTTTCCATATTTTGGTGCCTGACCTGATTCATAATGAACTTGGGGATCTGGATAAGACAGGCACATCACAGAGATGTACTCCATTAAAACCAAAAAATAATGGTGGTTAGTGAGTAACTAGTTTAACCACACAAAACTGCCACACATGCACAGCTTTAATGCAAAGATTTTTTTTTCTTACAGTCCACAGAAGATTTTGATATCTGATCAGCAGACGGACAATGTTGGCCGTGCTGGTTGCCATGGAGAACTCCTGTTGTTCTGTAACCTTGGACCGAAAGCCTTTAAACATGAAGATGTTGGGCGCCATGATGACAGAGACATTGTTCAGGGTCATTTTATTCTTGGCCTGATTTTTAATGACACGCTGGAAAAACTCCACCAGTGCCTGCAAACACAATATTTCATTTTACTACAAAAATAATCACGCGTCATAAAGGAATAATATAGGGAACAGAAATGTGATGACTATAAAGCCAAATTTACCTTCAAAGTGTCTCGATTGGCTTCAGGTAGCAAAAGGACGAGCAGGTTTAAAGCCTGTAGCTGCTGCTTCTTTGTGGGGAGATCTGTGAATGCACACAAATACACACAGCATGAGTGTGACACTTTGTTGCATCACTATGTGTGTATGAAGCACTTGTCTTAAACAGGAAACATACTGTTAACAGCAATAAATGCATTGAGGTACTCCACGGTCAGTAGTGGATGGGGTAGCTCCCTGATAAACAGCTTCAAAAGGCTAGCAGCATCGTGCTGTTTCATCTGTTGCCACGAAAATGTCCCATCATAGAAGGAGGACTCAAGATCCTGGCACAGCAACTGGAGTTGGGACAGACAGAGAGGCTTTATCAACTTCAAGTACAATCAACAACACTATTACTTTCACATCAGGTGATGTCACGGGAAGGAAAAGCTCAGTTTTAAGCTGCGTTCCCACTGGAAGCGACGGTGAAGAACATTTGGTCAATTTAAGTGACCATGGGGGAAATAACCGATGGTGACCCAAGGTAAACTTCTCAACTTCCAGGTGAGCGACTGAAGCGCCTACCAATGGAACGCAGGAAACCAATAACTGACATATGACCTAATAGTAAATATATTACAGGGTTTCTTAGGTTCAAGGTACAAGTTCAAGGTTCTTTATTTGTCACATGCATAGTTATACAAGTATAACACACAGTGAAATGTAACCTGACACGCTCCTCGACATGTGCAAAAAATTATTTAAAATTAAAGGAATTTGAAATGTACATTGTGCCTGGGTTTAGAGTGTCTGGAAGAGAGTCCTGTCTCAGTCAATTATAGATGATGTGAGAGGGCGGGTGTGTGTGTGTTTAGGGCCCGGATGGCTTGGGGATAGAAGCTCCTCTTGAGTCTCTCTGTCCTTGCTCGGATGATGCGGGACCTTCTACCGGATTGCAGAAGTTGGAACAGTTTGTTGCCAGGATGGGACCGGTCCTTCAAGGCAACCAGAACCTGGAATGTCTGCAGGTTCTGAGCTGTCAGCTTCAAAGTGATGAATGATGGGTGAAGTGTTTTTTTTTCCCCCCAGTGTGGACACTGCTTAAGATGAATGACAGTGTGGTTGGAGACGGAGTAGGGAATATATATGCCCTGGAAGTTGATGCTTGATTTTATTATGCTTGGCGTTATTATAAACCTGAGTTTTTACATTGTCTCTGTGGGAGGTGTGGTCAGCTAAATACTTGAACTAACCTTGACTCTAGTGGCTACTCCAGGGATCCGAAGAAGGCCCTCTGTGTGTAATCCTTCCTCCTCGATATGACTGATAATCTTATGACGAGAGAAAGAAAATGTCATTTAAAAACACCATTAAAACAAACATAAAGCCAATGAGTTGAGTGTAAATTTTGAGGTTTGGAAATATGCTTAAATACACACACATGCAAAAAAACAAACCACGATTACAACAGAGGTTCTCAAAGTGTGGGGCCTGCCCCCTAGGGGGGCGCAGAGTCATTGCAGGGGGGTGCGGTATGAAAAGAGGGGGGAAAAAAGAACGTTTGGACACTGCTAGCATAATGGACAAGTTTTTGACAGGGCTTCCACACAAACGCAAAGCAGGATATGAAGCATCGCCAAATATGTTTCCAAACCAACTTCCTTCCAAGCCAAAGACTAGAAAATATGGTGAAGCATATCTTCCCTTTGGCTTTACCTGCACAAGTGCCGAGGTAGGTCTCCCCCGCAGAACTGGTTTTCCCTGCGTCTGGAGCATGCACTGGGCTCTCCAAATCACGGACAAACAGTATCCCACATTCTTGATTTTTAGTTCACAAACACTTCTTATAATGACTAACTACTCCTGACATTTTGCTCTTTATACAGTAAAGTTACAGCGGGATACAAATAATATCAGGCTGATCCTGCCACAATTTATTCCCCCTGTCCAAATCACGAACAAACAGCATCCCACAGTTGTTTATGTTTTTGAACTTTTTGCACTTTGGGGCGAACATTGTTCTTGTAAAACAAAGGGGGGGCCTAGCAAAAAAAGTTTGGGAACCACTGGATTACAATATGTGAATGTCAGTGCGCTCACCTTCTGCAGTATCAATGGCACTTTGGTTCCAGGAACCCGTCTCTGGTCCTGATCCAATAAAGTGGTAAGAGGAACCCCAAACAATCCACTTTCTGCAAACACAAACAAATAGTGAGTAAAACAAAAGCACTGCACCGCACACAAGCACAGACACCATACAGGCACAGATACCTTAGCTTCCTGTTTGTATGTGTGTAAATGTATTTATCTGTTGTATCTGACTGTGTAATTTGTGTAATGAGACATTTCTATTTAGGCTGTGTGTGTGTGTGTGTGTGTGTGTGTGTGTGTGTGTGTGTGTGTGTGTGTGTGTGTGTGTGTGTGTGTGTGTGTGTGTGTGTGTGTGTTTTTAACCTTTAGTCTTCACTTTCAGGGCCTTGGCTGGCTTGAGGTCTATCCCAGAAGTGTCAAACAGAGCAGTCATCTCCACAAGCACCAGTCTATGCACCTGACAGAACATTACACACAGACACAGATACACACAATGATGATACTAAACAGTAAGTGAATGTGGAGACAGCTCATCAAACACTTGTCTTGTAGGCATAGATACACAGATCACTGTGTTACATCATTTTACCTTTTTCATATCCAGAGGAGACAGGTCTCCTATTCGCGTCTGACCCGTTTTATCTGGGAGAAGCTTGAAGTTCTAGGGAGGAAAAATAAAGCTAAATTAACTTCTTATTGTATTTACATTCAGTTAGTGTAAAAGTGAGTTAACTGCATGATGATAGATACAGAAAAACAATTATCTGACATCATCTGTATGATCAGTGAAATTGTTCTGTTATACCAGCTCCAGCCACCAGATGTCACTAAGATTTAGCTCCAACACCATATCTGCTAATTGACAACACCATATATAGGGCAAAAATGCTTATCAACTTCCAACACTGTATATAGATCAAAAAAACAAATTCCAACCAAACTGTAACTCAAAAACAAATCTGATTATAAGGGTCTGCAATCCAACACAACAACAACTGTGTGCAAATAGTTTTTTCTGTGCTGCCATATCCATCTTCTGCTCTTCCTGGTAATTACTGACCTCCAACAACTAATAGGAGAGCAATTCAAATAGCTTTGCCATGCTCGCCTGACAATGTAAATGATCAGTGCATCCTCTTTTGGCTCTAAAGTGTCAATGCTGTCTATTGCACAAGCACAGACATGTTCAGACAATAAGAAAAATAAAGAAACACCATTAAGGAAGTGAATATGCACATGACCTTTGTGTCCGTGTAAATTCTCAGAAATGCAGCTCACCGGTAGTTTGTCGTCAGGAGAGTTAAGGCTCCGGGTGACCTTAAAACTTTGGTGGTTGTCCCTGTAACTGAGCGCCTGCTCTGAAAACGCCACGTCAACATTCAGCTCTGTCTCCGTTTCTGTTTAGAGACACACACAATGAAGAAATAAAACTTATGACCACACATGTAGGGTAGTACAGATATGTTTATGATAGCTAAGTGCAAGTGTATACAAAGAGACAACTGGATGTGTTTTATTGGAGTTTAAGAGTGCAGCGAATTAGTCACTGCAGCACTCATAAAAAACCTATTCTCTGCAGCTTTATCTTCTCTGTTGTGGAGAACTTTGCCAGACTTATGCTTATTATACAGTCACATATATTATGTGAACATTACAAAAAATCCTGCAGAATTGTAAAAAAAGAAAAAAAAAGATATGACTACACTCTGTTACTTCCTCTTGAATGTTCTCATATCACACAGTGACTCGTGTTAGTTCCCAAATGTGTGTGTGTGTTGCTAGGCAGATTTTTTTTCTTTTTGGTGGTGGTGGTGGTGGGGGGTCTCAGTTAGTATTTATGACACTGACTCATATTGTAAGCACGTGTCTGCATGAGTATGCAGCACATACCGGTTGAAGGGGCACCTTTCTGTCCATTCTCACTTCCTTCTTTGGATTTTTGAGGCTCCACATCCTGCTACACACAGCATAACACACACACACACACACAGACGTGAACAACACAGCAGTCAACAAGTTTAACAAGTCACAAATTTATAGAAAGCCCTGTTACACATTATCTTTTCTGTTAATTAGTGGACAAAGTCTGTGTGTGAGTGTGAATGAAATAAATATGAGAGGCTCAAACTGTTCAAACAGTTTGGACTAAAGACAGATTTAAATTTAAAAGTATTATTTGTTAAATTTATTTCTGATTATAAATCTTGATTCCTGTATTTTATTTTATTTTTTTAATTTATCAACGATAACTCCAGTCAACTCTTTAACCCGTACTGAATTTGCAGTGATGTCATAAAATGTTGGATTTGTTTAGGGAACTAGCAAGTGAATACTGCGAGACCTGTACTGAAGTGAAACACAAATTTGTGACCACTTCCTTTGTGGTACGTGAAATAACAGAACACTGAAAATGTTTATTTTCATGGACATCGAGTTAATTTTAACTAAAAGGGAAAACCTCATAAATGTCATTGTCAGTTCCCTTATGATTTTTCCAAAGGGTACTGACAATGATTTGAGGATCTACATAGTCATGCATAGCAGCGTGACTGAGGCATAGGTCTATGCAAGTCAGTCAAAAGTCTGCGACCCTTGTATGTGTCTCTTTGCAACCAAAAATGGTAATCAACAACTCTAAAGTATGACGTCACTTGAAACTTCAAAACAAATTCGCTATGAGTGTACTTTGTGTTATGCATGAGTTCTGATCAGTTGTTTATAATTTAATTTGTTGTTTAGGTTGTAAAGTTGGCAGCATTAATCTCTTTTTGTCTTTTGTTGTTGCTGCGTTTTAAAGAACAGTAAAAAGAGTTGGCTTCCACCCCGTCAAAATTGGTTGTTCATCCAGTTTATGTGCTTTGGCGCCGACCCCGGTGTATAGTACAACAATCCAAATGTTGAATGTTGCATCAAACACTTAATATCCTCAATAGTTGTCATGTGGGCTGTGTAGCAAAAAGATTAAGAACACTAAACAATTTTCCACCAGCAGGACTGAAGATAAGTTACCAGCAATGATTGAAGCTTGATTTAAGACTGTGCTACCCTGTTAAACTCACAAATTACACTAGTAAGAATTCAGTGTGCTTATTGTACCACATGGAGAGTTTCCTGGCTGAAGTATCTAAATTAAGATACAGTCGTAGCCTAGAAAGTACCCCACTGTAAAACCACATCTTGTTATCCACACTATATTTATTATGCATATGTAAAAAAAAAGTGTACAGCCAAAAGGTGGATCATCACTGTCCAGATGGCAGCAAGGTGTGGTTGGGAGTTGTCTTTTGTTTTGGGCCTCTAAGCAGACACCTCATCTCATCCATATGCTCAGGTGCCAGTGATGATCTGAGGAGTTTCAATTACTCACTTCAGAGCTTCCTGGTCTTGGGCTGTGCACATGCCACACCAGCTTGTGATGTTTCCTCTTAAGATGCTCTTTATATTACCACTACAGCTCACTGGGTTGAGCAAGGCTCCAGGAGCTGGGCTTGTTTCTGGCCTGGATCCTCCCCCTGCTTTCCTCTCTATTCTCTACTGTCTTTGACCAATAAATAATATAAATGCAAACAAAATTATTAAATAAGAAAGAATCATATATATTATATTTACTGCTCTTCTGTACAAGCTAGCAAGAACTTTACTGTCTTTTGCCAGGCTAAGCTAAATCAACCATTGCTCTAACTTTGTAATCAGGCATTAGAATGGCTACTCACAGCAAGAAAGCACTAGAGTCTCAATGGGGTTTGACTGACTGCAAAATACTGAGTCAATTATATTTACCAGCCAAGTATGACCCCCCCCCCCCTTTGCATTCAAAAATGCTTTAAGTATTTTGTGGCACAGATGCAACAAGGTGTTGGAAATATTCCTCAGAGATTTTGTCCACACTGAAATGATAGCGTCACACGGTTGGTGCAGATTTGTTGATCTATAATGAATCTAGAATCTCCAGTTCAATCACATCCCCCAAAGGTGCTCTGTTGCATTGAGATCTGTTGACTGTGGAGGCAATTTAGGTATAATGAACTCATTCTGTTTAATGAATCAGTTAGAGATGATTTGAGCTTTGTGACATGGCGTGCTACCATGCAATAAGCAGTCATTAGGAAAATCCCAGGAGATCAGCAGTTTCTTAAATACTCAGACCAGCACGCCAGGCTCCAACAATCGTGCAGCATTCACAGTCACTGAAACCACCTTTCTTCCCCATTCTGATGCTCAGTTTGAACTTCAGCAGGCTGTCTTGAGCATGTTTACATATCTAAATGCATTGAGTCCCTGCCACGTGATTGGCTGATTAGATATCTGTGTTAATGAGCAGTTAAAAAGGTGTACCTTACAATGTCGCTGGTGAGCTGGCATTTTGTGTCAAGCACAGTGTTGATCTGCTAACCTTATCAGGGCGTCGGAATATATCTCGAACATCAGGAAGTTGTTGCCGGTTACGTCGCCTTAAGGTCTGCTGCACTGATGCCACGCGACGTTCTACGGCTGCCGCCTGAGTCCTGGTGAGCGTGGAAAGGAAAACTGCACTGTCTTCTTCCTGTCAATACATAGATTAAGATCAAACACAAACTTAAATCTATTTGTTGTTTTCACACAATGTTTTACATTAGTCCATCTTTTTTTCTCTCATGTACATGTTTATTTGTATAAGAAGGCTTCAAACGTGACAAAGAATAAATGCTTATTTAAGATCTGACCTGAAAATACGGAACTGATTAACTGTACCTGGACTAACTTCTTATTAATTCAATAAAAGATATATGATTGTCACCTGATCATGATCCACTGTGATTGAATGATCAACAAGCCGCGCTAGACCTGCTTCTGCAAGCCACGCCTCCTCCTGCTCACCCTCTGAAAGAGACAAACAGAATGAGCAATACTGAGAAGGGAAGATGATGGGCAATTCCCTACTTGGTTGCTGAGATGGTGCGGCGTTGCTTAAACAAATCTACAGGTGCAGGAAAGGGAAAGGAGCGACCACATACACAAATGGCTTACATATTCTAACAGGAAGAGCGCGTTTACGCTAGAAAACAATAGTCTTCACACACTAAAGGCTAAATATGACTGAAGAAATGCACAGGAAGTGCATTCCTACTGTGCAAGCCAATGCAGAGCCAGTATCCACAAGTCTGAGCTGGCCCAGCAGCGGTGTGTGATAAACAGCTGGTACTTACGTCCCACATGAAACTACTTCAAAACGAGACCCTTAATGTGTTTCCAAACTGTTTAAACAGAGATGCGAATGACGGCAAACGAGCAGAAAATGAGTATAAACATCGGGGTCTGAGGGAGACATACAAAGTGTTACATAAAGAGATGAGTGAAAAGACTGAGCTTTCAGTGAGGAATTCCTCTTCCAGTATAGAAACAGACTTTTACATTAGAATTTGTTTGCGTCTGGACCAGCACATATGTCCAAATAAGTCTACGATCCAAATTTTCCTTCATCCTTTAATGTGTATCTCACCTTCAGGAATTTTCTGCGATTCCTCCTCTTGAACTTCTCCCTCTCCCCTCTCTCCTGCGCCGCCCGAGAATGAAATATTCTCCACCTCCTTCCAATAGTCGTCCATCTGCAGCTCGTCCAAAGAGTCCTTCAAAATGAGCAGACGTGCAGAAAAATGAGGTTTTAAGCTCGCAGTTTCAGCTTCTCTGCCCCGTTTCAGCGATTAATAATTCATTTCAACGATCTTCCAGATATGATCCACAGAGATAATGAAGTAGACAGGTCTCTCAACTGGTCTCAACAAGTCTAGATGGTGGCAGCAACTGGCTGCGCCAACTGTCTGCTCTCACATAACACACATACCACACACACACACACACTTTTCATAAAGTGTATAAGAATTAAAGCAAACCCAAGAGCTTGCGTACTGTGTCACTCCCAGTGCAACTAAGAGAGGGTCAAAATACTGTACATCCTACCAGAGAGCTGTAAAATACTAAAAAAAATTCCTATACAGCGGAATATTGTAGGAATGAAATGAAGTATTTGCCCCAACAGACTGAAAGTGAACAAAATCTGCTGGCTACCTGAGAGTTGTAGCGCTGACATGCAGGCGATGGTCTCGACCTGGAATTGTGGCTGTGCCTGGGGCTGTGGCTGGAGCCAGTCTTGGGGCTGGATCCAAGCTTGGGGCTGGAGGAATGCTGGATTGCAGAATTTTGACTGGGCAGTGACATTGGCTCCGTGCTGCTGGTTTCTGTGCTGCCAGTTTCTGTGCTGCCAGTGGTAGAAGAAGCAGAAGTGCCTCCTTGTTGTCCATTCTGGCTGTGTTGCAGGGTGTACTGGCCTGTTTTGCGGCTGGAGACACAAACAGACGAGCAGGGGAGAGGTTCATGAAACAGGTACGTAATGGACAAAAGTTATAAATTGAGTCATAGGAGTTCATACACTTAGCTGGATATAGCTGCGTAAGGCATTGATTTGCTTATTTTGAAATGCTAATTTATTAAGATTTTTATTTTTTGTGTACCATTGAAATATCAGTGTCTGTGATGCAGAGTAGCAAAAGAGGATCCCAATAAACTAAAGAAATAATATGGCAAGCCAGCAAAACGTATCATCTTGCTATCATAGTGGTCATGATGTAAGACGGGGCAACTAGGTTTCTCTTGTAGCTGCGTACTTTGGACTTAGTAGTGACAGATGCCTTCCACCAGCACTTATTGGAAACATGCTCTGTAAGTACACAGGTGTGTATGCACTGATATTTCCTGTACCTTTAATGACATGAAAACAGGGCGATACAGTAACTTTGGACACGCTGGTGAAAGGCTCCAACTTAAGTTAAGCTATTAGCAAGGTCGTTTCCTAATCAGTCAGCTAATGATGCCAGCATTTGCTTGGAATAAAAATAGCACATCTCGCAGACCTTGGACTTTCTGCTATACAAACACTGCAAACAAAGTTTATCACAAGGCATATTAGTGTGGCTTAGCCTAGGTTAGTTGAGATGGTGTAAACAGATAATACCTGCTAGAAATATCCTACTGATATATCAAGTACATTACTCTAGGTATACAATTTATCTGAACATTCCACCTTCCACATACAGTATTTCAATATCAATACTGTGTGTCATTACATCTTCCTGCTCCAATAATATATTTTTAGTCCTCTGTTTCTCCTAAAAGCCTCTCTCTCATCCTGGTTCTGCTTGAGGTCTTTTCCTCTTAAAAAGGAGTTTTCCCTTCCCATTGTCACCAAGTGCTCGGTCTTAAAAGGGTTGTCTGATTGTGACAGTTTTCCCTCTAATTTTGTGGGGTCTTTACCTTATGATATAAAGCACCTTGAGGAGGACTGGTGCTTTATAAATGTTGCAAATAATCTGATGACATCACAATAGATCAGTGCAGACAGATCAGAGGTAGACTGACATCAAAATGGGGAAAAATAATATAACTCTGATACTGGCTAGCTGGCCAATTAACAATTTTGTAATTCACTACAGTAAATGCAACCGATTTAAGATGTTCCAGGACTGCTTACTATGAACTTCTTTAAATTTGACCACAACATTAGCAACTAAAATGGACTTGCAACCAAAAAATGTCATGAAAAATATGAGTTTATATTGACGATAACACAGGCCTAGTTCAGGTCAGTGTACTACGTTAATACAATTAGTTAATTGGAACAAGAAAGATGAGTTATAAAGATGAGTTACTGTTTATTCTTTTTTTTCCTGGTACACAGATATCACAGGCACAGGTGTCCCTCCAGTAAAAGGTAGAATCAAACCCAAACCCAGCGAGTGCCACTCACTTTTTTCCCCCCTTGGAATTTCAGCTCCCATCACACTGACAAAAGGCCTCTTGTAACATGTGCATTTTTCTGCTGGATTTGAAAGCACACACTAAAACTGAACATTAACAATATAGAAACTATTCATTTTTATGTTTTTTCTTGCTGATTTTAAATGTTGAATGCAACATTTCTTATGTATTTATTCTGCTTGTGCCCACTAATAAAGACACAAAGTTTTCATACCTGCTGTACTACAATTAGTAGCACCTCTGTTACTATATATTGTGTAATTACAACATCCAGGAGAAGAATAAGGGGAAAACGCTATTACATCAGCTTATTGAAATGTCCCAGAGCATCAGCATGGATTCTAAACTGTGCCAACAACAGCAGCAAAGCTTTCTTCAATTATAAGATTGATTAAGCATGACAACATTTGTCTCTCTTTCCTTTAAGCAACAAGAGTTATATTGAGCAAGCCACTACACTTGTAGTGCAAGTGAAGCTCCTTAAGGGTTTGTGGTTTCGGTGTCACACATCAATCAAGCTGAAGTGCTGCTTTCAACAATCTTGTCATTCATCCATCTTTTTGCAAATTATCAGTGTCATCTCATTTACCCAAAAATATAGAGCTGTACACCCATCAGCAAGGCTGTTTAAAACATCGGACACCACGACAATAAAACTGATTGGAACAGGCCCCTCAATTAAAAAACTACAAGTATGGCTCCTGAGTCCGAACACAGTTATTCCCGTTTCTATTAAAGGGTGCTGTCATGCACCAATATAGACCTAATATTTCAAATGTATGCTTGAGAATCATTATAAAGCTCTCAAATAACAAAACAATGACTTATTAGGTGTTTGTGAGAGATGACATGTTTAGTCTGTATATACAATATGTTTATAAAGCATTAAATCACTAATAAATGGGACATTAGGTCAATTTCAATACAGTATAACACAGCAAGAATACCAAAACAAAAAAGTCCTATATAACTAATATTTAAATGTATTTTATATTAGAATTATATAAAATCACAATAACTTCACTTTGACATATGCTAAAGCCAACAAAGAAAAGGAGGGAGAAGAAAATCGTGTAAAGTAAAGTTGCCCTTTGTGCAAACAAATGATTTACTTTCAGGTAATGAAGCTAAGCAGAACGTACACAAAAATGCAAACACGTGCAAATGTTCCAACACGCGTACATTAACTCTGCACATATTCACACACTCATGTACACAGGTGTTCAAAAGCAAAAGATAAGCACCAATGACTTTTAACTGAAAACTGCAATTTTCTACAAATCTCCAATGAAATGGAGGAAGTGAAAATCAGTTACTCCCAGGGACTAAATGGGATTTCAGACAGAGCGGCACTGAGCTGATGCTCTTTATTAATTAATTTGGAATTATTACCCCAGTATTACCCTGAGGGTTCGTGCTGAGCTACGGCCACATACCACAGCAGACTTCCTGCAACACCGAGTACAACAGAGCCATAAAAACACAAGGATTTAGCTGGAAGTTCTGTGCGATACCACCGACTTCTCTTTATACTTCATCTGTGGTTTTAATTTAAAAAATAAATAAATAATAATAATCCTCTCCCAGTTCATGTCCATGTTGCCTTTAAAAGTCCAGGAAGTGTGATGCTTTCATGTGAGGAAAGACAGCGTTTTCTGATGTACCTCAGAAGATGCGTTTACCCTGAAAGCAGGCAGAGCTATGAGCTCACCACGAGTTAATCGTTTACATATGTTGATTCAGAGCTTCACGATGAACAGTTGGACTAACTCATAAATCAGAGACGAGCAAACAAACACACACACCAAAACGTGCACATTACTTTATCGGTGTTCAAATTCATAAAAGGCGTAAAGCAGCATTTGTTTTTTCTTTACAGTACATTAGATTTACAATGGAAAACATGTTTAAGCCAAATGTATGATTATGCGTCAAAGTGTCTAGCAATTAGCTAATTTTAGTAGTGAAAATAATATCGACTAGTTGGATTGCTGACTGTTTTTGTAAAGACTAAAAAGTAGAAACAAGTTCTGTATGAGTTATATGCAGTAAGATTTAAAATTCTGGAGACCTGTGGGAAACAGATTTCCAGTGTAGTCAGTGGATATCCAGGCCAACATTTTCATTTCTGTCCAGGGGTCAGTGTCTGAAACGTGATTGTTTGATAGCATTGTGACTAAAAGCGGACGACAAACAGAAACCAGAGAGTTACCTGTACCAAAGGTCTTATTACCTACAGACTCTACACATTCCTAACCTGTTTATAGGGGTTTTATGATCCCCGGTCAATTTGATCAAACCCAGCTGTACTTTGCATTTATTAAACTGTGACTTCCCAGGTTCATAGGGTTTCAGAATAAATTGGTTCCTCTGGAGCTGCCAGTTTTGTTTTAAGCACTTTTGTGTTTGTTTGAAACACTTTTGATAATTGAGAAGTTAGCGTTGCTGTGGTAGACTTCTCAGTTCCTGTGGAAATGTGGCAAACGTCATGTCTGCTGAACATTGGCAAGGTTAAAGTGACACTGTGAGTATCATGCCAAGCTGGTTATCATTTAGGCATTTGCCTGCATTTTAATAATTGTATCTGACACTCAAACTCAGAATCTGGCAAAAATGAACTTCAGATCGTCAGCGATCTAACTGGGTAAGACACTCCTGCCACATTTTCATTTCAATACAATCATGTCATTCATGGAAATGTATTTACGACCTTGTTAAAAATTAACCTAAGGTTGTTGATCACTAACAATCAGTTTAAACCCAAAGTTCAGGTCTGCCTCCTGTTTGTGTCTTCCTACAGTGTTAAAGTCAAGGTCGCAAAGCACACATCAAATTAATGCAAAGAAATTTGTTTAAGGCTTTGCATACAACATCACTTTGCTTGCTTATGCACACACACACAGTCTGAGAGGCTCAGCAGGCTGCCCTTGTGAGCAAAACAAACACATTCTCACTTTGGCACACGTACAGTACATATACATATTATCTTTGAAGTATATAGAGTGCTGCAGTGGTGTGTATAATTGTTCTCGGTACCTTTTTCCACACCTTTTATCAGCTGCTTAGAGCTGCTGACAAAGACAGATTGCGCAAGGCCGTGTGTGCGCGCGTGGACTGAACACAGGCTATAAAAATCAATCCCATGCTGTGAGCTGCAAACAGGAATGAGAGAAAACAGTGGCACACACAAAGAGCCAGTTCAGCACACATGAGGTGAACATGAGTCAAGATCTGAGGAAGCGAATTTCCCACATGACCAGCGTGACTTTATGAATCACTCCAGTGGCACAAAACATGATTTGGTGGAGTAAATGTAGCTTTAAATGAATCAAAGCAGATGTTATATTCGCAATTTCTAACAATTTATTAAAATTCCATCTGATCTATTCAAGAAGTAACAGCTATTATTATGTTAAAGACATACGATCATATTAAATATGGAGTAAGTTACAGCCTCGGCCTACAGCATTAAGATGAAGCTAATATTTTAAAGCATTTGTAAAACAATCTTCTACTCTTACTATAAAACACCAAATCTCTACATTTTTGCCCACCAACTCCTTCCTATACGATCTTGAGTTCAGTGACCAAACTTGGCACACGGGTACATCTTAGGTCCTTGAAGGTTCTTATCTATCGCATATATTATGACATCACCACATTGCATAGCAACAACATACCAATAGGCTAAAATGACCCTTTTATTTTTACTATGTAAGCGCCTCTAACACCTTAAAAAGCATTGTATTATATTAATTTGATGATAAAATCTAACTTATATCTACAAAACTTAAATATTATGATATATATGCAATCATGTTGCCAGGCAACTACTTAAAAGTGGACAAAAATCACTGACCGAACAATACTGCAGCACGTACTTGTACTTTGACTTGAGCAGCCATTTTTCTCTTGCACTTTAATTTTACCCATGTTTGGTGTCAGATACAGGGCTTGTTTTCACACAGCTATTGGGATTGACTTCTGACATATTGGGAAATGTTTATTCACTTTCTTGCTGATAGTGAGATCAAAAAGATAACACGCTCGTGTCTGTACATGCTGTAAAGAGAAGCTACAGGAAGATTTATCCCAAATTAAAACATCTGGCTTGCTTGTAAAATAATTAATCATATTTCAATTGTATTTGTTTAATAGGATAAAAAACACCATATGTGGCTTTTGCTTTGAATGTGAAGATATCCCTTTATAAACAACCTAAAAAAAATATTGTCCATAATGTACGACATAAAATTATATAGGAGTGCTTGTTTCAAAACTGACTTTGTAAGGGGAAGACAATCAAACTTATTTTTAAGGCTTCAAAACACAAAGTGAACAATGGGCAGCTGAGGAAAAGGGAAGAGGATGACAAGTGTTTGTGTGTCTGTCCGTGTGTGCACGTGGGTGTGGTATTCCCATTTAGACCAACAGATGCCAGCTGCTCTTTCTGAAGACAGAGCCTAGCTCTGTTTCCCCGTCTTACACAGTTGCTGGTGTCAGCAATGACCCACTGGTTGAACAAATTATCTTCTTGTAGTTCTAATGAATCGACAATACATGACCTATCCATGTCTGTTATAGTACTCCTGATTACTAACTCCTTTGTCATGTGTTTTTCTGTAGTATTCAGTTTTAGCTGCATCTCCTTAATCCTCAGCTCTTCTGTTTGTAATTTGTTTATCCTTACAGGTGCCAGATTTGATCTGACCGATATGTGTTATACAGAACACAGCTGTGTGTTTGCACCCTCTGTGTTGTTGTAATTATTTTGGCCTGATGCCTTGTAACCTTTCATTTATTTCACTTCCTGTTGTAGTGCTCTGTTGTAGAGCTAAACTGTCTGTTTTGTCACGCTAAACTTTGGGAAGTAGTGTTTTATACCAAGTCAAACGAAGCCAAAAGGTAAAGTGCCAAAAATTCCAGTTTCTCAAAATGCTGCCAGGCTCCAAGAGCGAGTCAGTCCCCACAGACCCCCATAATTCCTGAGATTCTGAGAACTGTACAACGGATTGAAGCTTTTTAAGTCACTGAATCTGGAACTGGTGCTGTTGATCGAAGGGTCTGTCCTGTCCAAAAAAACTGTGCTTATTGTCTGGGCACTAATAGCTGGTACATCTATAGATGTACCAGCTAATGCTAGCTAGCATTAGCTGCTAAATTAACATCCAGACTCTCATTCATGTATGGTTTATAAAAAGAAAAACAAAGAAAAGAAAAAAGAATGATGCATTAGCCACTATGCTAAGGCCACTGCTTCAAGAGTAGTCCAAAAATAATAATGACATCACTTTGGTTACAACCCTCTTTTATATACAGTCCATAGTTTATATATGGCAATGGAAAATGTGATATAATAGTGTAAAGTTTCCTTGCTTGAATGTAACAAATAAAGACATCAAATGCGAGACTTGACACATTATGTCTCTCTGGCATTTCCCGATGAGGGGAAACAATGACTACAAAACTAAGCCTCCGCACGTCAACCTAGACAGGATACACATACTCTGCTTGGGAGGTGAGACAAAGGCAGCCTGTAATGTGATGCTGCTTTTCTTTTTTCTTCTAGCTACCTGGACAAGCCATCTGGAACACGCACAGAGATACACACCTACGCACAGGTGTGCGTGTTTGAATCCCAGCTGGGGCTGTTTACTTTTACCAGCCCACAGTTGGTGACGGCAGGTGTTTGCTGATGTAAATGAGCAGACTTCACATCCAGCTCAGCCTGTATGAATCAGCAAGATCCGTTATAAATAAAAGAGTAGCTATACAGTTGTTTCCGTAACACCTTAGTTCTCATTCATCGCTGCCCCAGCGACAGCACCTCTTGAATTACTGAGTCTCTTCCTCATTGTACAAGCAGACAAGAAGGTTGTCAAACCATTAAATAAAACAATAAGCCAGAAACTTAAGCTATGAAATCCAGACAAGGCATGACTACATTCTGCTGCATGAAGAGAACATCAAAACACCAAATCAGATGATGTTTTTCTGGTGGAGACTGGTCACATCGAGCACTAGATTTGAAAAATCTGTGTAGGAAACAGTGACTACTGCCCTGGAGGTTTGTGGCAGCCCAACATGTAATTTATCAGTCATACATTTTACTAACCACATGACATCACAGACAATTATCATTCTGGCCTTATATTCCCACTGTTGCATGGCTCCATAGTGTTTTTTTGCCTAACAAGAGAAAGGTTACTTTTGGGGTTGCCTCAGGAAGGGCATCCGGCATATATAAAAAAAGAAAAATCTGCCAAGTCAAACATGTATGGTTGCTCCTATGTGAATAAGAAAGCAGTTAAAAGTAGTTTCTGTATACTTTGTTACAGTTATGTCTTCAGACACTTCCGAATTATCCTGGTTTTAAACTAAAAACCAAAAGCTTTAAAGTGCAGCAACACAGGCCAAGTATAGAATAACTCTACACCCAGCTTCTATATTTTAAGTGTCAGGGATTTTCTGTTTTGAATCACAGAAAGCTGACTGTCCCATATAGATTATTTGTTTTAAGACATCCTTACAGCTGTTATTTTCATAATAGAACAATCTGTGTAATATAACATGATTTTTTTCTGTTTAAGCTGATGGAAACTAGTGAACAGGATTTACCACAGCCCAGAAGTGTGTCACCAACCACACTGACTAGGGGAATGGGATATATGAAGTACGAGCTAATTTAATACTTCTGCATTTGAGTCTGCTCACTGCTTATAAAACTAGCACTTCGCAGGGGAAGACTTTTCGTAAAGCTACAGTGCTAAGGAAGAGCTGTGGATTAGGTGTGAAATCTTGGCCAGCGGAACAAAACCAAGGTGAAACTTGTTATCTGCTGATTAGGAAAAAGCATAACCAAAGGCAAAGGGCGGAGTTAGGCCAGTGGGAACATAAAAAATGTGGACTGCCTGCAAGCGCAGTACCCCGGGCCACTGCTGGGTTCAAGTTAACGCAGTTAACACTCCGTCCATAGCTGAAGTTCAAAAAAGAAAATGAGGAAAATTAGCATTATCAACGTGACCTTTGCTCTCTTTCACACACACTTCTATCAATGGTCTGTAAGGACGGCATTACAGCTGCACACACTCCCACCTGTGTACGGTGTGCTCGGCGTCCGGTACCGGCGGACAGCTGGACTCACACGGTCCAGTTTGCGGCAACAGTTCCGCGTTGCTGTGGTAACCCGTTAAAACCACTCCCTGTGACTCCATCTGTTGCCGGCTCATGTTTCTCCCGCTTTTCGTCTTTCTTCTATTTTACACACGGTTATGACATCCGATCGCTAATCGATAGATAATCACTTTATCCGTGTATTCCTTCCATCTGTATGAGGATTTGTTGCCGACTCATTCTCACATTTTACTCTCCTCCTCCTGGTTCTCCTCCTTCTCGTCCTCTCGGCTTCGTGTTATCGTCTTTCTCTACAACTTGTCGGTGTGTTTTCTCAGAGGCAGCGCAGGACAGGGGCTGGATTACACTCACAGACCAGCTCCGGGATTGGCCCAAACCCCGCAGAGCAAAGTTTCCGATGTGACAGCGCACCCAGCTGCTCTGACAGGGTACTGAAAGCTTCCTGTACAAATAAGCTCAAGGGGGTTTTTCGAGACGCCTCCATACATCTTCCCAGTAAACACACTTTTCTCCTTAGATTTGAATTATCATCTATCATTTATACACACACACACACACACACACACACACACACACACACACACACACACACACACACACACGTATTAACAGCTTGTGGCACCATTTTTAAAAAGTTGTAAAGCAGGACAATTAAAACCATGTTTCCTATATTTTATAAAGATGGTAACTTTACATGCATTTCATGTAATGTCAACATGGTTCAATCTAATCTGGCTCCACATTGTGTCTTTTGTCCCGTCTTCCTTTCCTCACCCTCAACCCCTGGCACCAGATAGCTGACCCTATCTGAGCATGGTTCTGCTGAAGGTTTCTCCTGTTAAAAGGGAGTTTTTCCTTCCCAAAATTTCCAAGCACTTGCACATAGGGGTCATCTGATTGCTGGTGTTTTTTGGGTTTTTTTAGATTATTGTAGCTGTATTACTTCACCTTACAATATAAAGCCCCTTGAGGCTGTTGTGGTTTGGCTGTATATGAATAAAACTGAATTGAACTGAATGATGTTAAAATCAAAAGTTTGACTACTTTTTAAATTTATACTGCTGATAATTCACATTAAATGTTATAAAATAACTAGATTTAACATTTAGTTTTACATTAAAGCAATAACATTTAACAGTTAGAGTGAGATGTAAAAAGGTTGTCGTGAACATGGTTATAAGTGACCTTAAAAACATTTTTAAAAAATTTAATAAATTTCAGCAATCTACAACCCGTACAGCTAGTGGGACTTAAATGTATGTTATTTGCTCTACTATTTACAACTTTGATTAGGTGGAAGTCAGTGCTCAGTGTTTTTCCACTCTGGATTGATAATGAGCAAAATAAAACTTCCTGCTAGTTTCAGCCATACAGCTTAAGGGTTCTTTAGCTGTCATCTTACTGTTTTGCAGCTGTTGTTTTAAAATACAGCCTAGGGTTCAAGTTCAAGTTTGTGGGCAGCTGCTTTGGCTTTGAAATGAAGTAGTGTTTCTAATATGCAGCTTTGCAAATACTTGAGGGTGTTCACACACTGACCTGAGCCTGCATTATATTAATATCCTGCAAGTTTATACTGGCACCCCCAGGAAAATTGCTTGGAATCATTTTTGGATAACATAACATTTCTAGTAACCACAAATTCTAAACAATAGCTTTTAATATGTGAATAACTAAAAAAGCTACTTGTCACATTACTGTTCAATATGCACAACTACAATATAAAAGGTAAACCGACTACTTTTTTTCTGTGTATGCTGTTATATATGCAGTGTATACTACATGCTTATAACTGTATCATATTTCAAAGGCCCAGAGGCAGTCAGAGCTGATCACAGCACATGCACAGCAGGTAAACTACACATTTGATCCTAAATTTTGAGCACTTACAGGTAACACACATCACATAGCATGTGACCTATGTTTAAAAATGAAAAGGGTTACATACCCATATGCACACACCGGTGTACAAACACAAAAACATTGCTAATTCCTTACCTGAGCCGGAGGTAGTATGTGAATCTGGAGACCATTGTTTTGTTGCCTGATTGAATTCAGTAAAGCTTTGTTTCACAAAGCACAACCTACTCACCATGTGGTGGGAGTTGATAGAATAACTGACCCACCCACACAGTGAAAATTGGATTAGCCAGAGAAGTAAATTAGATTTTTGTGTACCTCCCCACCTCTGAGGTCACTCAACTCGGTCTCTCCATGACTTCAGTTTTATTTATCATTCACTTACTTCCTGCTTTGTTTCTTCCCTGTATCCCTCACGCTACCTCCACTTTGAGATCACTTTCATTTGGGCCTAGAGTACTGACGGCCAAAGGCGGTACGAAGGGCATCTATAACAGTAAATCTTTCAAATAAGTTTTGAAAAATGAGATAAAATTGGTAATTTTAAAAAAAAATCTACACTCCTAATAGCTCAAATAGTCCAATATCATCACAGGTTTGTTACAAACATTGCTCAGTTATGACCCTGGTACCTGCTACACTTCAGCAGTAGTATCAGAAAGGGCACCCCCTGCTGTCACTGGAGATCCTTTCGCAGGTAATTAGGTCAAGTGAAGCTCACAATTAAGCGCAAACCCTTAATGTAGCTCATCTCCCCACTCCTGTAAGCCCCCTACCCCATCTGCTTCAGTAAGAGAAAATGAATCCTGTCTGGACTGCCAGGATGGAAAAAAAAACAAGCCCAACAGCAGTTTTAATATTAGAATTACACCCATAAAATCTGCCTACAACAGATTAGCTTGTGAGCTAATAAACTGAAGATGAAATTCAAGATGAGAAAACCTTAGTTTCCAGTTAGTCAACAAAGACAAACTCTTCTAGAAGTGAACATTGTATTTTTTTTATTATAATCATCTCAAGATCCCAAGCAAATGCTTAATACTCCAGCAAACATGCAAGGAATATGTACAGCAGGAGTCCAAAGGAGAGAAAGGGTACTAATGAGAAACATTATTTAACAAAATATCAAAACAACACTTAATTTGAGATAATTTTGAAAGAATTGAAACAATGATTACAACCCAACTCCCTTCATAAGTAGAAAACAAATTATGAAAAGAAAACATGGTGAATCTTGAAACCTGCAACAACAAACAGTGCAATAACTGAGGTGAAAGACGAAGTCAAAGACGATTTGTCCGTGCAAATGGCAAAGACTCATGAGAGCTGTAGTTTGTGTCAGATCATACAGTTAATGTTTGGTTAAATGATGAGATCCAGATCAGTAGAAGGAAACTAACCACAAGATTTTACTTTGAAACAGTCTAGTATTTTTTTTTTCATGGCTTCATTAAAGGTTATTATACAGAGTGTATTTATTATAGTTTATTTGTGACGACGGGTGTAGCAGGTTTAAGGGAAAAGGACAGTTACTGGCACATCACACGGAAGTCATTTTAAAATGTTAACCCTCCCATGGAGAGGAGATTAAAACATATGAAAACCAGACAGAATGAATGAACAGGATTTCTCACCTCCTCCTCCTGCTGGTCCTCACATTTTCACTGAGCCCTTCAGCTCTCTGAACATCTTTGAGTACAAGTCTTTCTCTTTGTCCAAGCTGTCTTTATAGCACCTGGAACAAGAAAATGACACGTGAATATCTTCCGAGTGGTTTCACAAATGTTACAGAAGACAGTTATGATCCACTATGAGGAACACCTTGCTTGTACTGGGCTGTACCTCTTTTTGCCTTGTGTGAGCTTTGTGACATAGTATAATATCCTGCGGGAAGTTGTGGATTCAGATATGCTCTTCTGCACACATTGGCTGAGTAACAACTGGTTATTCGAGTTACTGTTGTCTTTTTAGCAGCTTGTAGCAGTCTGGCCAATGAGGCAGAAAACCACTGCTTACTGTTCATTTTCCCTTTTTTGGATCATTTCCTTTTAAACCCCAGAGATGGCCGTGTGGGAAAATGCCAGTAACTCAGCAGTTTCCAAAATACTCAGATCAGCCTGTCTGGCACCAACAATCATGGCACGTTCACAGTCACCTAAATCACCTTTCTTCCCCATTCTGATGCACAGTTTAAAGTTTAGCAGGTAGTCTTGACCATGTATACATGGCTAAATCCAGTTTCTGCCATGTGATTGATTGATTAGACGTTTGATAGACCTTAACGAGCTGTTGAAGCAGTTAAACAGTGCACCTAAAAAGTGGTGGGTGAGTGGAGGCATTAATGTAAAATTAATGTAATAGTCACAGTTGTGTGGACAGACAGAGGGCTCTCGGTCAGGTAGCTGTTACAGTTTCAGCGCACTGCTGTGCATACTGCTGCGCACAGTAGGGCTGCTCAATTAATCGAATTTTAATCACGATTATGATCTGGGCTTTCAACGATCATTAAAAATGACTGAGCCGATTATTAGCCCCTCCCTCGTGCTTTACTCTCGCGCTGCTCCGTGTGGCAAATCGAGCGCACCTCTCTGCATTTCGAACACGTGTCACAACAATTAAGAGCAGCAGTCCCCAACCTTTTTTTGCGCCACGGACCGGTTTATGCCCGACAATATTTTCATGGACCGGACTTTAAGGTGTCGCGGATAAATACAACAAAATAAAACTAGTACCAGTACCGGAAAAAATAAAATTTATTCATAACACACGTGAAAAGACCCAGGAAAACCGAGTAAACGATAAAAACAACAACAAAATAACGCTGAAAACCGATTAAAAACCCTGAAAACTATACATTTCACACCTGAACCTCAACTCTCGCGGCCCGGTACCAAACAACTCACGGACCGGTACCGGTCCGAAGCCTGGGGGTTGGGGACCGCTGATTAAGAGGACCCGAGGGAAGCTCGGAAAGCTAAGCAGAAGTTATTTGGAGAGGAGAGTGACTGCCGTTGGTTGAAAAGAGAGGAAAAAAAAACTTTATGGGTTCGCGGAGTCAGACGTGGATCAAGTAGACACAGTGTGAAAACTTTGCTACAGTGTCGTAGCTGCACCACAGAGCAACACTGCAAAGTTCACTAAACATAGATGTTTACATTTTTCATTTATTTTTTATATTGCAAACATTTGCACTGTTATCAGTATTTGCACACTATTTTATATTATTTTTTGACAATCTTTAAAGTCATTATTCAACACATTGTTATTGTTAAAAAAATATCGTCAAATAATCGAGATCTCAATTTCAGTGAAAATAATCGTGATTATCATTTTTGCCATAATCGAGCAGCCCTAGCGCACAGGCCAGGAGAAACAGCTGAAGCAGCATTTATTCTAAAGTCATTAAAATCATCTTACATTGTCACTTTCCTCAGAAGGTTGTTGATGTCGCTGTCAAAGGGCTTCTGTGCTTGAGCAGATGTGAGGCAACACTGAGCACTCGCATACTCATGCAGCTCCAGGTAAGCCTAAAAGAAATGTGATTAGTGTATCAAACTGCATCTTTAACTAAGTTAATATGTTGTGGGAGACTTGAAACATGAAAGTGTGAATAAAAATGATTTTGCTTCACGTTTTTCCTGTGTCATCACAGTGTTTAAACCCCCAGAGACAGTGAGGATTATTTATCTGACAGTCTGGAAGACCAACAAACAAAAGCCCCATCTTACCTGTCCACAGCGGAAGAGAGCCTTTGTGTTGGCAGAGTCTATCTCCAAGGCTTTGTTTCCATATTTCAGGGCTTTGTGCGGTCTTTCCAGGCGGAGCTCAGTGAGAGAAATATTCAGGTAGAGAGGAAGCAGAGCCATCTTGATCCTCTCCTTCTCTGAATCACTCTGTGTTTCCCTGTTTCCCAGCAGCGTCATAGCCTGCAGGCAAAGCAGAGAAATATAATAAAAAAAACACTTTCACCAAGAACAACTTGGCATGATATTAGCCATCGCAGTAAAACGTAATTAAAAATAAAAAAAAATTAACATACTTCAAAATGTACCTGTTTATAGCAATCTTTGGCATTGAAATATCGTTTCTGGTTGAAGAAACGGTTGCCAAAGCTCCGCAGTGTGTTGACAACTTCAAGAAGTGTGGACAGAGGAACGGTGTTTTGCTCCCCCTGAGGAGGAGAACAGAAATCAAAGACTGTTTCTGATCTGTGCAATAAAAGCAAAAAAGTAAAGGCTTTTAAGTATGTGTGGTAAAGATGCAGATCTGTCTGAGGTTGGTAGTACTAAACAGAGCACCTGCAGTTTCCCTACCAGACTCATTGCAATAAAGTCATCCACTTGTCCTGAGTCAAGGTAGTCGAGGATCTGAACCTCATACAGAACCACAGCTGCTGCGGGGATAAATGGAGGGCATCCCATTTCCCCGTAAGCATACTGAGGCTGGAGGAGGAACCGAGAGAACTCTCCTTTCTTCATGGTCAACAGACCCAGCTCCAGCCCGGCCAGTGTCACATCTGTTTGAAGAATGACTTTTAAAACTGGTATATTTCAGGCAGGAAAACAAAAAAACTCTCAGTTCAGCCATTGTAGAGCATTTCTCACCTCTCCCCAACTTCATCATCCGGGGGTATTTGAGGTTAGTGGTGGTTTCAAAAGGCTGATCAGAATATTCCAGGAATCCTGAGTAATGGACTGTGTGGAAGTAAAACCAGACCATCAGTGATGTAGCAGCTCAACCAGCTCACACAATTCACAGGTTATTGCCCATAAAATGGCAAACGTGACCTTCAGGGGACAACTGGGTGCAAGGTTCATGACAATCTGAACAACACTCTACAAGGAGTAGAGATTTTTGTGAATTGTGGCTAGACAAACTAAAAATCCTGACCTCACGTATATGATAATTTACAACTGTAAGAGGCTTTAACAAGAAATGTGTACTCATACATACTCAGTACTGAAGCGTTTTCGGGGACAGGCGGGCCCTCTCCTGGCTGTACCACCTCCTTCAGGATTCCTCCATCTCCTATGATGTCGTTCATCCGCGGACGTAGCTGCTCAAAAGGACTCTACAACGGAAAGAAGATTAAATGACACTTGGCAAAAGACACACAATTTCTACTCAAACACTGACCGCTGCATTCTTATGTGTGACACAAAGTTGGTATATTTGCTACTGAGATGTATGTGTACTTCAAGGACCAAAAATGTTCATAGTGTGAGTGTAAAAATGTTTTTGAGTCAAGTGTGATTTCATATGGAATGATTCATGACCTTCACATGACAGAATTGTGCAAATGTCTATAGCACCCTTCATTTCGTTACATTTTGTTTACAAGGAGCAAGAATTTCTCATCATTTTTTAAGTGGTTCCCCAGACTTTATGGAGGTCTTCAAAGGTTTTCTTTGCTGCTCTGCTATTTTACACATTTTAGTCCAGTCCTTGTACCTTTTTTTTCAAAGGAATGCTTTCTTATTTGTTTGTGTGTTTAGCCACTTAAAACTGACCAATTAATCATTCAAGAATAAAAAAGCCCCTAACTCAAGGCATGAAAGTGTTGCATATACACATAACAAACAACTTTACAAAGAACTGATTTTAAATTGTATCTTTATCCTTGTTACAAGCAGCTAATCACAAGAACACTGCACGGCATAGTTGTTTTCTTTAGTTGAAAAAAAAAAGAAGAAGACAAAAACATCCCTGTGCCCTCAAAAAAAGGAAAAGTGAACAAATGGAGTAAAATAGTGGTAGACCAGGCAAGGGTCACAAAGGGCTGTACACATACATACACGCACACACACACAGACACACAAAAAGAGTAAAATAAATACCAATATGAAATGGCATAATAGGCAGCAAAAAATGACACAATAAAATAGGCTGGCAGTTAAAAAAAATTAATAAATATAATTCTTAAAAGAAAATAAATCTTACTGCTTTTTAGCACACAGCTACAGTGAAAAAATAAAAGGGTAGTTGTAGTGGGAGACAAGGCTCCATCCCATCTAGCTTTTAGTCATTTACGATGAACAATATTGTGCCTGTGACAAAGACAGCAAGCAGCAGTGCATTTTTTTAATAAGCCGTTAAACACCTGGAATGAAAATCAGTGACATGGTCTTATGGTCTTAGAGATTAATCCCAGTCTGACATTTTTGGTTCAAATTGGTAGGTATGTTCAAAGAAATGTCAGGAAGGAAGGAGGTAGAACAGTGAGGCTCTGGGATGTTTTATAGATGACGATCTGATTGTAATACCTCATAAAATACTAGTTAGGAAACATCTTCATTTTTCAGCATGGCAATGATCCCAAACACCCACAGTCATGGACTGGCCTCCCCAGAGCTCACAGCTCAACTTTACTGAAACAGTGTGGGCGTATCTTGATAGAGAATAGAACAAACAGCAGCCAACATCCAAAGAAGAGCTTTGACCGTCCTCCAAGAAGCCTGGAGAACTATTTCTGAAGACTACTTAAAGAAATGAATAGAAAGCTTGGTTGTGTTGTTGACAAAAACGTGGTCATACCAAATACTCGTTACAATCGTGCAAACTCTGTTTTTGCACGTTTCAATAAATTGCTGCAACTTTTACTAGCAAAATATGAAGAAAATTTAATAAAAACCTTTGCACAGCTATGTGTGTGAGGTATTTGGAGTAAATACTGTTGACACTAATCACAATTCTCTTGCATGTAAAATCATTGTGTTGAACTGGCAGTGAAGTACATAACCAGCTGACACTTAAGGCTAACGGTGAACTGTACCTAATTCTACCAAGCTAGTTGTGTCATTTCAAACCTGGGCACTATTTAAAAATAATAGCCTACATAAAGAATATATGTTTTTTCTAGATTAGCTGTAATATTATATTATAGTGGTTATATTTTTTTTAGCAAAAATTCAAACTTTGCTAGCATTTGGTCAGTTAGCTGAGCTAGCAACTTTCAGGCTCGCTGACACATTTACTTACCGGAGACCTCGTTTCGAGCGGCTCCTCGTCGTTTATTAGCCTCCGCAAACTCGATATTAACCCGTTCCTTGACATTTACTTGGTGGTATGAGTTAAAACTGTTGTAAACAGCGCTGTTACACAGATAACTCTGTAAAGCCAGTTCCCTAGTTTGTTCTGGCGCTCAGGCTTGGGTTGATTACACCACGTGACCTTGACGAGCGGCCCAAACTGTGCGCAGAAGACGGTCCGGAAAACGTGTCTGTGCAATTTGTCTGCACATTTAGGTGAGCCAATGCCAACTATACACGGGGCTGGTATTACTAATCCCAAAACTGAAACTTTTAGCTTTTATAAATTCAGTTTATTTGGGAAGAGCACTGTATCATCCTCAGTCTGCAAATCCCGCCCTTAACAAGCCTTTTGAACTATTTTGAAACTGGGGTCTGTCTTGTTTTAACAGACACAAATCGTCATCCTACTTTAACTGCCCGTTGATATAAAAAAGACAGACTACAAATAGAGACACACAGATAAAAAAGAAAAGAAACAATAAAAATGTCCCTGTTCATAAAACTTTTAATTCAAATTCCAAACAGATTTTATAACAAACATTAAAGTTATTTTTGTGTAGATGTGCACTGAGTTTATTTAGACAAAACTGTGTAGCCACAGTTGAGCAACAAATTATATGTGAATATATGTAACAAATTCTGAAGCTTACACTAACATAAGAAATAATGATAATTTTTTTAAAAAAGACAAAAACTATCTATGCACACATATCAGTCAGTAGATTACAGGTAGTATATAATTCACAGTTTTTACAACTGTAACATCTGTTGCTTTAAGCTTATGTTTAAAGTTTTAAGTGTGTAAACAAATAATACAAAACTGAAATATAATAAACTGTACAGAAAAGGTTAAAAAAAGATGTTAAATTGACAAAAGTAGGCCATTTGTACAAAGTGGGATCAGACTATTACTTGAACTGAACTAAGCTGGTAAGGAAACAAAGTCAGTCTTGTGGTTCTCTTTAGAATATGCACAGTATATATAACTTTATTGACATACTTTAGTTGCTAATACCAGTAATAACACTGTCTGCACTAAAATGCTTCATTTTTTATCAAAAATTCTGCAGTTCAGCCGGATAGACAAAGTTGCTTCTGAAAAATTTGTAGGCCATTAGCTGTCCTCCAAATATCATCATCACCAGGCCTGTACCTGTGGAGACAAGAGTTAAATGACTGCAAGAGCAGCTGAATCTGCAGGCATGATGTAAGTGAGCTAATATATGTCTGGATAGAAGAAATGTAATATCTTGAAATAGATTGGAAGCTTGAAAAACAAAGTGGATATTTTTTTTGTCTTCTGCAAATGAGATTGGAGTCAGACAGAGGCACGGACAGAACAAATCTTACCCAGAGCCATCCACCAGTGCTCAGCTGAAGGGAAGTCTGACATGACTGCAAAACACACCAGAATACAATTAAAATTTTGTGACAACAATTACTATCAAACTAATGAATACTGACTGTGACCTTGGGGGAAAAAGATAAATATGAAAGCTTTATGCTTGGATAAACTGATTCCAGTTTAGCGGTGAACATTCAAATGAAATAGTGTCCGTGGGTTTATACGCTGAGCTGCAGCCTCTATATCCAGTTACATAACCAGCCCTCCAATCCTATCAGCTGTTCCGCTCAATTGATCCACTTTGTGTTTCTGCGTGCGTGTGTGTATACCTGCGACAGTCATTGCAATGTGGAGAAGTGTGACAGTTATGGCATAGTCCCAAACCCACTCCTCCACAATCCAGGCAAACACCAGTCCTCCCAAAATATAGGTCACTTCTGTGGAAATTACTCCAACTGCAGGAAGAAAGCAAAAAAGTGGCACATCACCTAACAGAGCTGCTTTTGCTTTAACAATAAACTGCTATGTCCAGTCACACGCGACTGTGATAATGCTGTGCCACTATAAAATGACATTTTCAGACTGTTATCAGCACTCCTGATACTGAGCAGGAGCCCTTCAATCTTTTGTTCAGGTCAGGAGATTCCAGAAACAACAACCAATGAAAATCAGAGGCCTGACAGGATGAAGCTGGAGCCAGGGCTGCAGCGCAGTGACACCAGAGATGTCCGGAGAGGCGTGAGGATGATCGCTGGCTGCAGGCCCAGCAGTCAAATGCTAGATGGGGACATCGAGAGGGCCAACAGGCTTAAATGTTTATTTGGAAGATTTGGCACACTGCCTTGCATTAACTAGCAATGCTGCCACCACCTCCGGAGACATGTCTGGAGAAGGTCTCTGTTCCGATACCACGAGGGCCCATCCCAATGCCAGCAACTCAGCGATTGCAGTCTGGTAGCCTCTTAGTTCACACATCATGAAGGCTAACTGCTTGCAAACACAGACACACATACATACAGGGTACACTATCAGATTCATATTCTCTGATTTCTCCAACACCTTTAAAAAAGATGACTCCTATGTAGGTTACTGCAGTGGTGTCCTGGATCATAGATTACTTCACCAGATTTTATGAGTAATTCCCATTTTTGAGCAGGACTGGAACAACACAGTACACCACGACCTGTTTACTTTCCTCTTTGAGCTGCAAGCTTGAGACTTAAAGTTCACAGCAGTCTTTTCTTGGATTAATGAGAAATAAATCATCTTTTTTGAAGCTGACCTTTCTCTCCTAAGTAAGCCCATTTAGGAAAAATAACCTTGGTTATTTGGAGAATAATAAGAGAAACACGAGGAGTTCTTTCACTTTGTTCATGGGTCAAGTTTCATCCTTAACAATCTAAATATGCAAAAAGGACATGAGAGAAAAAAGGGTTGCATTATTCTGATTTCAGAATTTTCCTGCTTTACTATCTTGTGCTTCAATCCACCATCTGCCCGGAGTCTTTCTGTGTGGAGTTTACATGTTCACCCAATGTCTGCGTGGGTTCTCTGAGGGTACTCTCACTTTGTCCAACAGTCCAAAGTTTGTTGACAACATAACAGCGTCTATAGATAATATGTTGAAGTGCCCTACTATTGAAATATGCATGGAAAAAATTCAATAAAGTTATGTGTAAAGAACACCAGGAACAAAACTATAGCAAATATAAAAATAAATACATTGGTATTATAAGAAGGATTATTTTAATAAAAAGCTAGAGGATAATAAAAATAACACTAAAGGTACATGGACTATATTAAATAGTATTATTAGAAATAAACAAAAGCTAATTACCCAGACAATTTCACAGATACGGTTATTACAAAAAGAAATGACTTAACAGATTTAATGATTTGTTGTCAGTGTGGGTCCAAATCTGGTGAAGGAAATAAAAAAATACACTGCCTGGGGAGAACAATGTAGGTGAGAACTGTGGACTAGAAAGTCCAAATTCAATACTTCTGGAAGTTGCAGAGATTATACAAGAAAGAGAGATTATAGAAATGTAAAAAATTAATTTTCAACAGATAGTGATGACATTAATATGACTATACTGAAGAAAGTAATTCATGAAATTATGTGTCCAATTACATATATATGTAATTTATCACTCAGAACAACTAGATTAACATCTATGGTAATGATGGAGTTAGTGTAAAATATTACCGAACATATACATAATAAAAAAATATGCAGTGGGGATATTTATTGACCTGTAAGAGGCTTTTGATACTATTGACAATAAAATATTGTTACAAAAAATGGAAAGATATGATGTCAGAGGGGCCAAAAACAGCTGGTTAAAAAGTTATCTTGATGACAGACAGCAATTTGTACAAATTGGTCAGTCAAATCTGTGTGCTTGAGTATTTTACCTGTGGGTCCCAAATTATTTAATATGACATCTGTAGAGTGACAAACATGTGTGCATCTATGCATGTGCATATGGATATGTATAGGTATGTAAGTATGTATTTATTTATGTATGTGTTTATGTATGTATGCATTTGTATGTAGATATGTATATTGTTACCATTTTGATTAAGATTATATGCAAACTTAGGGGCAGGACTGGATGATCCACTGCTTCTTTCTGCTCACCTTTTGTTTGGGTTTATAGATCATTATGTTGGGAATTTTTTATTTCAGTTTCCTGTGTTTGTTTGTTTTTGGGGTTTTTTGAAATTTTAATAATTCGAAAAGAAAGAAAGAAAGAAAGAAAGAAAGAAAGAAAGAAAGAAAGAAAGAAAGAAAGAAAGAAAGAAAGAAAGCGCCCGTAGGCCTGAATGTGAGTGAGAATCTGTCTCTCTGTGTTAGCTGTGTGATAGACTGGCAGTCTATCCAGGGTGTGCTCGCCCTATGACAGCTGTGATAGGCTCAAGCCCTTTATATATATATTTAAACACAAGAATCCACGTGTCCCTCAAATTTAACAGTTTCCTTGTCCCAAGTTCTCAGTTATGTGCGCATTATATGCAGTAATTAAATCAGAGCCACTTTCAGGTGCCCGCTTCTTCACAAGCGGTTGCCACAGTGGGTCTTTGAAGTCAGACAATTGTGAGAACAGATGGAATACGCAACGTTTTCTTCTAGATCATATAATCAAAATATGGTCAATCTGTTTTATTTTGAATTAAAACGTATTTATTTATTTCATTTTTAGCTTCTGAAAAACTGGAAAGGAGCTAAATTATACTGTAGGTAATTTTAATTACAGCACAAGTCATTTTAAATAGATAATTCTGTGTAAAAACGAATGACTGTAGCTACTGTCTTTCGATGAATGCTGCAATGTGCCAGAAGATGCTTTATGAGTCTCTCTGTTGGGGCAAAAGCAAACAAATATAGAAAGGGCTAGCTCGGTCTGTCGGCTGGAGCTGCATGTAGTCATGCAAAAGAAGCTGCTATCAGAACTCCCCCCTCAGCACAGTGTTCTGGTTAGTCAGAGGAGAATTATATACTAAACATGACTCACTGCAGCACTGAACGTCACAGGAAGTCCTTGCTTCCTTCTTGTGGCAGTCGAGTTACACAGTTCCTCCTCTTTCTGATGAAGTAGTATAATTTTACAATTTCTACAGTCTTGAGCAACTGTTATGAAGCAGTTCCCCCGCAGGGGTTATTAAAGTGTTTCTGATTTCCATTCAGGCTTTAATGCACTAAAAACACTTAAAGGCTACCTATCATAGTCATTTACTTCTCTTTCTGTAAAAAAAAACAAAACAAAGAAAACCCTGTATTTTACCTTTATAGTTAAATGGAAATAGAAGTAATTTATTACCACAAAATGTGTAACTATTGAAGTAAAGGTACTCACTGTGGAGGAGGACAGCATATGTCTCATATGTTTTGGATTTAACCTTAAAAGTAACTGATAACCTCAGAGCTGAATAAATTCAGCATTTTGTAAAATACTGGCCTCTGAAATACAGCAGAATGTAAGTAACAGAGGTCATGAAAATGATGTGCTCCTCTAGTTTTACTTCACAACTGTAACTTACCCAGGTATTTGGGGTTCTGCCATGACGGTTGGGCGGTGTAGTCGAATGGAGCCAACAAGCTGTTGATTTCATGAACCCTGAAGGCATGAAGCAAGAAAAGTTAATGACGTGAGCACGAACAATAACAAGTCTGTTGCGACCTGCTTATATGTCTCTCTTATCCCAGTGGGTGTCATTATCGTGTGAGTCTGAGTTTACCTGAGCAGTCCAATGCAGAGACTGACCGCGATGTAGTAGAGAGAGTAGAAGCACACCATGCACATCAACAGATTCTGCAGAACAACCTGAGGAGGGGAGAATGAAGACTAAACCATTAAAGCTAATGAAGAAGCTATAAAACCTGCTGTAGTCCAAGTTTCCTGTTCTGAAAAAAATCTCTTTCTGAAGGAGCATAAAGAACAAACAGTAATTAAGATTCTGTGATGAAATACTACGTATTTATAATGCTGCACCTTACTGGCAGCATTTTTGCCTCATTTCTGACTGTTTATGACCGAGAGGGCAGGACAGAAATACCAAGCGTTATGGCTTTATTTTCACATTTTTCTGAGAAAACTCATCTGGAGATGTTTACTGGAAAAGACACGGGTTATCTGATATATTGCTTGGCTCCTGAAGCTGACAGAAAATCACTGCTCCTCTCCTCCATCTTCTTCTTACGTGACCCAGAAAACTCCTGACAGCAGACAGTCAATGAATGCTCCCTAAGGCATCCTTTTATAGATGACTGACTGCAACCTTTTCAGAAAATCAGTTATATAACACCCTAGGAGGGCTGATAACACCCCTCAGGGCTGACAGTTTGGCTTGTCAGACACAGGTAAAACTAATTACATTAAAAACTGGTTTAATTCCAGTCAGGTGTGCCGGTGCCAGCACAACGGCTCACTGGCTTGCTGGCATACTTTAATGGAATGTGATCATCGTTAATCGTATTAGTTACTGTTGTGACAAGTCAAACGTCTGCAGATAAGATGAATAACAACTTTCACTGCACTTTCGGGTAAAATAAACAGGCACTTCTGGTTTCGAAGGTAACAGGATACATGATGACGAGTCAAGCTGCTCGTGTGTTTTTTCGGACTCATTTCTTCATCGCCAATGATAAATGTTAGATATCCAGTATATCAGACAGAGAAAAGTGCAGCTTTTTGCAGTTTATGCCCCCAAACTCTGGGACATCCTACCTAAAAATGTTAGAAACTCAAACTCTAGCGATAATGCAAAGAATCTGGGATTTGAGTAGGGTTTTTCATTCACTAGTAATAAATCAATCAAAATCGAGTGAACAGTGGTGCATTTCATAATACAGCACACAGCTGTACCTACCGCTGAGTTCATCCACATTTAGTAATCTGGCAGATACAAAGAAAATTCCTATTTTCTTCATCGATGTCATACTGCCCTTACTTTCAGTTTGATCTTTCTCTATATTTCATTCTGCCCCAGTTTGTAAATATGCACTCTCTTTCTACATCCAGAATGAAATGCTCTTATGTTGTTCATTACCTCAGATCTCTTTTCTCATTTAAATCTAGTAATTACACCACACAGTTTAATAAGCCTCATATATTCTCCATGTGTACACTAATGTTTGCAGAACTGCTTTCAGGTACTGCGCACCGCTCAAATAGAATGAGCTGCAAACAAGCTCCGACAGCTTCAATATCTGATGATTTTTTATAACTCTTCCAACATTTTCTCAATTCAGTTATTATTTCTTGTTTTTGTTTAACCTTTGTTTATTGTTGTATGACTGTTTCTCTGTTCTGATCGTGTTCTTGTGTGATGTGTTTTCATTTTCTCAGGTCTCCCTTGGACAAGACATTGGAAACATTTTTGTTTCTGTGACTGGCAGACTTATGTTTTAATATATAAAATGTAAGACATTTGCTGTAATTGTTCTTACGATTACTAAACTAAACATGTAAATAGGCACCTCAGACATATACTGTTCTGTACAAAAGTCTCGTGCCACCCCTCATTTATTTATATTTTGCCAAGAAATTGGGATATTGGTTCAGCAATTTATTGAAAAGTGCAAAAAGAAATTGAAATATAGTATATAAGGCAAAAATAGCAATTGTACAATTCTAATGAACCTGTAAGTCAATATGACTGTTACAGTGATGCCACAATGCTTCAATAAAGTTGAGGTCTGGGCTCTAGGGAGGGCAATCCATGACTGATAGTGTGTGTTTCTCCATCCATATATGCTTTAACAGCACTGGCAGTGTGTGAGAGATTATTATGCCCCCACTTCCACTGAGATAATTTCTGATGAGGCTATAGTAAACAGTCGATGGATCAACTGAAGGGCCAGATGCATCTCTCAAGTCCTGTTTTTTTGCTTGAATGATTCATAGCTCAGAAGGTCTTAAGTGGCTCAACAAAAACAAACAAACAAAAAGAAAAATATCCATCTGACAGGTGCAAGGACTTGACTGAAAATGAAAGGCGGCCAATGTCCAAAGACAGACTTTGAAAGACCTGGAGAACTATTGCTCAACAACACTTTAAAAACAAAAATTAAAAGTAACTAACTCCTTGGAAGCAGACTATAAAGAAAAGAGGTGTGGCTCAAGACTTTTGCACAGGACTGTAAGATAGTGTTAGCAGTTTTTACATCAGCACAAAAATGGAAAAATGCTTAACAGTTTAATATATGAATACTTTACAGACTCTGCACCTGATATGTGCTATTAAGGTACATTAATGTACAATGTTTTCTCATCTTCCAGTATTTCTCGATTGCATTTCACAATATATTCTGAGCTCACTGGGATGTTTAGACCTTAGATACTGTCTATGATTACGTCTCACTGTATAATTTAACGGTTTAGATCACAGCGTGAGTCTGTCCAAAACCATTAAAGTAGCTGAGCTCATGCTAATACCATTAGAGACAACTAAACACTTTGGCTAGCTGTCTGCTTGCCATCTTATTGACATCTCCTGATTACAGATTATGTTTTAAAAGCATGACATAGAAATTAGCTTTGATTTCTAGTAATGCAAGCCTACAACCAGATGTGCAGTGCCACATACACTTATGGATTAGAAAATATGACATTATACGAAACCACTGTTAGCTAAATGTTAATTATGTGTGTAATGAGGTGCTATAATTCAAAGGATTGTCAGTAATTGTAATTTTCAGTAAGAAAATTATTACCAAGTTGGCTGAACATTTTGACCCTCCACATGCAGTAGTCTAACTGTATTCTAACCATTTTCTACATACAGTACCAGAGTGTGTCCTTACCCAGGTATCACTGGGTGTAGTCTTGAGGGAGATGGGTCCATGGCGTTTTATGAGCGTGATTCCACAGCAGCGACAGCAGTAGTCCAACAACATGAATGGTTGCTGGTCTACATGAGAGAGGCAGCATGTGTATATCCGAGTGTGTGTGAGAGCATGGTGAGGGAAGAAAGGAAGGAGGGCTGGATTAGAAGAAATGAGATTACTACTAAGAAGACTGAGTCAATCCCAAAGCGGATGAAGACAAACATATACATGTAGTCAGCTTTGAACACTTACACGTAAGCTAGAGAAAGGATGTTGATTTTGAGACTTCAGGAAGTGCTACAGACATAAATTTATGTGACAGTGTAGTAAACTTAATTTAGTTTATCACTCACAGGCTTTCTTTATTTTTTTTATTTGTGTTCAAATAATAATGCCCTTACATTATAAAGGCAAAATGGTTCACTGAATAATAAAATCACTGATAAAAATGACTGGTTGCCTCTCCCTGAGGCTGGTCTGGTCAGAGGTTTCTTCCTGTTAAAAGGGAGTTTTTCTTTCCCACGGTCGCCGAGTGCTTGCTCATAGAGGGTCTGTGATTTTTTTTTCTTTCTAATATTGTTGGGTCTTTATAATATAATATAAATATAACCGTTAAACAACACCTGTTTTGAATGAGTGACTCTTGCTCAGTCTAAATGTGTAAATCATCCTTGAATTCGTTTTTTGGGGGTGGAGGTTGGGGAGAATATTAAAACTTTTATTCTGCAGTTTGTAGTGTGATCACTGGGTGGCAGCATAGCCTCAAATGAACTTAACCAACACACACACACACACTGGAAGAGATGATAAGAGGCACATGCAAGGGACTGGCAGCAACAGATAAGATGCTGACCATTCATATGTATATATTTGTGCTGTGTGTGTCACAAATTGTTTTTCTACGTGTCTATTTTTGGCGTAGAGAAGAAAAAGAAAAAAAGAACAGATTGGGGAAATCTGGAGGGGGGACTGGGGGCTGCCAGCTGCTGACCATCCATCATCTGTCAGGAACAGAAGCGAGAGTGTCAGACAGGAGACAGAGAAATGACAGCAGCTCCACGTCCTCGTATCCTCCAGAAATTACGCAGGAAACTATATTCAACTCCTCAGCGTCACACCATGCGTATCCCCCTTTGAGTGAGCGGTAAAGCACATGCACGTGCGCCTTTGTGTGGAGTGTGGAGTTGACTTGGCTGCCACGGTAACCTGCATCATTGTAACCATGGTGATGGTGAGCAGGGGAGTAGGAGGGGGGGTTGCATGAAGAGTAAGGTGGGCGTCATAACTAGCTGTCCCTCTGCAAGCGGTTTGTGTGCTGGTACATTTTATTACCCTGAAGCTCTCAGGAAACTTCTCACACTCGTCTGTGCTTCTCTGCTAAACATTCAGAAATCAGCGGGATGGGAACTGAATGTGTGACTGTATTTTACCTTGAAGTTAAGGTGTTTGGATGATTGTATGTTTGTAACTGCTGTAATGAGGGCTAAAAGTAAAAAAAATAATGTAATCACCCCCGCATTCGGCAGCTGGGATTAAAAGAACAATCTGTCATTTTTGCAAAAACACACCATTTTGCTTCCTGGCAGAACATTCCAGTGAATGACAAATGGCACGCATGCTAAATATGAAGCCACATTCATCAGCTTTGTTTAGAATGAGGAGGGAGATAACAGTCCACCTGCCAGCAAAGCTAAAGCTCACCAGTTAACACATTATTTACATATTGCTTTCACCAGTTAGCAACAGCATTAAAACCACTGACACAGTGATTAAATGACATTGATTATCTTGCATCTGTGGCACCTGTGAAGTGGTGGGGATATATAACACAGCAAGAGAACAGTCAGTTCTTGAAACTGATGTGTTGAAAGCAGGAAAAAATGCTCAAGCATAACAATACGATCGATTCAACAGGGGCTACATTGTGATGACTTAACCACTGGGCTGGAGCATCTTCAAAACTTGTCTTGCGGGGTGTGAAGTGATATTTAGTACCTATAAAAGGTGATCTAAGGAAAGACTGGTGAACGGTCATCAGGGTCATTAGTGTCCAAGGCTAATGGATGCCTTTGAGAAGAGAAGGCTGGCCTGTGAGCTGATATGTCACAGAAGATGCAGTGTAGCACAAGCTGCTGACAGTCTGAATGCTGGCTGTAGCAGAAAGCTGTCACAACACACAATACATCACAGACTGGAGAGTATGTTTTGGTTTGCCACGGACCGATCACAGTGCAGATCCTGAACCTGGTTAACTGCTCAAAATCCTTATAATGTTTATGTGAACATCAGAACAGCACTGTAAAGTAAAGTAAAGCATCTGAAGAAGGTGGCTGATCTGGTGAGTGACTTCTCCCTCTAAATCACATGTCTCTGTGAAGTCTTTACATAGAGAAGAAATGGTTACAGGTTATGTTGAAGATAAATAGTAAGCAAACTGTCCCAGAAAGTTGATTCTGTTCATCTGGATGTAACACTTTCGGTAGAACAAGTTTTGTCACTCATCGGTCTCTTTTCTCCAACTTCCTAAACAGTGCATTTGCTTGATCACTGAAACCAGCACCATTCACTAATAATGAGGTCAGTTTCATGATCCTTAATCACCAAAATGTCATGACCAATGGCCACGGGTACTGCTCACAGAGAGTTTGGGAATGATTTAGACGTCCCCTCATGTGCCCTCCTCATGGTTCAGACATGGTTGTTTTCCGTTTTCACACAGATTGCCTCCTTGACTCTCTGCTTAAACCAGCATTCCTCCCTGTCCAGGATCTGTACATCCTCGTGATTGAAAGAGTGGCCTGTAGGTATAAATAGACTGCCAAGTCTTGACCTGACGAGTTAGTTCTTCTCCGTTGTGCCATTTGCTTCGCCGGAGGTTGCTTGGTTTCCTTGATGTATAAATCACAGAAGTCCTCCTGGCATTTAACAGCGTACACCTTATTACTCTGTTTGCGTCGGAGGACCGGATCCTCAGGGTAGACCAATTTTGGGGGGTTTAAAAGCCACAGAGGCTCTGTTCTACGAAGAATATGCATCTCAGCTGTTCCAATACTCCTGACATATAAGGGATCACTAAAGGTTTTCGCTCAGGCAGCAGTTGTCCTTCTTCTCTCCTGAATTGCCCGGGGCTTTCTTTAGGTGCCTTCCCAACGTTAACAAATGCCCAGCTGGGATAACCACATTTACTCAGGGCCTTCTTGATATGTTTTTCTGCTTCCCTGGTCGCTGTATCTGTGTGGATGATGTTCGCTCTCAGTTTGTGCTCCAAGTGGATAATGAGAGTCAAACCTTAAATACTGATCCGTATGTGCTGTTTTACGATACACATCAACTTTTAAATGTTCCAGATTACTGATGGAAATCTCACAGTCTAAGAAGGCTAGCCTGTCATTTTAATATCCTCCCTGATGAACGTGATGTGTTTATCCACCGAGTTATCTGCAAGTCATCCTGCGAGTCATCCTCAACCAAAGGCTCAGTGGTCTTCCAAGATACGATAACAGAGCCCTGTTTTCCACATCTTCCATATACAAACTGGCCACATTGGGTGAAATTGCACATGTTTCTCTCTGCGATGGTTTCTGTCATTATGCAAATGTACTGTTTAAAGCTTGGGCAAACCTGCAGTCAGCTGAGACTGAAGTCCGTTGGATGAGCGACGAAGCATTTCTTATTCTTTACGTTTACCCTTTGCTTTTCTTTTATATGACCATTTTCACACAAAAATTGTTCACATATAACTTGGTGAACACAATAAAGAGGGGACTTAATGCAATCAAGCAGGCATCACCTGAAAGGATCTACTGCTGAAGTCTTAATTATAGAGACATTATTACTTTTATCAGTTATTTCTAAGCCTCGGAGAAGAATTGAGTTAGCTGTCAATCATCTTAATCTAACCCTCAGCTGAGAAGTCAATGAGAATATTTATCAAGTTGATCTATTCATTTTGACAGTGTATCACTTGTTGCACTGTGTGAGAGACAAAAGCATCATTGCCATGAGTTAAAACTTGTCTTTGACTTTCAGAAAGCTTCAATAGCAATGGCGACCGTTGCTCAGGGGGTTGAGAAGCGTATCTGTAACCGGAAGGTCGCTGGGTCAATCCCCGGGCTCTCTGTCCTGGTCGTTGTGTCCTTGGGCAAGACACTTTACCCTACCGCCTACTGGTGTTGGCCAGAGAGGCCAGAGGGGTGCGATATGGCAGCCTCGCCTCTGTCAGTCTGCCCCAGGGCAGCTGTGGCTACAACCGTAGCTTTCCTCCACCAGTGTGTGAATGAATAGTGGCATTGTCAAGCGCTTTGGGTGCCCTGAAAAGTGCTATATAAATCCAATCCATTATTATTATTCATCCATTTTCTTAACTGCTTATCCAGTTCATAGAAGCTATCCCAGCTGCCATAGGGTGAAAGCCCAGGTCCACCCTGGACAAGTCGCCAGCCTACCAAGCTCACAGGTCAGGGAAATATATAACAGGGAAATATATAACAAGTTAAAACATGTGACAATGAATCGGTGTTTCGGCCCAACTCAGCTCAGGCTATCAGTGGTGACATAAGCACAGTAAAACCTTTGAAGCCCAAAGGCATTTTAGATGCATTTCAAGGCATTATGAATTATTAAGCCGGCACTAAAACTAAAACCTCAAAAGGCAAACAACAGGATGTTCTCTTACAAAATGTAGCAAACCGTAAAGCTGGTCGCCTTTGCTTGTGATCCAGTCGTAACAAATGAAACAGCAGCTCCAGACCTGATATGATACGAGTGTGAAAAATGGGAGCGATGACTCAGTTCAGCAGCGTGCTCCTGCAACCAAAGGGACTGTTTACACCACATGAGTGAGCTTAAACAATCTGTGCTGCATCCACCGAGGAACCGAGATGAACATGCTGCGTCTCAGCTTTTTGTCCCGCTCTGTTTTTAAGGTCTCTGAAAATCATTTCAAAACAGAGGGAGGGACACTCATGAGCTCACTTGGGCTCATTGACCTACATGTCAATATGCTTTATGTGGGAGCCGAGAGGCTGTAATATCCACCCTGTGTGTCTGAATGGCACATAACGACACACAGACGTGGTTTGCATCTTAATTTGTTTAAGATAAACACGCAGCAGGAGGAAAGAGAGGAAAGCATGAACAAACGATCAGTCAATAATGGGGAAAAAATCATTAGTGGCTGCTTTAAATCATTTGTCAGCTTGTTTCTTTCTCCTTTAGCCAATCCTCCAATCATGGCATGTGAAATGATCTGTGAATACTGTCCTCTGGCTTCCAGCTCCCTCGCTGTCTGTCAATCTTTATTACATCCTTGCAAATATCCTCATTTGAAATGATAAACAGTGAAGGGAATTTGAAAAATTCTCTGCTGTATTTCTTTCTCTTCTTCCCTCTACCTCTCCTTCCTCAACATTTTCTCTCCACCCCCTTTTTCCAAATCTCCTCTCCTCTCAATTACATTTTCCCATTAATTATTTAGCTGCAGACTCTCGTCCACAGCTGCTTACAATAAGTGTAACACCAAAAAGTCAACACATTTTGTAAATCACATAATCTCAAGAGGGCTTGTAAACAAGAAGTGCACCGGTAAACAATGTAAGGCTTTGTTTTTCCCCTCTAACTCCCACGCTCTCCCAACATCTTCTTCTGGTTCTCGCTGGCCCTCTACACTATGTTTTCCTTTCAGTCCGTTATGGAATGTAAACAGAGCAACTGACTGACCACAGTGTCGGAGATGAGGCTTCATGGATAACTGTGGATATCGCCTGGAGCATGTATCGGTTTGTATTTCCAGATGAGAGTTTTTATAGGATCCAGATGTTTCCACAAAAAAATCAGATAAAGCTGCAAAGCTGCGTGTTGGAGGATTTAAATAGGCCACGTCTGTCACTGGGAGGGTGTATGTGCATGTGGCACAAGAAAGCGCTATGAGCTGTCGTTCATAATTAGTGAATTTATGGTTAACTGGGCCCTGTTTAAACTTTTTACTGCTAATAAGCAACTAAACGATAATGTTTACTGACTGGTTAACAAACGGTTTACAAAGACTGTCAGGATGTTACTGCTGATTTGTAACTGCTTACAAAATTTGTAAATGGTTAATAAATACAGTTTAGTGCATTCACATACATCATTTATATATTATATTCTATTTAAGATTAAGATTACACATACTCAAAATCTAGATTCTGTACAAAAGTCTTAATCCAACCCCCAATTTGTTATATTTTGCTAGGAAATAGATGGAGCAAATTATTGAAATAGGTAAAAACACACTAAAATATAGTATGTAAAGAAAAAAAGATTTCTATTCTAATAAGCTTCAAAGTCAGTATTTGGTATGATAACCTTTATTCTTCAACACAGCCTGAACTCTCCTAGGCAGATTACTTGTCATTTCTTTAAGTAGCCTCCAGAAATAGTTCTCCAGGCTACCTGAAGGAACTTCAAAGCCCTTATTTGGATGTTGCCTCCCTTTTGTTTCATTGTCTGTCCCACACTGCTTCAATAATAATGAGGTCCAGGCTCCGGGGAAGCCAATCCATGACCGATTATGTTCTATTGTGGGTTTTTCTATCAGGTATGCTTTTCACTACATTAGCAGTGGTGAAAAATGAAGATGCTTTCCAGATGGTTTTGCATGGTGGATCAAAACCTGATGATACTTTTCTGCAGTCATAATTCCATCAATTTTAAAAAGATCCCCAACACCACTGACTGAAATACAGCCCCAAACCATGACAGAGCCTCCATAGTGTTGAACACTTAGTGTTGAACTTCTACCCTGACCTCCTCCATAAATACCAACTATGATTTGTACCACAAATTTTAAATTTGGATCCATAACACCTGTAGCTACATGCAATGCCCAGATCCTTTGAAATTTCTCCTTCAGTTGTGCAATTTCTTCAAATGTTCTGAAGATTAATTGCACACATTTCTGGCTATAGTGCATTGAAAATTCCTTTGTAGGTTCAAAAAATACTCTTTGTCTGTCAAACTGAGTTATCATTGGCATTCTTTTTTTTTAATGCCTAAAGATAAATATAAAAATGTTTTTTTAAAAACAACAATGGTCGGTACATTTTCAGAAAGCCTGGAGAGCTATTGCTCAAGACTACAAGCAAGTCTGTTCCTTAGAAGCAAAATACAGAAGTATAAACAAAATGTGGCTCAAGACTTTAAAACTGTAAAACTTTAAACTTTTGACTTAAAAAGAACATTTAAGCACAGTAGACATGTCAGGTACTGATGTAGCACTTTTCTTGTGTGAACTGTTGGTGGCTTAAATACTGTGAACTCTTAGACAGCAGTTTGTGTCCTGTTTTGCTTCACTTTTTATTGTTTACTTTTGCTTTGATGGCTCTTAGTTTAAGCGCCAAACTATTTTGTGAAAGTTGGGTTAAGAATAGATGAGCTTGGAGTGATGATGTTCTTACAACTGGCACTAAAGACATGGTGTGAGTACCTGGGACACTACCAGCTTTGACTATTCAGCAGTATTCAAGGCTCTGGGTATAAGAACAAACCCACCAATCAGTAGCTCATAAAATAATACATAAATTTTGCGATCAAGAGGGAGTAAATAATATTGATCAATCATTAATTACATAATAATTACATAATAATTAGTCATTTACACTTGTTATTGGCATGAGATGGATTGGGGTAAAGATGGTATGTAAGGGTCACATTCAGGGTCAAAAATGATGCCTACATACCAGCACAAAGACTTTCGCCTCCTCTGCATGTGTATGTTCAGCTGCTCTTGAGGTTTCATTTCTCAACAACTTAATCTGAGCCATCTGAACAAATAATGGGCTCTCTGTATTTCTTACATTTTCTCTCACACACAGACACACACCTACTGCTTATTGTTAAATAGCCGCCCAAATGCCTTAAATTCTCTTCTTCAGCTCCACCCAGCTGCTATACTTCCCTGAAACTCTTCCAGCTTGTAAACACAGGAAATGACACACATGCCAACATCTGTAACGTTTTTGCTGCTCTCTCTCTCTCTCTCTCTCTCTCTCTGTGTGTGTGTGTGTGTGTGTGTGTGTGTAGAAAGGAAAGCTGAGAAGTTGACAAAGACACAGCGCTGAGTGCTGCATCTGGACATCTGATGTCTATTTACATGAAAACCCGGAGAATTATACGTGCCAGTGCCGCAGTTAGACATAAAAGCATGCTTACTCTTCCTCGGCCTTTTATGGTTACCCAGTTTTTAGACTCCTGCTGCTTACTGCGCCCACAAAGATCTGTAAAACTACTGCAAGCGGATCCATGTTTGTCTTTGCTTAGAAAGCAATGACATGTCCATCTGTTTCCCCTCAGAAATCAGTCTCGCTTGTCTTCTGCGCCCTACACATGCAAGAAAGTGCCCCGCGTGGAAGCCTGCCTGCTTTCCTTTCGTAAACACGCACACGCCCGAAGCGCACACATGCATATAAAAGTGATACAGCGCGCGTACAACACATTCACCCCCATCTACCTCTCTCTCTCCCTCTCCCTCCTCTTCCTCTCTCACTCGCTCACACATTCTCACAAGCCTATAGCGCTTTTAGAAGAAATGGTTGGAGCTGCCCCTTCTCTCTGCAAGTCAGCGGAATAAAACGCGCTCTACACTTTTCACCAATTTTCTTAACACGAAACTCCTTGCTTCTAAGACGTTTTTTGTTGTTTTTTGTTGTTTTTTAAAAAATATATTTTTCCTTCTCCCTCTTTACGCAAATTGAAGTTCTTTTTTTTCGAAAACAAGGATACCGGGAGTTTTACGCATTACATCGAGCCAGTCGAAGGAAGGGGATCATATCAGCTTCCTTTGTTGTCTTTTCTCACAAATAAAACAGAGTTCTCCGCTGGGGAATTACAACCACTTCGTTTAGGACTTTAAATAGGCAGAAAGGATTTTCCTTCAGTCATAATTAGCGTGCCTCGCCACCCTCCTCGAGCGCGCGTACTCTCCATATGGCGTAAAACGTGCCTCGCGCAGGATAAAGTCATCAGAACTGGTACTTTGAAATATTTCAGTCTCACTTGGCGAACCACAGAAGCCTAACGACCATCGTCGCCCCCGTTAATAAGAAGCTTGGATGTCAGCAAATAGTACTGCCGCTTGGGAGTGGAACCGTCTCCTGTCATCTTCATTTTCTCCAGCATGGCATCTCACTGGAAGTAGCCTTCAAAGTGGAAGATGGCTTTTTACTGTCCCTAGGTTATAGCCTAATCCCTCCGCATGCCTAATGGCACACTGACGGTGAAAACTCGGCTTTTGTAAAAAGGTAAGAGCTTAGTTGTGGTTTGAACTCTTCAAGGGGAAACGTATTCAAGCAGATTTAAGCTGACAGTTTTAGTCTCCCTTTTATGTACATGCATATTTTACAACGCTCAGTGTTTGAAGAATAAAAAGGTTTAACATCAGCCACAAGCCATCTGAAAGACTGATGAGTGGGGATACTTGTCATCTTACTATTATCATTTTTATGAGCCGTGCTAATCTTTGTGTGGTTTGTTTATTTGCTGTTTTATCTTGGAGGGAATCCTCTGATCATTTTACTGTGCCAAGGCTGAGATGATCCTTTGTTTAGGCCAGCCTGCTGTCTCTTGATTATCATTGGCCAACTGGTAGCCAAGAAAACGTGATGGCATGCATGTAAGCCTCCAAAGATGGATTAAAGATCATTAAAGGTCAAACAATTTTAGTGAGCCTATTGTCAGAAACCTTCAAGCAATATTAGGAGCACACAAAGATGTAACAGTAATATATGACTTTTTTTTTTTTAAATGTCTTTACAAACATTTATGCAATAAACTAGCTCAGTGCTGCACAGTGCATGTGCACCAGAGGCTTCTTGTTTCCACATCACACTTGAGTAGGTGGAATACGGACCACGACTGGCTTCTAGTTATGATTTTACAGAGTCGTCTCATCTATACGCACGTTAAACTCGACTTTGAGGTGAAAGCAGAGAAATGGGATGATTGCCTTTTCGTGGGCACATTTATAAAGATTCAAAAGAAGAAGAATGTGGAGCACTTTAACAGGAGGTGCACCGTCACTGGTTTTATTGTGCAGTGTGAATGAAATGATTTTGAATTAAGAGTCAGCCTCACCTTGAGGGCCGTTTGAAGAACTAGGGTAACTCACTCAGCCAAATGGCTCATAATAAGACAAATTTAGCTGCCAAACACTATGCAGAGAACTGGATCTGGGTTTAATTTGGGAATAATTAGGAAGTCGAGTGATGTGTTGGTTAATCCTCCGTCACAGATATCGTGCTAACTGGATAATCCTGTTTAAATACCCCCTTTGGTAGGTCAGCAGTTCCTTCAGTTTCTCACTCCAAAGACCTCCTTGATGAAATAATAAGATCTTTGTGTGTGTGTGGAGAAGACCAATTTCTGGTTTGGGGTTGGAAAAAAATGTTAGTAATCAAATTAAGGAAAGCAAATTAATCACAAATGAATTATTTCATGTTTCAGTCCAGTTTGTCCACCACTGCTGCAGGGCTGCTGGGGCCAGCTCGCGTCCCAGGATGAGTGTGGGTGACTGACTGACACTCAGAGCTGTGAGGAAGACAGAATGAGTCATTTTAATGGAATCAACAGGGGGCTCACTCCAGTTCATAAACACACAAACACGCACGCTCTTACGCCTGGCATAAGCATCCGATGATTCAATGCAAAACTTAATTCAATTAAGTAGAGAATTTATCACAGGAGGCAATGATGCTGAGTCAGCGTGAAGGATATGTGCAAAAAAAGATTAAAAAATAAAAGGAGTATGTATTAACAAAATAACGAGGGGAAAAAAAACAAGATGGTGAAGGGGGTGGATGATTTGACACTCCAGCACTCGCTTCAGAAAATGCACTGCCAAAAGGTCAGCGGGAAAACATAAAGGGACATATTCTCCAGACAGATGACTCACCCCCTGACCATGAGTCTGTAGGAGTGTGGCACTACACAAACACTCGTTTCTAACTCTTTTCCTCTTTTTTTCTCTTCTTCTTTTACTTCTGATAGTCTTATCTGTTCCCTAAAGAGCGCCAAGGAAACAGACATAAATCACAGTGGTCCTTTACATTGGACAGCAGCAGCGCCAGCTGCGATAAGGTTAATACGATTCAACAGGGTCTGCGCAAAGTCACCTCTGGCTGATTAGACCTCTGCGTGCACAGACTGACTTAACCCACGCAGATCACACTCCAGTGTGCTCTGTTGTACTTGTTAGGCTAGGAAACTTACATCATTTAATTTTTTACTGCCTTTAGGAGCTTGGTGACTCCCAACCAGGCTTGTTCACTTTAAATTTTCAGCAGTACAATGTTATATTCATGTTGATGGGAAGTAGGGATGGGTATCGTTTAGGTTTTATCCGATACCAGTACCAAACCGGTACTTTTGAAACAGTGCCGGTGCTTAAACGGTGCTCGAACCGGTGCTTAAAGAATGGAGAACACAAAATTGGTCCAAAAACCTCTCATGTTCAGCTGTTTTTTTGTGAAAAGATAACAATGGTAGCCTTTTCTGCAGCTATGGGGCATATATGGTATCACTCTTGGCTGGAAGCAGTGCTTAAACAATGGAAAAAACACAAACTTTATCCAAAAACCTCTCATGATTAACTGTTTTCCACTTTTTCTTTGGTCATTTTAGCCTTTTTGGCCAGGGTGAAGGGAGTATCTGCCATCAAACAAGAAGACAGCCGCATGTAGCTATGATCATGTTTGCTAGTTCACCTTACGTGCATTAATGTAATAACATGGTTAGCCTACTCAACGTAAATTACACACGAACAACATTAAGCTGCTCACGCAGAGAAGAACGGCTGCTGCCATCATCATCCGTCATCATTTCTGCTACACTGGCAGGGCTAGGGGCCAGGACTCTAATCTTCGGGTTTTTGGGGGATGTTGCTAACTCCGGGTCCGATAACAGGCACCACACCCGCAGTAGATGTGCACGGTGTGAGGTCTCGCAGCAAGCTATCAAATACGGCGCATTTTTTGGCTTTTAAAAAAAACGCTATGCGTCGCCAGGTGTTTCATCGGATTCGAGGTGTTACCTCCTTTGACAGTATCACAGTATCAGCTTAAAGCACTTGTTGCAGGCTGCTGAGTTTGCATATTTTGCTGTGAAGTACAGCCAGACTTTTGACCGCTTCGCCTTGGGCATTTTTAATCTGTAGCTCTGCTCTAAAAGAACATACGTACCTGGACCCGCCTACTATCCTCGGAAACGTAAAATGATTGGCTAGAATCTAAAGTGTACCACAGCTCAGGACAAAAAAAGCACCGAAATAAAGCACCGAAATGTGCGTTGCTTTTCGGTCTGGTTACTACCGTTTATGTCAGAACCGGTGCCATCATGGCACCGGATACCGGTACCCATCCCTAATGAGAAGCGTAAGAGTTGCCAATTACTGCATAACGTATTCTCATCTACAACTTGTGCTGTATTTTTCAGCACTATACCCAATCGTTGCAGAAATGTTACAACAAGCAGAGTATGTGACGCTGAAGTGGTTAAAAAAATGATCATGTTGCCAGTTTTTTTTCTTTTCTCACATAATGCTGATCTTGTCAGGGTTCATGTCGTTGTCACTGCTCTTGTTACTTACACCTACTAATTGGCCAAAGTGCCATGTAGCGGGTTCTGAGTTGGACAGCATGAGCTTTTCAAGGTAGGTGAAAAGCAGCAGACAAAAAAGAAATATTTTATAGGACGTGCACGAGCACATTTTTTTTTTTTTTAGATCAGCAGCTGATCGAGCAGCTGTGGGGTATGTTTCTGGAGCTGAGTGTGACCTCTGAACTTTCTGGAAGGGCAACTAGAGAACATCTCATCTCATGTCAGGAGTGAACAAAGTGGATTACTGAAACATCTGGCTGCATGAAAGAGATTTGTTCCCACTGTGTATGCAGGGCACAGCATGCATAATCCATGTGTCTTCACTTTCACAGTCACTAAATGCCTGGAGAAGCAGAGAAGTCATCTGTAAGAGATCGCACTAGCTAGTCCATATTACACTTGTACAGTTTTCTATAAAATACTACTATGTGCTCCTACCATAGCTAGCATAAAAGATGGATGTAGTGACTGTGACATCACTCTCAAAATGAGTTTCTGAAGCCATATTTTGAAACCTCGACATGAGTGTTTTGGTTTTGTTGCTATCGTGGTTGCAAACAATAGGATGTGATGAAGGGGGCAGGTCTGACTGTGAAGCCACACGCTTATTTAGCCAATATGACTTGTGATTGCCAATTCCGTAGCCAATGTATGTGAGGTATAGCACAGATAATTCAGTTTTTTTGAAACATGGTATCATCAAGATTTACAAAACGGATGTATTTTTTATTCAAAATGACCCAAAATGTATGATTGAGCCCATAAACTTAAGACATTCTCCCACTTAAATAGAACCAGAAATCTTTTTTGCAACCACATCTATCGCCATTTGGCGGCCTTCAGACACAATGCAAGCTCTTACAGTTACAGTCAGTCAGTGTTTTGACTGCCAATGTGTTCGTTTTTGGAGCCAAATATTATCTTATATGAATGTGAAGGTGACATTTATACTAGGCAGCTTGATTAGCAAGCACCATTCAGAAAATATATGAGTGCAACACACAGACACACACATATCAACTATTTAGTGCAAAATTCCACTCATCAAGTGATGCGTGCAAATTTCTGGGATGGTCTGTACTGCACAGCAAGCCATATTGTTTGACAGACAATCCATTAAAAATGCTCCAACAGGCATAAAGAGCATGCACGCACACACATGCACACACACACACACTGAAGAGGTGCAGTTTAATGACTGGCAGTAGTGGACGAAGCCTAGCAGAAACTAACTGGCTCCAGAGCCTGTGCCGGGACGCCTATCAGTCAAGGCAGCCATGAACCTATGTCAATTATCCAGGTGACAAAAACAAAACTTCCCCTCAGTCAGAGTTGTTATGAGTTATGAGGAGGGAATTCATATTTTGCACCCGGCTGTAAATGTGCTTCGTAGATCTGTAATTTTGGACATTGAAAGTCTGTGGAGCCAACCTCAAGTGGAAAATTTGTTATAGCTGTGTATCATTCTTCCACCTCCCGAGGCACCTGTTTGTTAAATTGTGTAACTGTAACTGTGTAAACTGCTAATATGTCGTGTTTCTTCAGACTTAAATATCCAATCAAATAAATGGCACCAAACAAGAGTTAATAGCAGAACAATCTGTTTGGCTTTTGACATTTTTCATGGGTGCAACCCCCATACTCAACTCTGCTCATGCATTTACAAACAGTGTAAGATTTATCGCCAAGAAACATTGTTACAGCATTGTTACATCAACCAAACGCAACATTTCCTTACTTTTATTGCTAAGTTTATACCCATCTTCATCCAGTCCAAGACGTTTTGGCTTCTATTTAGTGAGTGATCCTTATTGTGTTTTATTAATCTGTTGCTTAGCGCTAATCGGCTGATATCTGTGTTATATACAGTTTATGATAACAGCCTATTGACTCTGCTCGAGAGCAGAGGAGGATCTAACTTGAATGGGCAGAGCTACGAGAGAAGCAAATAAATTGGCAAGCAGTAAATTCATTCTTATCAAATTAAGTCAGTCTATGAACTTTATAGACTCTTTCATGAATTACATTATTGTCACCATTAGCGTAGGTGTACAATGAATCTGAAGTGCTTTATTTTGACATGGGAATAAAAAAAAAACTACAAAAAAAGCTTGATGGTATAATTGTTTAAGCTTTTTAAGCTAAAAGGACAGAACGCAAAGATCTGATTTTGTTCACTTTTTTTTGTTCTTAACTCCTGCAAGTTAATTTCCATCACGCCTGGCTCGAGAGCATTAAGTGAACTACATTTTAATATTCTGAATACTTGCAAAACTATTAAAAAGTCATAATTATATTCACTGAATTAAAATAAAACCACGCTGTTAAGTCGTGCTGGTGTGTTGTTTCCATGTTAGACTCTCAGCTCCATGCGATTATGGCAGATGACCTTAACTTCAGCAGCAGGGGGGAGGGAGGGGGGGCTTTGTCTGTCTCTGCATTTTCATGGCCTCAGTTAACCTCAGCGGAGAACTTTACGACATAAACAAAAACAAATGACCCACTATAATTGTAACAGGAGACATGTAACATTGGATGCCAGATTTTCCCTCCCTAGCAAGCTCCATTTTTATCCTCCTGCTCATTCCTCTCTCATTACATCTCTCCTTGCCTCTTTCCTTCGTACTCCATCTGTGTCCATATTCAAGTTCTTTCTCCATGACATGTCAGCGCACACTTCACTGCAGTGAGTCATTTGAAACAAACTTTCCTCAGCATGCTCAGAGTACAAAAAAATAAAAAGTCTCTGGAGTTTGTTAAATGTAGATCAAAGTGTCTCCTGTAGTCACTTACTCCCTGTCTCCTTCCTCTGGCTGTGTCTCCTTCCAGTCTCACATCTTTACTCCCCCTTCAGCTTCTCAGTTTCTCCTTCTATCCCGCCTGTCATGTTCTCGTTCCTCTTCCACGCTGCATCGTTTCCTCTCTAATGTGAGGATTTAGAGAAAGCTGGGTTGTAGCACAAATCGCATAAACAAGATGTAACTGAAACCCTGAAGGTAGCTGTGAAAAAAAAAAAAAAAAGTAATATAGGTCTTAATCTCCGGTGTGTCCCTTTCAGATTTAAAAGTCTCCAGCATCCTTTCCTTCCCTCCCCCTCTTAATCAAACCTCTTTCACGCAGAGGTAGAGGTGGAAACAACTTAAAGGTCAAAACTGGCTTAAAATAATGCATGGGGAATGCCCCTGTGTTGATAGTACACATGCTAATGATGCGCCTGTCATCCCAGTGCACACAGCTGGCAGTTGCTATGGAAACGTGTCACCTAGCAGCAGCATATAGTTGCTATAGGGACAATATATCACGTGGCGTCACCTATAGATTAGCAGTTATCGGCATTATCACGCTACAAAAAAAGGAGGAGGTGTTACAATGTGCCGAGGGAACTCTCTGCCCTGAGAGATGTGATGCATCTATTTAAAACGTCTCCAAATGCTTAAATAACTTCACAGAGAATGAGTTCGTTCCCTGAAAGGGTGAGGCAAATTGCTTTAATATGTTTTCGCGCCTTACCGAAAGCACCCAAAGATAAACCCGCTGCAGCAATTTAGCAATTACTAAGGTGATCACACGAGGCCTGATTTATTATTCATTTTAGACCAATTTAGATAACTGCCCAGCAAGGCAGCGGACTGGAAATGAAGCAGCGGGTTTTTGCACGAGTTTTGTGTGTTTCATCACTGTTTAAGCAGCAAGATCACATTAAGTCTTTAAAATAGAAGAAGAAGAAGGACATGAGCTGAATGCATGTGGCGAGCTCGATTACTGAATGTTAACTTTCATCTCTTTTGGTCACTGCACATGGAAAGCCTTTATGTGTCAGAGCCTGAGTGCTTTCTCATTAGGCTGCTGGTGTTATCTGTGTGACAGCACTTCTTCTTTTTTGTTGTTGTTGGTTTCTTTTTTTTTTACTCCAGTCTTGTTAAAACTGTGGATGCACTCAGCTTGTTTTCTTTTGTGGTCTTTTCACGGCTGTCAGGAAAAGCATTTTTACCCTCCTCTTGTTTTTTCTTTTTTTATCCTCTTTCGATCACTCATCACCCCCACTTTGTCCCAGAACAATTGTTCCCTTTTTTTTGTCTTTAACTGCTTTTTTCCCCTCTGTGATGAAAGCATGACTCAGTGTTGCACCTTACATGAACTGATGTAAATAAATATACTCCATCCTCATTCTTTTTCTGTTCTTGCATTCCTTTTGTCATCTATCCTCTACTTTCTACTCCTAACTCCAACTCTCGCTACCCTTCTTCTTTGCCGCCACCGTCCATCCTTTTTCCTCCTGTTTCGGTAAACCGAGGAAATCTCTCCCGTTGCTCTTGAAACATTTGTGTGGGTTCCTGTTTGACGCACACCGAGGAGCGAAGGGGAGAGAATCAGGGAGAGAGAGAGAAAGAGAGGCAGAGTGAGGGGGAGCACAGAAAACCTGAGAAAAGTGGCTGGTTGTGTTTGTCCTTGTGTGATTCACCATCTGTGGTGGAGAGCGCTCTCTTACAGCAGTTTTTCAACCAATAAGATGATTGACATGAAAAATACATTAAAATGTGAGAAGGAGAAAAGAGGGTAGGAGGAGAGAACGTCTGGTCTTGTGTGTGATTCACAGTTACTTTGAATACTAAAAGCTTTGTCTGATTTTGAATATTAAATCTGACTATTGCTTTCAGATATGCAGAAGAAAAGAAGGGAAGGAAGGGAAGGAGGGAGGGAGGGAGGGAGAGAGCGAAACAGGAAAGTGACCGAATAAAATTCAATTAAAATTAGATACAGATTAAAAATAGATCGAAGAGGACAGAGGGTGGGAGGGAAGAGAGAGACAAACAAAGAGAGCAATAAGATGAGAACGTAAGCTGGGGTGGAGACAGAATGAAAGTAGGGAAAGCAAACATTATTCAGGGTCACAACCAGAATGCATTAGCACACAGACAGCGGGTGAGAATGGAAGCGAGAGGGGGAGATTTACAGATTGTGCCTTCTTGGAAGAAAAAGGAAGGCAGGACGAACACGTGGAAACAAAAAAAGAAAAGGGAAGGTCATTGGTGTATTATCATTCCCATGCTAAATCTGTGTGACCCTTTATATATACAGACATGCGCACATGCCCGAAGGCTGACATACTGTTTACAAACCTGGGAACCAAATAACTTTGTAACACACGACTACACAGAACATGTGCCTATGGTACATAAAAGTAAGTAATACAGAAAGAATGACATCACATTTGTGCTAAGTCAGGCAATGGGTCATTAAAGTATTCTTTATATTCTTCTGAATATGCCTGTGATCATGAAATAATAAATACATAAGCGAGCATGTCTCATAGCACTCAGAAAGCAGAGAGAGAGGGCCATGCTAAAACTGACATTTCATGACATTTGTCTTATTATAATACGATGACGTCAGCTGGAGCTGTTATTGCTCTATCGTCACACAAAATTGGAAAATTATATCTTGAAAACTGTGGACACTAGACTGCTGACAAACAGGCAAATGGAACTGATTGCATACTTCCTGCCTTTGGGGGTAGAAGTGTTTCAAGTGCACCGTTATTAGTACAATCTACTCAGTGCTTTATACATTTACACTAGACATTTGGCCTCAAGTTATTTGCTGGTAAGCTTGTTTGTGAAATGAAAGTTTATATTACTAGAGCTACTTTTGACTGCTCCCTTGCCGCAAAGGGTCACCACAGCAGCTAGCTTCCTGAACCATCCCTTAAGGGGATTTGTGTGTGTCTAGCTGGAATTGAACAAAGAGCCATATGCCTGCCAATCAAATGTGTTAACCTCTACACCCTAAGATAATCTACCGTAGCTTTAAATGATTGTGTTGCACAACGTTAAGATCATCATTCAGCAGCATCACAGCTGTTGGTTCTCCTGTTTAATGGTTCCAGAAAAAGAGAAAACCAAAATGCAGCGAACTGGGGGAAAGTCCAAAACCCAAAGTGAGGACTCAGCGATGTAAACGGAGTGCATAAGAGTCAGGAAAAAGAAGTATGTGATGCAGCATGTGAGAACCCAGCTAAGGTTCAAAGACAACAAAACAAAACAAGAAAAATAGATTTAACCACTTTTGTTTATTTTTTCCATGAATTGTTACAGTCTTATTCAATATTGGAGACAATGAACTTGTGAAATATTGGAATGTCCAGTTGCTGCCAAAATTCATCATTGTATGGCTGTTTTTGTGCTCAGGTGGGTTAACAGCACATACAATAGAATAGAATAGAATAGAATAGAATAGAATTCAACTTTATTGTCATTGCACATGCACAGGTACAGGGCAACGAAATGCAGTTTGCATCCATCCAGAAGTGCTTTAGCCGTGATATAGATATATTACAATATATATTAGCAATAGGTATGTAAGTATATTACAGAAATGGGTCTATTATGGTATGTTATACTGTACACGGTATGAAGTATGTTATGAATATTCTATAACTATAAGTATGTACAGGCTGTAGTGTGTACAAGCTATGTACAGGATATAAATATGAAAAACTATACAGAAATCTGAGATATACAGTTATGCAGAAATGTGAACTATGCAAGTTATAAACAGTTGTAGGATTAAAAATTATCGTATGTACAGAATGATTATTTACACAGAACTATACAGTAGTGCAGTTAAGATAAGTGAGTCAAATGTCAAATGTATTATTTTTAAAAAGCCCTGTTTGGGATTATCTTCTCATGGACCAATCGCATGCTTCCAGCACAGCTGCTATATTTAGATCACTCAATTGGAGTCCAACTTTGTTACGTTGTCGTGGAGACGTGAGGAGTCAAACCTGTGTGGCCAAAGAAACAAAAAGCAGGTTCTTTTTTTCTTTCTGTTTTAAGTGCCGACACATTATGGCATGAACAGTAGCGCAGGTTCTGGATGTTGTTCTTCAAACGTCAGGATGTTACAGCAGAGCTCTGCATTAATAGCTTCACAAATTCACATCGCACAAACTTGTGGGAAAGGCGAGTATGCTCCTGATCCTGCTCTTGACCTTATGTGCTTCCTTCAGGCGTGGACACTCTGTCCTCTTCAAGTAAAAAGTGGTGAACGTTGGGTCTTGCAGGGAGACTTAATTATGAGCAGCGGCAGTGGCCCTCCATACTAAGCATGGGTCAGTTTGAAAGAGAAGTTGATGCTTTTTTTTTCTCTGTGCAAGTTTGAGGATGCAAGTTCCTGAAAGCAGTCTGGAGGCGCTTGAGAGGGCAGGATGATACTCAGAACTTTGATCACACTTGACTTTGACTTACTGATTACCTTTGGGGGCTGTAGTCTGGTAGAAAACCCTATAAACATCACAAATAAAATTAGCAGGAGTGCAAAAGAAAACCAGAGGTTGTTCGCTGCTAATTTTTACAGAGCTCGCTCTGAACTGCTGAGCTGTTTTCACATTTTCATCTGAAATTTGCTTTTAAATTTAGTACCAAGGTCACTCAGCAACAAATTCAGTCAGTGTAATCCTCTTCATGCGCAACAGGACAATGCTAATGTTCATGTGAGGTCAGATTAACAGGCATTTAGACCCAAATGAGTGCTTTCAAAATAAGCCTGTGTTTGTTTAAGCCCCCTTCCTTTAATAACAATAATAGATGTATGAGCAGCTGGTGAGCCCAGAGACCATGATTCATTCGAATGTTATGACAGAATTGAGGCGATGTATTTTATTAAAATCTATAACAGCTTTTTAAAAAATGCAAATAACGACAGGAGGAAAAACAATAAACATGCAAAAGCAATAAATACAGGATGTGAATCAGAATGAAACACACTACCCAAGACTCAAATCACAAGCCAAGTATGCTTTTGGGATTTGTTTCCTTTACATCCTACAAGCATCCTGCAGGTCTGAATGTACAGCTTCATGTGCATCTACACTTGCACACTTGGACCCATGATCGTCCTGAAGACTGACAAGAAGCAGCTGAACAAAACATGAGCAGAGCAGGCTGTTGTGCTGCTTGGTGTGCTTACATCTGTATCACCGCTAGGCTCTAAAGAGTATTTCTGGGACTTGGAAAGATGCTAAAACAAACTTTCGTTATGACACACTTTCCCCGTTAGCAAAAAAATAAATAAAACAGCTTTGAAAAAGTGCATGAGGTGACACATCAGCTTTAAATCACACAAACAGAGCTGTGATCTGCACAACTGTGGGAGGCGGTGTGCTACTGACTATTACGTGTCTTACACATCATATGTTAGGACTACCTGGGAGACTGTGACTATGCTGAAACACATGTGCATCTGTGTTTTGATACAGTTGTGTTTTTTCCTCACTGTGACTATACTGTGCCTACCTATGCCAAATACATCTTTTTTTAGCAGCATCATCTTGTAATTGTATGCACTAAGGCCCTAACAATCTCTTAGCAACAAACTGTAAACCAGTAACGTGGATGCTGATTAGACAGTAGAATTTAAAAGTCATTAACTCCTAATTTGTGTCTGCAGGTGAAGAATGACTGCAGCGGCAGGTGTGCTAACAGGCTTGGCCAAGCTAAAGCGCCAGGACTCTGCTCGCTCTCAGCATCGGCCCGTATCATCGACATCGCCGGGCCTGGGACACGCCGCCCCCGAGGCCGCTCCTAGGTGATTGTCATGTGCATTCATTTTAACGCAGTAGACAGAACTATAAATTAGCCTTTTAAATTGCTGCCTCTGCAGCAGGAAAGAGGATATTGTCACAAAAGCTAATGTGTGTTGGTGAAATTGCTTCTGCAGTCTCTGAAAATTTGTTGTATTTGTTACCTGTTGCTGTTAAACTGTTGCCTCCAAAAATCCATTTGTGTTTTCTTGCCATCCTTTTTCATTTAGGAAGAGGAAGAGGCGCACCGATGTCGTAGTGGTGCGAGGTAGACTCCGTCTCTACTCCGCATCTGGGTTTTTCCTCCTTCTGGGACTGATCATCTTGGCCATAGGGATTGGCATGGCGACGCTAGGTTACTGGCCTCACAGTAAAGCCATACTCGCTGGAGGAGGAACTGGAGTCAAGACAGAAAAAGATGCAGCCAATGCGAGCCACAATGGGCAAGGTGAAGAAGGGTGACTAGAAACTTGCTGGCAAAAGTTTGTTCCTCTCATGGCTCATCTCGCTGTTTTGTGGTTTTAGGTACGCCTTCCAAGGAGACTGAGAGCGCTCTGATGCGATTCCTAGAACAGCATCTTCACTCTGAGAGGATGAAGATGCTTGGGCCCTTCACCATGGGCATTGGGATTTTTATTTTCATCTGTGCTAATGCAATACTTCACGAAAACAGAGACAGGGAAACCAAGGTAAGGCTGAAATCATCGCATCAGGATGCGCACAGTCGAAATACTCAAATGCTGTATGGGAAACAAAGAAGTTGGACGTTTTTTGTGGGTAATGCAACTTAATGCTAATGTAAGGTAATGTAATGCTACTCAAAAGTAGGTTTTTTAGCAATATTTCCATCAAATGTTTCTAAATTTAAAAGCCAGAACTTGTAGTTAATATTTCTTCCCTGTCACTGTCCCTCCTCCACTCTCTACAAAATAAAGGGCATGCACACTCTAGTCATCCATATTCATCATCCCCATAACATGCAGATCAGACTTCTCCCAATCTCCTTCTACCTTTAGCTCTGCAATTTTCCCTCTGATCAAATTCCCTCTGTTTCCATGCTCTTCTTCTCTCCTTTGATTCAATTAGCCCACTCCTTCTCCCTTCCCTTTACTGGTAATCCTTGTGAGAAACATGTCCCCCAAGGCCACACGGTGGCAACGTGCACAAATTTAAAACTACAGGGAGATAATGTGTTTTAATGAAACGCTTCAAATATTTTCAGGTAATCTAAAATAAATGCTGCTGCTGCTGCTACTTCTGCTAATACGATTTTCATTTGCTGTAGATCATCCATATGAGAGACATGTACTCCACAGTCATCGATATCCACCGCCTCAGGCAGAAAGAGCAAAAGCAACACCAACACCGGAACAGCACCTGTATGAGAGAAGTCGGAGATCTTCGAGTCTTCGGCTGCGATACTGCCGCACGGTTAGCCAGCAACTCTCTCCTAGCCTTTTCTCGTGCTGGAAGCATTGCCGGAGGAGGGAGAGGTTCTACAGAAGAGGAGGAGGTGTTGTTAGGGGATGAGGAGTATCACAGACGTAGAGAGCAGGCTAAGATGGATTGTAACTTTGCAGGGCTATTGGCACCCCTCTATAAGGATCGCTCATTTTGTGGCCCCGGGGTCGGGCTGGTTCATTCGGATTCCATGCGTCACCAGTGGTCAGCGGATGGAGATGGAGAGAGGGGAGGACACCATGCACGCTCTATTGTCTCCTCCTCTATCTCTGCATTTACGCTCCCTGTTATAAAACTCAACAACTGTGTTATTGATGAGCCGGAGATGGAGGCAATAACTGAAGAGGACAGAGGAGGAGAGAGAAGAGAAGGAGAGAGGTCGCAGCCTCTGACCTCCTTGGAGTCTCTGGTGGTTCCCGTGGCATCTGTTGCCAAGGCCTCCAAACCACCGGGCCTACACAGGAGTAACTCCGCCTCCTCCTCATCCCGCTGCTCCTCCTTATCCTCGTCCTCCCTCTCCCCTGCTCCCTCCTCTACCTCAGGCTGCTGGCTTTCCCCGGGAGCAGCAAGGAGTGACTTTGGCTCCAACTCCTCTCTGCACATGCTCAACAGCCATTCCAAATCTCTGGACTTGGAGCGCAGACCGAGCATGCTCAGCGTAAACCCAGAGCAGCGGAAGCACCCTAGCTGGCCCCGACTTGACCGCAGCAACAGCAGCCGTAGTAACAGCGGCAGTCGGGGCAGCACCAAAGGCTACAAGCGGCTGGAGGACAGAGAAGAACAAGGAGATCGGCTCTTGGAGGTATCACAGTCTGCGGCAGCGAGGCGCGACTATAGTAAGCGCGAGAAGCTGCTAATGATATCCAGGTCGCATAATAACCTGAGCTTTGAGCATGATGAGTTTAATAGCAGCGCACTGAAGAGAGGCAGCTCTGAGACTCGGTTCTGATCGCACTGAACTAGAGGTTGATGACAGTTCTGTCTTGTTCTGTAAATTGCCCTCCACACAGTATGAATGTACAGCTTGTGCTGGAGGAAACTGACAAGTTTAATGGCTACTCTGTGCAGAGAGGAAACTCAAGCAGTTTCAAGAAAGCCTGTTTTTATGAGCAGCAGGTTGTAGAGTAATGGAACAACTTGCACAGTGAAAGAGTTCAGGTCTATTGTCAGTCAGACACAATGGGTCTACTGCATTAGGGTGACATTAGTTGATCTACAACAGTGATTCCTAATCCAGGGCACATCTGCGGTAGGTTAGCCAAGGAGTATATGAAAAGACTAGCTCAGCTGTTACCATTAAATAAAATAATTAGTGGACCTGAGGAACTTTAGGCAGTGAAGGGAAAACTTTGGATAAGCAGAAATGTTTACAAAAGATAAAATGGTTAAAAGTGATTGAAAGTGGATAACTCGCTAACTGTATAGCTAATAGTTGGAACTATTAGCCAACAGCATGCACAAAGAAATGATGTTATGAGCTAAACAGGATGGATAACAAGCTGAAATATTGTACAGTAGCTAGCTAAATTCATAAATGTTGTCAATTATTTTGCTGATGCTACTAAATTGTCAGCTTTCAGTATTGATTAATCCAATGAAATAACAATACAAAAGTAGGCTGAAAGAATTTGAATTGTTACCTTAACATAAAAATAAGATCGTTAGCCATATAAATAAATAGGGGAAATTGGTCAATCGTCTGTGAAAATACTGGATAAATGATTAAAATAGTCATCTAATAGTCCTGGACTAATCGTTGAGAGATTTGAACATGAAGGGTTTAACCAAGGAAGAGTTTTTTCAGTCCAGAGGGGTGAACTACGATGTGAGATTAATGGGTTAGCAAGCTATGCTAAGCTAAAAGTCAGAGTATTCTGTGTCATGAACTTTGGTTCATGACTTTTACATGGATAAATCACCATGGTTACTTGTGCTAAATCACCATGGTTACTTATGCTGAACACAAAACTTATTTTGTTTTGTTAGGACAGCTAAAGCAAAGAAAGCCTGACTGGGTTCAACATCCTGTGTAGTATACTTCTCAGGACTGTTGGGATATGTAAGATGGAAAAAGGTTGGATAAATGAAAAAAGCTCATTTGCACTAATGAGCTTGAAAGTCAATATTTGGTATGAGCACCATTATTCATCACACAGCCTGAACTCTTTTAGGCAAGTTTTGTTATTATATCTTTAAGTTGTGTTCAGGAATAGTTATCCAGGCTCCTTTAGGCATATTCAAAGATCTTCTTTGGATGTTGGCTGCCTTTCATCGTGCTCTTTGTCAAGATGATCCCGCTCTGTTTCAATAATGTTGATGTCCGGGCTCTGGGGAGGCCAATCCATGACTGATAGTGTTTCACTGTGTATTTTTCCATCCATATATGCTTTAAGAGCACTGCATTGGCAGTGCGTTTGGGGTCATTGTCATGCTGAAAAGTTAAGCTGTTGGCAATCAGATGCTTTCCCGAAGGCATTGCATGGTGGATCTAAATCGGATCATACTTTTCTGAATGCTTAAATCAATCAGTGTTGACGAGATCCCAACTCCACTGGCAGAAATGCAGCCCCAAACCAAAACAGACCCTCAATTGTGTACAGATGGCTGTAGACTTTCACTGTTCTGCATGCTGATGACAATTTGAAGCAGCACATTTTACATATGTCTTAACTATTCCATAAGACCTGTTACCATTGATTTGTCTTTCTCTTGTCCAGTTTCCAAGAATCCTTTAAGGATATACTGCACACCATGCTGAGATATGCCAAGTTTCTAGCTAATACTATTAATATTTCTGCACAAATACTATTTTATGCCTGTCAAACTGTGATATCTTTGACATTCCTCATAGACTAAAGGAATGGGAACAAATGATGCGTTTTTGTGACAGGGTGCTAGCGATACAATGTGAAATTGGTTCTTTGCTAAGTTGTTTGTTACGTATGGAAACAACACTGACTACTCCCTTGAGTTAGGTGCCTTTTTTATGCTTAAATTATTCATAGGTCAGTGTTAAGCAGCTTAACTTACAACCAAGAAGTAATGGTCAGGTACAAGGACTGGACTAAAAAATAAAAAGCAGCCAATGTCCAAAGAAATGAGATTGCTCATGACCACTTATTAATTACAAAAGGGATTACCTAATTTTTTTATATATTTTATATTCCTCTTGCTATAAGAGCTGTTTAACACCCAAATGTCTCATCCGTGGGATAATAAAGGTTTATTCTAATAAAATACATCACATCAGTCTGCTTAATATCATATTAAGAAATCATTTCTGACGTTTTACCATCACTGAGACAATATAACCAGCACTGCTACATAAGGTTTTTTACATATAAATCACCTGTTGCACAAAGGGTCCCATAAGACGAAGGAAATTACTACAATGCCAGTGGGCTCTGCAACAGAGATATAAATCAAATAAAGATAGTAGTTGGGAAATACAACAAAGAAGTCATGATGTCCTGCAGTATTACAGTCCATCTCTAAACTAGAAATAAAAACCTCAGTCTATGGCTCTGCTACAGGCATTTCAAGGTTATTTTTACAAAATTAATGCAATGGATATCATTCAGGATATTCAGTCATACAGTTATCTTTCTGTGTACTATCATAAAACTGAGTGTTTGAGAAAACCATGGTTCATCTGGTGCATCAGCCACAGTATTTTTTTTCAGTCAAAACAGAAGGTATATTTATAGCAACCATTAGTTATTTCTGATCAACAATCAAAAATAAGTTAATGTTTGTCTATATCTAAAAATCTCTAATTAGGATAACAGAGACAATTTGACTCTTTCTGTATCTGATTTATTATTGAATAAATGTTTGAACCTGTATAAAAAATAGTTCTCGGTATTAGAACAATTGAACCCACATTTATTTATCTTGTGCTGTCTTTATAAAACCAGAGATCTGTATCATTCAAGTGTTGTTTCCTTTTATTTGATCACATTTTTATGATGGTTTGTTTTGAGGAATTCCTGTTCTTGGATATCTAATTGAGTTTACATGAACTTGCATTCATATTGTTCAATGGTTTTGGTTTGTTAGTGACCTCTGATCCTTCTGAACACTTGTGTAAATCTTTTTAGGAAACTTGTAATGTGTGTAATGAGTAACACACCTTATTTTGAGATCTAACATGATGTACCCTCCCATTCAGTGCCACATACTGAGTGTTAAAGAGGAACCCCTTTTAAAAGTGCAGAAATTTTTTCAGAGAGCTTTAATGGTCCCCCACAGTCTATGGGTCACTGTCGAATTTTAGCTTCACTAAATAAACTGTATTTTTACTGATATCTGTTTTGTCCTATTGGATGTATTTAAAGCAATTCCCATTATGTATGGATTTACACATAATAGCTCTTCTGTCGCCTTTTTCATGGATTGTGGGAGGCAAAAACGTCGCTTAGGCCAGCACACAAACACACACGTGCACACACACCGTGCACCAACATACCATCTGACCCCCCCCCCCTCACTTAAGCTGTCCAAATATACCTCTAATTTCCATTCTCTGCCTCTTTCACTCACTCTTTCTCCTTCGCTGCATGCAAAATAACAAACAAAGGTCTGGATGAGTCATCACCAGTTATCAGTCTGTGGCTCTGTGGGATAACACACACAATCTTGCGCAACACCCTCGCAAGGACCAAGGACTATTTACATCAGAGCATGCAAACATATTTTTTCTAAAATGCATCAAGCAAAGCACGCAGACACATGAGCACACGCAAATGTGCATTTACAAAAGCAGAAGGATGATGACGATGTCGTTTTAGCCCGAACACGTCAAAAAGTCAACTAAAGCTAAATCTAAGTTAAGCATCTTGTTGTGGGTTCGCTGCCTGTACCAAAATCTGATCAGATGGACTCAAGAAACCATTTGACAGTACAACTTACTACATTCTAATAATGTCATTTGAGCTCATTTTAAACTGAACCTGGACAAAGTTCAGGTTATTGTGCATGCTTAGCATTTAAATAACATTCATCAATTATGTTTAATAAATGCCTCAGCTGTTTATTCACAACTAGTAGCTTGCATTTTCAGTCAATTTCTCCTTTCATTTTAGCGAACGTTTCATTATAGCTTATGTTTTTGGTAGCAGATGCCTGTGTCAGCCTGTTTGTAAACACAATACCTCGAAAGGTTTAGAATTAATTCTAATAAAACTTGTAGGGGTGTAGAGTGGGGTCATGTTAACAATCCATTAAAATTTGACTCATATCCACCGAGGTCTTCAAGGTCAACGTAATAATTTATCGGTCAAAAAAAGAGAAAAAGGCTTATAACTTAGAAACTGTGATATATTGTCAACATGTAAAAAATATTGTGAGATTTAAAGTATACATGACACATGTGACCTCTGACCTCTCCTTCAAGGTCAATAGACTGATTTGTTGTCTTGGGATACTATTTGAGAATAGTTGATTAATTTTATTATGAATTTTAACTGTTTAAATACATAGCAATTTGAATACATTTACAATGTTCTTGAATAATTTAGAAACTAAACTAAACTAAGAAAATATTATAAATAAGCTAAAATATTTAATATATCATTTGATATTCATTACTAAGCATTTAAAGACTTTTTTTCATTTTTAAAGAATAAAATAAATGCTGCACATTTCATACAAAATAATTATACTCTAAACTGTGTCAGGTATATTAAAATGGATTCAACAGGGCAAATAACAAAATCCTGCCCTTTGTGCTTGTTTTTACTGCACTATAAAGTATGTTTAATGAGAACATGTTGGCATGGGGTACAAAATCAGTGTATACAAAAAACAATGATACTATTCCTTAAAAAGGTAATTCACACAGAGAGTCAGCTGCATTGGCAGAGCTCTGCATTCTTGGAGTGCTTCTTGTTTATCATGTTATCTAGCTATTTTAACAGTTTAACCGCTAACAACTTAATATAATGTATAATAATAATAATGTATACTTTTATTAATCCCCTTAGGGAAATTAGTCATCTGCATTTAACCCATGTACTCAGTGAAGCAGTGGGCAGCCACCAATCCAGCACCCGGGGAGCAGTGTGTTGGGACGGTACCTTGCTCGGGGGTACCTCAGGGTAGTCGTTCAGTGGATTCGAACCCTTGACCTTCCGATCATGGGGTGACCACTATATTAACTTTTTGCTGTACTATCAGTATTGACATTTATAACTAAAACTTAAATATAGTTTGTCACCCTGAGGGCACTTTGCAATTTCCCTTTTGGCAACACATGTTTGGAAGCCACAAACACAATCAGCTGCTCTCTTTTATCTGAAAGACAAAAAAGTATCACCAAATATTGGTAAATATCTAAATATCAGTTTCGGTATCAGCCTTAAAAGTCCTATTTCGATCAGGCACTAAAAGATTATTTTGCCATTTCTGTTTTTGTCCACTGAGTTGAGTTGATATACCTCGGGGCCAGTGGCGTGTCTAGAAAATGTTTGTTGAGGGGGCCAGGTAGGGGCACAGATTTGGAGAAGGGTGGCAGATGTAATTGGCAGATAATGTTAAAAACAATTCTACCAACCGTTAACCATAATTCAATAACCCTATAAACCTAATAACCGAATGTGCTTTTAACTCATATTAGAATGAGATTTTAACGACTACGGTGCAAAGTTTTTAGATACTGCATTGATAAAGTACAAGAGATACAATCAGTCAGTGTTTATTCAGCAAGGATATCAATATTTGCATAGTATTTTTACTGACATGTAGTGCACATATGTTTTGGGCAAAATCATTTTTGAATATTAAAATACTAACATTTTTAACATACAATTGGCAAATTAGCCAATGCCAATGCAAAACCAATGCCTATTAAAAAAGAAGGTAATCTTCTCACAAACTGGTGTTTGATTTTCAAACAGGAAAAAAGTGGGGAAACAAATGAAAAGACTAACATTTGAATAAAACCTGAAAGCAAGTAAATACTTTATATGCTGCCTTATGGTAAACTTTGGTAATATTGATGTATAAAGAACAACACTGGCTGATGATGAAATACAGTCAGCTGTCATGGTAACACTGCCAGTATTAACCTGCAGGGCTGGACTGGGACAAAAAATTGGGCATTTTCACTACAGACCGGCCCACCAGGTATTAAAGCCATAAAGCCTTTGAATTAAAACAAACGCTGTTGTGACAGTGATGTACAGTCTTGTTGGTATATGTATGATTTCTATACATTTTACGTCAGATAAAAACTTTGTTCGCAAGATTCAGATAATTATTTAATAAAAGCTAGATATTTTAAATGAGAATAAGTATTTCTTTGTGCCCCCTCCCCCTGTTAATGCCCTACCTGGCCCCCTGGCAACACTTTGCTAGACCCGCCCCTGCACAGTTACCAGCTGTCAGCTACATAAAAAATAATACATAATATTTTCTCTGAATGAGGGACCATTCCATTTTTAAGGAGCCGTTGGCAACTCTACTAACTAACCTTATGAATAAAATAAAGTTCACTATCAGTAACATCATAGCAACCGAACAGCTGTATAGAAACATTATGCTAGCTCACGCAGTACGAGTTATTGTAACTGACTGTAAAAAGTCAGCACAACGAAAATAAACTCCACCTAAACTTGGTTTATATCTGACCCAGATAGACTGCAGGTCATAACTTCTTACCTGAAGTTCAGTTCACCTGATACTCGGACCGGTGGCTGCCTCGGGTCTCTCCTCCTCCTGCCTCCCCTTCCCTCATCCACCTGTTGCCTCTGTGGAAGCTCCGCCATAGGCACCACCAAACAACTGTTATTTTTACAAATCGGCCAGCATCTGGCTAATCCACCACCTCTCATTGTTCATGCTGTTACAAAAAAAAAAAAAAATAAGTCATCAGCCCACCGTGCAAATGTCCGATGGCTAGTCCAGCTATGTTAACTTGTTAATCTTTTACCGAAAAAATGTTTTCTGCGGTGCAGTCTTTCGTGCTTGGCTCTCCTACCTTTGCTAACATGATGCTCATAGTGCAGAAGCCGGTGCTGCATTCACTTACCGTCCGATATCTGAGCTTCACTGTGAAACCATAATCGTACATTTGATATTTCATTAAATTTTATTGTTTTAACTTCGGGGTGGCACCTGGGGTGGCCAGTCTGGTTGGGGGGGCCACCCCGCTGGACACGCCACTGCTCGGGGCACTTGGCTGTTTCAGCATAGATATAACCAGTTAGGTCACATACTGCCTTTGTAAGACTGTGGTCCAGTAACTATCCCTAATATTTAGACCCACATGTCCCTCCTCACCTTACGGTTTAAATAAAAAACAAGTCATGTTTCTCCGAAAGTGGTGTCAACGTAGTGGCACACAGGTAAATCAAACTTCCACTAAATGTGTTTTAGTTGCTAACAGCAACACTTACCTTGCCCCTTAAGCCAGATGGTTGACTGGTGAAAGTTGCTCAGGAAGTGCTCCAACTGTTTCACATAGATATAGAAATAAATCCTTAGTGCATCAACAGCTCGTGTGGCCAAATACCTTTTTTTTTCTGTGTGTGTAACTGTGATCAACCAGAGCAGGGCACACGTGCGATCCCTCATCAGCTGTGCAGCTGATGTGTTACGGAGCGAGACAGCTCGCGCCTTCTCACCTCCTCGGCTGTGCCACACACTTCAGCTTGCTGAGGAGCTCGGGCTTTTAATCTCCCAGCCTTTCAACGTTTCAGTCGATTTATGTACTTCCATAGCTTTTCCTACTTTGCAGCAGTTTACTTCAATTGCTGGACTGAACTTAAGTGATTTCTTGAGTAGCTGCATGGTTACTGATGCATAATGAAATAAACCCAGATCAAAAACATTGGTGTAGCCCTGCCTCTCGCCTAATGGCAGCTGGGATAAGCTCCAGCCCTCCTAAATTAGATAAGTGGAAGAGAATGAATGGGTGGATTGATGGGTGGCTATTATAGTGCAGGCTGAACAATAACTGTACTAGACTTCATAAGTATCAATATATACTGTTCAAAACAATGAAAGGAACACTATGAAAACACATCAGAACTCATTGGGGGAAACAATGAAACAGATCTATATTTATACTATACTGATGGGGTGATCTGTTAAGAATGGAATGAAAGGATAGAAATGGAAATTTGCAACCTACAGAACTCAAAGATACCTTGAAAAGTGTCAAAATGAAGCGATGGGCTAGTCCATTTTCATTGTAGGAACTCAAAATGGTACTCACGAGTTTGTTTGGCCCCCCAGTGTGACCTCTGCCGGGCTTGTAGAGGTGTGTGTGCCTTCTATGGATATGCCTCCCCACATCGTTACTGACCCACCACCAAACTGGTCATGCTGAACGTTGTTACGGGCAGCACGTTCTCCATGGTTTCTTAAGACCCTTTAACGTTTGTCCCATGTATTCAGGGTAAATGCGCTCTTATCTTGTCAATCTCATCAGATTCAGGTCCACATTCTTGCATCTCATTCCTCAATATCTGCACAAAACAACTTGAAGCTACTAAAAATGAACTGAGGGCATGGCTATACCTACATTTTTAAGGATTAACATGTAGAAAAGACTGAGCTTATATGTGCTATGGTCTGAAAGCACTGAAAGATTAACACATTGTTAGTCATATTCTGTCACTCTGTACATTCAGACCCGTCTGTAAACGCCACAAGGTCCCCAAAGCAGCAATGGCATTTTGCAATACATGGAATAAAAAACTGAAAAAAAGCCACCAAAGCTGCACAAATGACAGAGTGGAGGCAAATAGAATTGAAGTTCATACTTCAAAAAAGTACAGACAAGGAAGTAAAACATATTAATCTCTTTTTCTTTGTCATGTTCGCTTGAACAGTGATTGACAGAAGGTATAACTCTGTAATAAAGGTATCAATGTGGAACTAACGTGCAGATAGGGCTGCACAAACACATACAGATCATCAATTACTTAATCTGCTTTATTCACATGTATCCACGTCAACAGATTAACCCCATTTCAACAGGGCTTAATTTGGGTGCGTTTCTGTGTATTTTATTGCATTAAAAATCAGACATTAGCAGCATGTGCACATAGTGCTACTCCCTTGTGTTTTTGCCAGCAACAACAGCAGTGATGTGGGCAGTTTACTGACATAATCGTCTAATAAACAGACTAATTACCACGACACATCTGGAGGGTAAATTGAATGGTTTGCAGATTAGCAGAGTAGGAACGGCTGCCAGGAGGGTGAACAGCGTTAACACAGCTGTCACGGATAATAGCAACGCATCGTGTATTGGGATGAGCCGTGGTGAATTAGTAATGGAAGTGACTCATCCGTTCGGAAGCATGTTGGTTTCTGGAGCGGTGAATGCCGGACTGCATTTTTTTTTATAAGGTTAAAAAAAAGCAAATGACTTTTTTTAAATTGTTTTTTTATCCAGACAAAATCCTCCACTGGATGTTGCAGATTTTCACTTTCAGATTCAGCTTTATAATGGTGCCTTTATGTGTTTGAAGAATATCAAAGGCCAGTTCCTCCCCTAAATACGGCCACATGTTTTGGTGACTGTCACAGTGTTTAAAGAAACCTCACTGCGTGTTGTCATTATATCACGCTGAAGCCTCTTCCAGTTGTTCCCGATCCCTTTGCGCCGAATCCCGAGTAATTAGGCAGAAAACGGAGTTTCCGTGCCGCATGCCATTGAAAGAGCCTTGTGGCTACAGTTCCAGTGTGCTAGAGTGTGTGTTTGTGCGTCTATCTGTGGGTTTGTGCGCTTGCCACGAAGCAGCAGTAGGGGTGCCAGCCTTGTTGCCATAGCAGCCCAAGATGTGCTCTGGACCCCTGCCTGAGGAGTAAACTCACTCACAGAAATGAACGCAAACTGAGCTTTTCATAAAAACATAATAACCCCCCAACAACCAGTCATTTAATGAAGCCAAAATATAAATTATAAGAGTTAAATAGAGTTTTAATCCTGTGGCTCGATCCAATAGGCTCCTGTACTGTCCCACAGTGATAACAGACAGATCAGGTAAGACCTGAAAGGTTTACGTGTGCTTGACCTGAATGTGTCGAAGCACAGCTGAAAGAGTAAAGCGATGAAGTACACTTTATAAATAAATGAAAGAAATGCATTCTAAATATAGGCAGAGACAAGCCCCCTTATTCCCATATCTGTTCCAGTGCTGCTTTGGTAAGCCTAAAGTCTCAAGAGGAGCTGTTCTGAAAAGCTGCACGGGTGCACGCCCCTCTTTACTGCAGCAGAGTTCAAAATTTACTGATAGCAGCATTATGGCTTTCAACTTCTAAAACTGGCTTTGACCTTTCCAGCTTCATCCTCACATGTTGTTTTAGCGTCTAAAGTTAGAAAGGGTTTATGACAATTTGCTTTTTTTATGTGTTGCAATGTAGGGAGCTAAATGCAGTTCGTTTTGGTGGAGGGTTGTTCGTCATTCAGGAGGATTTCGGGTACAAAGAAAACCCACAACATGTATATTTTATGTATCTTGGGCCAAGAAAGCTTTATAAAAAAGCTCCCGGTGATACGTACATGATGTCTAACTTATGCAAGATTAAAACTAAGAGGAACAACGTTACAGTGGTGTTACTTTGAAGCTTGTTAATGTTATTTCTCAGCTTGTGTGAGTCTGTAAGGCATATGATTGGCTGACATTTACCTATATCATTACAGAACATATTTGAGGTCAGCTCGACTTTACATTAGTCACTCATTACTTCCGTCACTCAGCATGAAGACGCTGTGGTGTTCCAGCTGTAGAAAATGGAGAAAGTCAACTCTTAACACTTCTCTTCTCTAATGTATTAATTGTCACATTTAATGAATTTGTCTTTTTTTTGTTCACCACTGGTCCAGCAAGCGGCCCACTGGGAATCCTCCCAAAGCTTCCACTCTGGAATCACAATAAATGAAAAATAATATTGTGACTATTTGAAAATGTGGCCCAAGATACTTCATGTACATAAAGAAATGATCAAAGAAGAATATTAGTTAAGACGTTTAAGAAAAATCTATATACCTAAAAATGTTGAACCATATACTTTTTTGATGTTTATGCACCTCAGCACTCGACCTCAGGGTAGGGTAAGTGCATGTTTTGTTTGGTTTGTTTGGGGTTTTTTTTTACACCTGTGGCAATGGGACTGACAACACTTGAATTTAAAGATTTGGAGGTGTGGCCCAATACTTTTGTCCATATAGTATATTTATAGCTGCTGTCATTCTGTGTCAGCGTGAATAACTACCAAAGTTATGCTCAGCTTTGGTGAAAGCAGATGAGCTAAAGAGTAAAATAACCTACTCTATTAGCATGCTCATGATTATTAATCAAAATCTAGCATAATTTCTTCAAAATCTGATTTTCTTGGATTGAAAATGCTGTTTTTTACTGCTTAGTATTAGTTTTCTATTCACCTTTTCAACCCAAATAAACACGTTTTGGGCGGTACCGGGAGGGAAGGAAGTCGTTTCTTTCTTGTGCAAATGCTAAGAAACAAAAATTCAGTCACATGTTGTTGCTTTCAGTGAAACATTTGAAACTAAACTGTGCATCGGGACTCAACAATACCTCTGGAGTGAGACAAAGACAAACAGCAGTGTATGGTCCACATCTACACATCAGCTATGCCCGAGAATCAAATTAATTTGACAGTGATATAAGGATATCTAAAAATACTTTGATGCTTCTGCAGCAAAGCTCATTAGAGAGAACACACACACACACACACACACCAGGTGAGTCACTAGTGGGCTTTGCATCTGTTTCATATTACTTTCTAAATACAGTCTCTGCCTTTCTAGTTCTCCTCCCATCTGTTTCTTCTCTCTCTTGTGGTTTCCTGTTTCTTACCTCCTCATTTCCCCCACACTCACCCGCCACCTTCACCATCGCTTCTCCTCTCTTCCCACCTGCCTTTCAATTATTCCTTCTCCCTCCCCTGCTCTTGTATTCTCCCATACTCCCTCCACTTCCCGCCTTCTGCCTCTACTGTATGTCTCTGATGCCCTGCTTCCCACCGCTGTCCTCCGTTCTCGCTGTACTCTCTCTCTCCTTTCCATGGACATGACAGCAGAAACTAGCAGAGAGCTCCAACATAAGCTGTTGACAAAGGGCCTGAGTGTGGTAATATTTCACACACTCTTCAGTGAGTGCTACTCAGACAGGCAGGTGGAGAGAGCCACTAATGAGAAAACCTTTGAGACTATAATGGTACAAATGAGAGAAATAGATAAATCTGCCCGAGTGCCACTATCTCAGTTATTTGTTGCTCTGGATAGTCCCGTCTGCTGTCTCTTATTCCAAACAACAGGATGTGACATCATTACATGACATTTTGAGATAATCACGTCAGGTTTTCCTGCTAAACATAAATGTTTAGGTACAGTGTATTTCTTTTAATGAGGTTTCCCTGAAGTAGCTTGTACTCACATTTCAGTTCTAATCAAGCAAACATCAGTACGAATATTAAATGGGTAATGAGGGATACAGCGCAATATATTTGATTGCACTCGCTTTTTAAGTGTCTGAAGTCGATGAACAGTAGTGGACACAAGGAGCAGCGAGAAAGAGACTCATGGGAAATTAATGCTTTGTGAAGGCTTGTAATGGACACATCCATGGGTATAGAGTGAGCCAGTGTGGGTGGACTGACAGAGAGGTCACATAACTAACCGTTCTTGTGAGTGTGTGTGTTTTGTTCTTTGCGTGAATGTTTGTGGTCTCCATGAGGGACTGGAATGACTCTTACAAGTCAGCAAACTAAAAGCTTTGTCACGCAATGCTCACCTCTACGTCTACATAAGACATGCAGTGTACACTAACTGTACACTGCATGCAAAACACACACACACAGGGACGCCCAGCTGTTGCAGGAGGATTTGCAGTCTCTGTTCTCATTAATAACCTACAGTGGATGCATGAATGAGCTAATCTGTGTGTAAGCGTACATGTCTGTGAATGAGGCTGTTAAAAGTACTTTTACACATGCATTCATGAGCATGTATGAGACCATCCTATACTGACTTACGCTTTTACAGAAATGCACACACATTCATACGTTTATGTGGAAGTGAATATGTGTGCAGAGGTCAGTGTGTGCGTGCTAACACTGTGAAACCCCTGTATTTCCTTTCTTTCCAGGCTTGATCTGCCTAATCAAGCAATCAAGAGGAAGCAACCCACATCTGTCTTAACGAGGCAATTAAATTAGTGCTACTGAAAGGAACAGCCTCGGGGCTCTCACACCCCCTCCTCCTGATGCTCCTCTCGTTTTCTCCTCTTCCAGCTTTCTCTCTCTCTTTCTCTATCTTAATTGCTATTCCCTCTCTCCAGCATCTTCCCCACTGCAGCCCCCTCGCTGTTTCTCTTATTTCCTTCATTCATCATTTTTGCTTCTTTCTATATTCTTCTATGCACTTCTCTCTTTCTGGCCCCCCGTTCCCCTAATACCAGTTATTGTCCTCTTTTGTCTGTTCTTACTACTCGCCTAATTGTAGTTATCAGTCATGTACCTTGTTACAGAGCTGCTAAATTGGCCACAGGAAATACAAACAGTGCAATTGTGGCTGTGTCCACACAGTGTGCATTCAGGGCACACAGCGATAAGTATAGGTCATCTACCTATTAGCTGTGCTATTAGCGTCAAACATGTAATCAGTGGAAATGGGCACATAAAATGATAGAAAATAGACCTGAAAGGTCGAAATAGGGTTTTCGTCTATATTTGTGGCTGTAAATATGCTGCAAAGTGAAGTTATTTTAACTTTCCAGAGATTTACTTGCTTTTGGAGTCAGCCTCATGTGACCATTCAAGTCACTGCACTTTCTGATACTTAGACATTGCATTCACTCTGCATTCAACCTACTTACTATATTACAGTATTGGCGAGTTCACACTGTTGTCCAAGAAGTTTCAGCTAAAGTTAAAAAAACCTGAAAGTTTAAATAAGGGAGAATGAAGTAATCAATCGTGTATGAGATATAGCCTACAGATGGGAAATAGATCAAAGTAGAAAAATGATGTTGGCTGTCTGATTGGCCTCCCTGCTGCTGCGGAGCCTGGGGCGGTCTGCTTGCCTCCCCCCCCGGAGGGAAGGGTAACATCTCTTGGGTCTGGGTGCCGTTTCCATCTCTGGGGGTGAGGATACCTGGACCCGGGGTATAGAGTATGTTTGGGGAGTGTGATTGTGTGTACATGTCCATTTACGTTTATTCCTACGTTGGGTGAGTGCTGAGTGTTTGTATATGTGTGCATGAGGGTGGGAATGCATGTCTGTGTCTGTGTGTGCCTGTTTGTCTGTGTCTATATGTCAGGTCGGGTCTTAGACTCCACCTCTCTGGGAACTCCCAGGCCCTCCAAAGTGTGGAGGCCTATCTCCCCTCACCACACTCCCTGCCGGTGACTGATGCCCTCAGGGGTCGGTGCATTGTTGGTTCTTGGTGTCCGGGGCTGGGCGCTCAGGTCATGTGCCAGCTCACTCCCGGTGGCTACTTGGCGGGGCCTGGCGCCTGCTGCTCGGTCAGGCCTCTTCCGGGGCGCGGGGGGCCCTCGGGCCTCCGGCCTCTGTGCCTGCGGCTTGGTTCACTCTGGCACAGCTGGCTGCCGGCGGAGCCGGCGGGCACGCCGGTGCAGCCCCCTCTAGCTTCTGCCCGGTGGCTACTGGGTGACCCCTCGTCTGGGGATCCTCAGCCCTTCCCATGAAGGTGGCACGGATGCCCCTCCGGTGGTCCTCCTTGGGCTCTTGCACTCTGGGGCCTCTGGATGTCTGGGGCCTGGATCTCCTCCATGCCTGCTTCATGCCCTGGGGGACGGGGCTATGGCTCTCTACATCCTCTAGCAGACCATTACATGGGGAAACCATTTGAATACAAGCGCGCCGATCCACACAGGTGTGCACATGGGTGTTCACTATTCGTAGACTTAAATCACACCTTTCTTGGCTGCTACTTCAAAGCACATTGTGCGCTGTCTGTCCTGCGTGCTGCACAACAACATTCAATATTTAGTATTTACTGCTGTTTACACTTAGCTAGATTAATGCGATGGTGTTGTGTATAGTATGTTGCTTTGTTTTGTTTTTTTTGCTTGTTTTCTATTCTTTTTCTCTCAACAGGTGATCCCGGAGATATTTTTTCTTCCCCCCTTTCTCACTGTCCCTCTCCCCTTCTGTTTTTCTTTTCCTTCCTCTTTCTTTCTCCCTTTCCTATCCCTCACTCATGTCTGTCCCGTCTGTAACAACTGAAAATAAAATAAATAATAAAAACAAAGGTCGATCAAATGGACCAATACGGCAATGCCATGATGATCCATTTGGCAAAATAAATCCATTGGGTATCCTTGTTGGTCTTCAGACAACAATTCTGATGGCTAAAGAACCAAATGGGACAGGCGGAAAAAAAAAAAGAAAAAAAAAAAAAAAAAATGATGTTGGAAGAGCTTGAAGAATTCCTGAGTTCAATAAAACCCTGGTGAACCAATAGAAAAATAAATAAAACCTTAAAAAAACACAATCCATATGATGATGATGGTGTCCTTCCTATGTTTATAGTCATTGTCGTGGAAAATTTAACAATAACCTGCAACACACCCAGTGAGCTTGATTTGAAGTGGGTTTAATAAACACATTGCAATGTGGAGAGAGCATCCCAGTGAAACACCAGGACCATCTCTGAATTGTGGCCACCGCCCTTACATCTTATATACAGACACACAGACAAAGAACATTCCACAAACTCTTACATGTTGGCCCCTCTCACAGCTTGTGTTTCATGTATTGCTTAATGCTTGCAACTCAGAGCAAACAGCTCTTCCAGCACTGAAGCAGATGGAACGCAACAGAAGACCAAGCACGGAATAAAATGCAGTAATGAGACAACAACAAAAAAATGACCATCACAGTCAGATGACCGTAGGTCCACGCTGACTAATGAATCCTGGTTTCTGTTCTCACATGCTGATGGTGGGTTGAGAAATTGGCATAAATAACCACAACCAAAAATCTGCTGTGAGTTGGGTGAACATCGCACGCTGTTAACAATCATGGAGTTGTGGAGTTCTCCTGATAGAAACTAAGTGGGAGTGTGTCTAAGATGCTTTTAAAACAACCTATTATTGACCTTTAGTCCATATTGGTTTTATAGATATTTAAATGGTGTCATGAAATGCTGTGTGGCAGGCAGGAGATGAGGACTCAAAGTGCAGGACTCAGACTCAGGGGATGAACTCAAAATCACAGCTTTATTTGCTGGTCACAGAAAAACGAGCATACAAAGTAAACTAAGCTAAACTGGGAAACAATGAACTAAAACTCACAGGGAGCTCCACACAGCAAGAGGGACGACACAACACTGACTCAGAGAAACACAGGGTTTAAATACACTGGGAAGTAAGAGACACAGAAGGAGAGCACAGCTGGGAGAAATCAGAACTGACGAGACAAGGGAGCAAAGTAGGATACACTCACATGAGAAGCAGACCTTCAAAGTAAAACAGGAAGACACAAACTAGACTAGGGGAGACAGAGCAACTAAGAAACACAGACAATACCAACAACAAAGAGACACAGAGGGCAGCTACTAAATACTCAGAGAACTAAACAGAATACAAGAAAACCAAACTAAGACACTACACTAAAGAATAAGCTGGGACAACAAAGAGAACTAAGAACGTAATACAAAAAACTCAGAGGCACAAGAAACTCAAAACACTGGGTCCGTGACAAATGGTTTTGTTTAAATAACTACGATTGAAGAATTTCCAAGAAATCTGCTGCTAAATTAATTCCCCTTCAACATGCAAAAAAGCATCTGTAGTGTTTCTGAAGCTCCTGATCTTCCTTCTTCTATACTGGGTGTCTGATCCAGTGTTTATAATTTCGTCGACTGCCAAGACATGGATAGGAACATGAGAATGAACATAAAAACAGCATCATGTGACCATTCAAGTCACTGCACTTTCTGATATTTAGACATTGCATTCACTCTGCATTCAACCTACTTACTATATTACAGTATTGGCGAGTTCACACTGTTGTCCAAGAAGTTTCAGCTAAAGTAAAAAAAACCCTGAAAGTTTAAAAAAGGGAGAATGAAGTAATCGATCGTGTATGAGATATAGCCTACAGATGGGAAATAGATCAAAGTAGAAAAATGATGTTGGAAGAGCTTGAAGAATTCCTGGTAGAGTTTGCAGAGTTCAATAAAACCCTGGTGAACCAATAGAAAAATAAATAAAACCTTAAAAAAACACAATCCCTATGATGATGATGGTGTGCTTCCTATGTTTATACTCATCAAACAGATTGAAGAATTTCCAAGAAATCTGCTGCTAAATTAATTCCCCTTCAACATGCAAAAAAGCATCTGTAGTGTTTCTGAAGCTCCTGATCTTCCTTCTTCTTTACTGGGTGTCTGATCAAGTGTTTATAATTTCCTCGACTGCCAAAACATGGATAGGAACATGAGCATGCACATAAAAACATACAAAATACAAAACAACCAAAGTCTATAAATATAAACCACATCATAAAAAACACACAAGCAAGATATAAAAAATTGCTCTAATCCCATAACAGGTATCCAGATGAAATGTTGTGCCATAGATCTGAGAACCAATGTGTGTATTTAAACTGAAGTAATCTGAATGCCTCATTGGCCTTTTTACATAAATAAAAGCCAGTGTTTTGTCACACGGTGGTTAGTGATGTGCCATCCTGAGCATTTTAGCCATCGCATCATTGTGTTTTCAGACTCGATGTGAAGATGTTGGCATGGATCTGACTCAGAAACTTCAGTACACTGCGAGTTCTTATGGTATTGAATTGTCAGCACAGCCTCATTTATTTGTTTTCTCTTTTTTTCCAAATGGGCCATGCTTATAAAACAAAAATGGTGTTTTATTCAACTAACAACTGAGAAACTACACTCACCAGAAATGTGTCTATTAAGGTCATAAATCAGATGAGTAATCTGTAGTAAGTTTGACTTTTCTCTGAGGGAAGAATTCAGACCTAAGAAAATCTCACCTTTAAACATAAATATGCACGAATATGCAGTTAATGGGTCAACTGTTTGCTGTGTTCTGTGTTCAAAGGGTCACCATAGCAGCTCTGCATGTTCGATTTGCTCTGCAGATTTTCACACCAGGAGGACCTTTTCTGACACAGTCCCCATAGGATTTGTGTCTCCTCCTGGAAACGAAGCAGGGATCATCCACTTGTTAGAAATGTGCACACTGCTACAATAAAACTCTGTTACCCTCTTTTGACCAAAGTTAGAAAGTAAGAGGTGGGTGAGCTCATATGGTGTCGTTTCTTTCCTCAAAAGATCACAGAGAAATGTAATATTTTGTGATTAGAGCGTGACAATCTTGTTTCTATTATGTGTGGAAATATGAATAATGCATATGTGATATGATTTAGGATAGCTGGAGGACCAAAACTACATTTGTCTTTGTACAAACAGAAATTGGATACAAATTGTCTCAATTTGTCAGAGATAGAGACAGAGGAGAGATCAGTATTGTTTCCAGTTGTCTGGGATAATTGCTTCACTTGGGACAATGATGCTGCAGATACTGTGCGTGCACACACACACACACGTATTACCATTACAACAATTGGCTCTAACAGTTAACAGAAATGTCCACTGTTGTTGAAAGCAACAATTGGCTTTGTAAGATATGCCTCATATACACAGGCACGGTGCACGCTGCATGTACGCCGGTGAGTTCTCTGTAGTCGTTTAGTTGCCACAGTTACCACTTATCTACAGGACAAAATTACTAAAAATCACACACAATGGCACGTTAAGTGTTTACAGTGAGAGGTGGAATCCGTGATAACCGACAAAATAACAACAGAACCATGAGAGGGCAGTAATACTAGAGGCAGATGTGACATTAAAACCAAAATACAAAACACATGTTTAACATGGAGACAAATGCAATGGGGAAAATGTTACATAACGGTTTGTGTATGAGTATGGTTTTTTTTGTCAGATGCCGCTGGCGTGACAGAGATATGTACAAAAGGTCCTGGAGCTTCAGGGTGTTGACACACTGTTTGCAGCAGTATTGGACCCCAAGAGATAACAGTGTGTTTATAAGAGGCCAAAAAGTGTCTATAACCAAGTCTACATGGAAGGAACATGGCTTGGGTTACAAGATGTCCTTTTCACTTCACTAACCCTTCTCTTATTGTCACAAATCCTCTACTGACACCAAAGGACACCTTCTGCATACTTTGGGACACCAGCGCTGTTGATTGCATGAAAACAGGATGATCTATTAGACTGGAAAAACTCTTAAACAAAAAGCCTTTGCACAAAGTCACAAAGAGGATCAATCAATGCGCATATAGTCCTGTGAAAAACGATTTACCCCCTTCCTGTTTACGTTTAGTCTTTTTGTATTTTTGTCCCAGTTAAATCTTTCAGATCATTAACAAACTCTAATATTAGACAAAGATAACATAAATATATACAAAATGCAGTTTTTTAAATGACGATTTCATTTATTCGGGAAAAAAAAGGATATGCAAACCATCCTGACACTGCACTGAACTTCAGTAGCCACATGGTGGCCTGATTACTGCCAGATCTGTTGAATCAAGAAATCACGTAAATAGAACATGTCTCAAAGTGAAGCAGCTAAAAGATCTGAGAAAGCAAGACATTATGCCACAATCTCAAGAAAAACCCGAGAAACAAAATCACTGACATCTGTCACTCTAGAAAGGGTTAAAGGGCCAATTTTAAGGTTTGCTGACTTCAGCGAACCTCAGTTAAAGCCATTATCCACAAATTGGAGCAGCGGTGAAGCTTTTCTGGAGTGGCCACTCTACCCAAATTACTCCAAGAGCACATCAACGACTAATCCAGGAGGTCACAGAAGAACCCAGAACAACAACTAAATAACTGCAGGCCTCACTTGCCTCAGTTAAGGTCATAATTTAACAATAAGAAGGAAAAAACGTCTTCTATGTTAGAGAACAAGGAGAAAACCACTGCTGACCAAAAACAACACATAAGGCTCGTCTCACATTCACCAAAAAAACATCTTGATGATCCACAAGACTTTTGGGAAAATATTCTGTGGACTGATGAGACAAAAGCTGAACTTTTTGGAAGGTTTGAGTCCCGTTATGTCTGGTATAAAACTAATACACACCCTTTGATAAAGATAATCTCATACCAACAGTCATGGTGGTGATAGTGTGATGGCCTGGGGCTGATTTACTACTTCAGGATTTGGACAACTTGGCATAATTGATGGAGGAGAATTAGGAGCAGAGATCAGAAGTAACGCGTTACTGTAAACCGATTACTTTTTCAAGTAACGAGTAAAGTAAAGGATTACTATTGAAAAAAAATAGTGCCGGAACTGAAGAAGCTTCTCGGATGAGAGGTGAAACGTCTTCAAGCAACTCAAAGAAGTCCAGACGCTTTTCTTTCCAAGCTCCTTAGACTACGATGACCTGGATGACTGAGAACCTTCACAGACATATCTGTAGTGCATTTTCCTTGATAAATTATTAATATAGAATTCAGATAGATTTAGCGATCTCTCCACACAACACTGTTGAGAAATTTTGATAATTATGTCACAGCTTATGTGGGTATGACTGTCTTAATCGACGATAAAGTAGATAAAGTGCATTTACCTGCAAAGTAAAAAACAAAAACAAGCAAAAAAAAAAGAACAGTTGGAAAGACGTAAAAGGTCAATATAAAAAGAAAAAGTACTTCACTCCTCGTGTGTGATGCATACAAACATGCTAACATGCCTTTTTCTCCTTTCTTGTCTGCATGTCTCTCTCTGATAAACACACACGAGTCCACCTTGAGTTATGAATTATACACACGTCGACCTACAAAGAACTTAAAAGCTGCGCTGTGTGTGTGTGTGTGTGTGTGTGTGTGTAATAAAGAGAGAAACTGACATATACACACGCAGCGGGATCAAGTCTTTGATTCTGGGTGTAAGCCTCCTGCCAGCTCAGCCAATCCAGGTTAAGTTCATCCAAGGACAACATCCAAGTTCAAATCACATCATGGCTTAAAATACAACAGCAGGAATAAAAGCACGTGCAGGGTTTTGGCGAGAAAAATTGCTCTAACTGGCAGGATCAACAGCCCAGGTGTACCATTTTCAATCAGCATACTGCCACACCACCCTTTGTCTCAAATTATAACAAAAATTTGCCCAAAGGTTTCATACAGATGTGAAGACATTCAGATAGATACACAGATGCTAATAGTAATCTGAGGTAGAAAGGGGCTGTTACATCTACAGACTGTGGATCAGTTTAAAAAAAAAAAAAACTGTGTTCACACATGTGCACATAAGACATTCTTAAAACTGCTGCTTGTCAGTGAGACAAAATAGGACCAAAATTTTTTGTTATGTTAGTATTACATATTTGATCCAGCCAGCACAACTTTGAAACACATGTATATTCACTGGTTGGTATAGTAATCAGAAGTATGTTCTGTCTCTGCAATATGCTGCAAGACTGTGCTCTGACTGGACTTGAAATGTAGAAAATGTATTCACCTCCTGAATATTTAAATATACTGGGGGGGGGGGGGGGGGGGGGGGGGGTTCGTAACCAAACTGAGAGTGAAAACAAAATATTCTGTGTTTGCGCAGAGAAAAGTGCACATAAATCGTTAGATTAAATGTCATTTGTGTTAAAAAATGTTATTTCTATTCATTTACTTGCTTATTAATTAAAACAAATAGATATGACACTTATATTAAAATATTTCACAAAGACATAAATCCAAATTTTATTTTTTTAATGAACTCGACTCTATAATCCTCCCTTAAGCTGACTCATTATTCGATCTTGTTCTGCTTCTTTTCCTGCCTCTGCTGCCTTTTCATTAAAAGCAATAACAGGAAAATAAGTGAACATGCAATGCACACGATCACGAAGGATAACTTGATTTGTACATAAGACAGCCGTGAGCAAAATGATCACAATAAAATGACATGTGAGAATAGAGTGAGTTTGCACAAACAGAGTGAGGTTACAGCAACACACTATTATTAATAATCGCTAGAAAGAAGCATAGTCATAGCATCAAGCTGAGGCAATGACGATAACAATTAAAAAAGTACTACCCTGGATGTTACTGTGGAAACAAGGTAATGGACAAATGACATTGCTGTTATACTTCTTTGAAATCTGCTGCACAGTTGATGCAGCGTATTATGAAATATCTGAGACAAGTCTGAACAATTTCAATAATTAGCAGGCATCTCCACACAGACCCTTGTGCTCATTGTCTGATGACTTGGACACCACTCAGAACCAAGCAGACACCAGCAGACCCTTGTGGATTCACGGACACGCAAAGTATAATCGCAACTGAAATCAAGTTTCTTTGAACTGTTTTCCAGGGTGGAATGATTGCGTCCTATCTTCCTCCCCTCACCTCAACCCGTTGTGGCAGATGGCGGCCCTTCCCTGATTGTGCTTCTGCCAGACGTTTTTTTCCTTGTAAAAGGGAGGTTTTAGTTCCTGCCGTCACCAAAAGAGGGCATATGATTGTTGGGGTTTTTTCTGTGGGGTCTTTACCTTACAATATAAAGCACCTCGAGGCAACTCTTGTTGTGATTGGACGTTATATAAATAAAACTGAACTGAATTGAGTTAATTAGTATAGCAAACATCTTTAGTGAATAAAAACAAGGATTAGATGCACAAATTTGAATTTGATCATTTATCATGGATTTTCTCTAATGTACACAGGGTCAAAAGTATACATAGACCCCCTATCACAGTAAAGTTCTTTCCAGAAAGTGTCATCATTTTCCATGTATATAATCTGTAAAATCTGAGCTTCTGCACTGACTCATTGAAATGGTGATAAAAACCAACAAAGTTTGTACAACTGGGTACAACATTTGTACCCAGCCATGCAATGTTCATACAGAAAACTAACACGTAATGTGTGATACGTTATATATTTTTTTGATTAATTTACCTAAATCTGCTTTTGATGAGCATCGCAAAGGTGAGAATAGCGAGTAGAAACCAACCATAAGCATGCTCAGTACAGCAAACTTTAAAACTTAAAATGTCTTGTTAAAAAATGTCTGTTGATCATTTTGTTCTTTTTCTCCATATTTTTACTCACCAACAGCAAAAACAAGCGTATTTAAAATACATTAACTGAAGGTAAATTATTTGAAGTATGAAGTATGTTCACCATTAAAACCCAATTTCATTAAACATATGGCTCAATTTGAAAATCCAAGATGAAGCATATGTGATTCCATCATCAGAGCTACATTTCCCATCAACCAAAGTAAAAAAATAAATAAAAAATCCTAAAAATCCTAAAACATATCCCAATAACGAGAGAACTCAATTTACGGCTGAGCTTAAGCTATAATGGTTCATGATTTTTTAAATGTTTAAATGAAAACAAATGGTGACGTCATGATTTTGTCAAATGTGATAAAGACAAAAGCTGTGAATGAAATACATATTTTAAAAAGTATGTTTTTTAAACGTTCTTTGGTCTATTCATAAGGGGCTTGGGGGTTTTCTGTCTAACTGCTTTTAAAATAAGACATCTGAGCTCAGCAGTAGATTTTCTGTGGGCTGATATCATCAGGCTGGATCCACATTACACTGATGTTCAACACCTTTATCTGACACTTCCCTCTCAAGAAATACAACATTATTCACTGCAGTTGAGCTAATATTTTTTTAAAGAATCATGACACAAAGATAACAGGTAACAGAGTCGACAGCAGTCGCTGGGCGAAAAAAAGAAACACATTTTATTTCCTCTTTGTGTTCAGAATCAAGATCTGGTGCTGCTTCTCAGTAAAGGATAACCTCATCTCCCTAAAACATAAAACACTTTGTTTAATAGTGTACAGAGCACTACGGGTGAATGTAACGATTTAAATGAGCGCTCTGCGGTTTTCCAGCATTTTTTTGTGGATCGAATTACACAAATATCAGCAGGAACCCATCTGACTTATATCAAAATCGCTGTTTCATTGATACAAGCATTGCTTAAGGTAATACAGATGATGTTGAAAGCAAATGCTCCTTAATGAGATAGGAAAGTCTAGTATGAATGGATTTATCTATTCAGTATAATCTCTACGGTGCCTAGACAATATAATGGCGTTTATATCAGCTCCATCAATCCTTTCTAAACGTATCATGTGAATCACACGCTTTTATGTAATTACTATGCAAGTGTACTTAGTGTTGCATAGTTTACCATATACTTTTTGTATAATGATAATACTACAAATTATGATAATAATAATAATAGTTAAAGTTTTTAATTAAAAACAATGTATGTATAATCTATGACAATAGGCCTAAACCCTGAAACACACTGGCAACCCTGTTACCCAACTTTTACAGGGTTGCCAGGTAACAGATATTTTAGACCATTGTGGTAACTGCTAGATACTAACATGTCATCTCATGACCTTAATCAACTTGTGTTTAAAAAAAACGTTTACTTTTTAGTAAAATTAAAGGTTTGTGCAGACAAAGACAAATTATTGAAGGGAAGAAGAAACTTGATACATACTGCATTTAAAAATCTCCCCACCAAAACGCAGCTTTGGGGCAAACTGTTGCTGAATTATAGTGTTTCATAGGGGTCAGATTTCTCAGACACAGATAAAGGGGATAACTAAATTCATATTATTGACCCAAATAGTTAATGGTGAAATTTTAACATACAAAAACATGCATCTTAGTTTTAATTTGAACATTTAGAAAATCAGGCAACATTCAAAAAAAAAAAAGAAAAAAGCTAATCTTTGCATAGCATGTGCATTTTCTCCAACATAAATGTTAGAAGATGCAGACCTTTAAAACAAAATGTTCCCAAATATAAAACTGCTAATTGGTTGAAGCAGCTGTTGAGTAAAATTCATACATACAACCTGTGGACATGAAGCGTACGCCACATATGATCCAGTTTCACCAGATTGAAATTTGTAACAAGACAAGGAGTTTATAGCCATGCTGGATGCTGTGTGAGGCTGTGCTAAACAATAGTAGATGACATATGTTCACTGCTGTAATGTTTTCAGTAGCTTAGATTAGAGAGTTAATACGCTAACATGCTAAACTCCAAGTACAGCAGAGACTCGTAACAGATTCTCCGTTCTCATATCTGTTGCTCTACCTTGTTACTTATACATCGTCTTGGCCTTTCATCTTCACAGATGATCACAACGTTCAAAGAAGAGCTTCCTTGTTTTTGCTGCTCTCCTTTTCACCCGCTTCATCTTCCCACTCCGTCTGCTTCTCTGGTCTCTGCATTTAGGCGTCCTTCCTTCTCTCTCATCTCCTTTATTCCTAAAAATCCTCTAGCACCCCTCTGTAAATCCTCTGCCGAATTAGTAATAACTGAAACAGAGGATTAGAGACACTGTGATCCTCTGTTTAATCCTCAATTTATTCTTAAAGGGATACCTTCATTAGGGGGATGTTTCCAAAGCTTTCCATTTCAAAGGCTAAACGTAAGAAATCCATTTTCAAAAAAAAAGAGGGGAAAAAATGAAGGACAACTGAGGTGCGTGTGTGTTTTTGAACTTGCACAATATGGTTTCAATTCAACCACAGTGGTTCACCGGATGCTTCATCATTTAAGTGTTTGCAGTTACAGCTACACAAAGCCACATTTCATGCACGTTTCCAAAGAGAAATCAGAGACAGCTACTTGGAAAGCCACCTGGTTTCTACTGACTTAACAACACCAAGGGAATGTAAGCAATGAGAGGAGTAATGACGCGTACACGCAAAAAGAGCGATTGTACGCTTTCAAAGAAGCCGTGATTCATTAAAATAATGCGTTCATGGAAAGTAGTTGATATTTCACTCGTTGGCCTCATCGTCTCAGCACGTCGTGGACCTCAGCAGAGAAACATGTGTCTTACCATAGTATCAACAAACATGATTTCATCCTATGATTAAAAGACATCATTACTAAAACAATAACAACATAACTCATCTGTTTAACATCCAAATAAGTTCAAACAGGAACATCTAACATCTGCTAACATCTGTTTATGGCCCTTAATGTACAATAGTAGACTCCCATAATGTTTTAATGTTTTGTATTTATTCGTTTATTTTTGGTGAAATATAGCAACTCAAACATGAAATGACAAGGAGGAAGAAAGGAAACGAAGATGTCCCACTGTAGATAGGAGTCTTTCCTGACTTGGATCTATTATAATAATCAATAAAGGGTTCCCATCTTGCATAAAATAAATCAATTTTATTTTTTCTTGATGAGAATTTGATCTTTTCTGTAAGTGGTTTATTCACTTGATGAGCTGGTGGTTTCTTTTGTTTCCAGTTCAACGAAATGAGTCATCGCGCCAGCATAAACACAAATCAGACCAACATGTACTGATTGTTTGACAGTTTTCATGTGGCTGCTTTTACCCCAAATAGTGCCAGGACCAGGTCCAAAATAATCTGCTTCTAAAGAACCTCAGAAAAGGTCTCAAATGTTGAATTAGTATGATTTAGTCCAAAAGCTTGAAATGTTTGGGCAGTTCCAGAATGTATGAGCTACAGAGACTGATGTTTGTCCACACGTCTTTTGCACTTTTCTTTAAACTTCTTGTTTTTTTATCTTCTTCCTTTATAAGATCCTTACAGCAGATCATCTGCTTTTATCTTCTTCTGTCACACCAATCCTCTTCATGTCCTCCTTCATTAAATCTTTAAACCCCCTTTGTGGACTTCCTTTTTTCCTTCTGTCGGCAGCTCCATCTTCAACATCATTTTCCCAAATTATCCACCATCTCTTTCTTGTACACACCCAAACCATCTCTACCTTGCCTCTCTCACTTTGTCTCCAAATCACTGAACCTGACCGTCTCTCTGATGTCCTCATTTCCAATCCAGTTCATTCTGGTCACTCCCAATAAAACTCTCACATCATAGCAAGTCTCTGTACCGTCTTATAAACCTTCCCTTTCACTTTTGCTGTTTTCTCTTTCATTCATAAATCTCCCCAGGTACTCATCTCCACCCTATCAACCCTCCCTCCACTCATTTCTTAACTTCTCTTGTGCACTTTCTGTTGCTTTGATCTCTGGATAATCCCAGATATTTAAACTCATCAACCATTATTACCTGTTCTCCTTGCAACTTCAACTTTTCACCTATCTCTCTCTCTCTCATTCACACACATCTTTTCTCTCTTACTTAAACAGACTTTCATTCACTTTCTCTCCAGTGCATACCTCCAACTCTCCAGGCTGTCTTCCACCTGCTCCCTAACTCACCACAGTGTCATCTGCAAACATCATAGTGCATGGAAGATTCCTGCCTGACGTTATCTATCAACCTACCCATCTCCACTGCATATGAGTTATATTTTAGCAGCTAAAACATGCATGACACTACAGACAGACCTTTTGTCTATTATTATCTAAACCTGCCCCTGTAATTATTTAGGTGAGGATGGATCCTGATGATTTTAGTAATCTCTCTTTTTGCCTCTTTCTGTCAGCTGCTAACATTTTTGGTTTTTAATTAAATGTGCTGACAACTATTGAGCTTCTGCTCAGATTGCTACATCCCACAACTCAAACTCAGATAAATGGATGGATGGATGGATGGATGGATGGATGGAAGTTATATGTTCAGGAGTGATTCAAATGGCTCCATCCTGTTTATGCCAGCTTTTTTCTTCTCTTCTGGTGTTTGCGAACCCTGATTTTGCTGTACACAACAATAAACTCTTTTTTAAAGCACGATCATCGCTGTGATCATGTAAGCATACTGATCTTAGAGTGGGCCTGTTATGTTAATGTCTAACTCCACATTTCCCATCTTTCTCTTGTACACTAGCTTTGCATAATTCATAGTCCAGAGTAATCCATATTTATCTTCTCCAGGGCCTTGATCCAGTCTCTTTGTCAAGACATTTTAGCTCTCTTCCCCCCTCCCTTTAAGCCAACAATCTTCTGATTGGCTGCCTATTGTAAGCAGGCTTTTAACAATAGGCTGGTCGGGCTTCTGTGGTCTTTCCCGTAGCTGTGTCCCTGAGATGACTACATGAAAGATATCCACGCTCACTGACATCATACAGATCCAGGAATATTAAAACTGTCTGAAACTAAGTGTGTAATTCAGTGTAAAGCCAGAGTTTTTGTTTTAAACTTTAACCATGTTTAATAGCATATACATGACAAAAAATAAGGAAGCATCGCTGCCACATCATCCATAACTCGTTATCCAACATCTTGTCACTGAGTCTTCAACGTGGCAAAGCTTACATGGTGTCAAAGGCAAAGTCATGCTGGACAAACTGCCAGTCCACCACAAGCTGCGAGTCAGTGCTAACCATTGCTCCACTATGCCCCCCCTAGCTGTTCTCGCCTGCAGTGGTTGTTGCATAAAATTAATTTCAAATATGAACATAGTGTAAAACAGGCAGGGGGTAAAAGGACAACAGGGACTCAAATGGTGGATAAGAAGAGACAGGGAAACAAATGAAAGTGAAACTGAAACAATGGCGCGCTAAACCCATTTCCATTTTCCTCACCCTCTTTATCTCTCCTTGCTACCATTGTAACTTCCTCACTTCAGCTGGGAAACTCTTCCCTCCTCTCCCATAATACCCCTCGCTCCCCCCCTTTTGTCTGAGGTTCAATGACCCCACTCAGTACAAGAGCATCATCAGGGGGATGAGATAACCTTTTAGTCCATCCTTTTAATCTCTCTCACACATATCCTCTCTTTGTCTATGTATTTCTGTTTCCATCCATCCCCCTCACGCTTCTCAGTTCCTGCCCCACTGCGTGCGCATAAATGTACAGCAGACTCAAATGTCAGAGTAACTAATACAACAGAATTCAATTACAACCCACCTCTGCTCTCTCGCTGTCTGAGGTGAATTAATGTTCGTGCATATTAAATAAAATTTGTACGTAAAAGTTTTTTCTCTCACTATCTCACCCGTGTCCTCCCTCTCCTCCATAAAGAGCCTTCTTGGCTTCTTGGCAGTCGATGTGGCTGTGTCAGAAAAAAATATCAAAGTTACTGCAATCCTTAATGCAGCTTATTGTTTCTTTGTTTCTGGCAAGCAGCATGAGTCGTTTTGCTTTACACCTAAATGCCTTGTTAACCTTTCTGCTGTCAAGTCTCACAGGGGCACACACGCCCATTTATGCACAACTTTGTTCTCCTGCAATTGCTCTCCACATGCTGCCACTTAATATATGAAAAGAATAACTTTCTAAATTTAGGAAACCATGAGAAGTCAGGCCAGGGTTTCCCTAAATCTAGCTCCATGCGTACAGTTTATGAAAGGGGTGTAGCTGGTAAATGACCTGATGATCATAAACATGGATGCTAAGGGTACCTGCAGCAGAGTGGGCAATCTTAAAAAGATGAAAACTATGATATTAGAAAAAAAGATTATAGTAGTATATAACCGAACATTAGTTACAGTTATATACTACTATAAGTGTGCCGTTATGAGTGCATGTCTGATGCAGGGGCGTTAATACCTTTCTTATATCACCACTCTGAAGACTACGGAGCCCCGCAGGGGACATGGGAGAAAAAAAAAATTAAGACGGACTTTTGCGAGATCTCGCAAAACTAACTCGGGATCTCGCAAAACAAACTCGGGATCTCGCAAAACTTTTGCGAGATCTCGCAAACGTTTTAGCCGCATTCTTCGGACGCTGGCTCGAAGCCGACCGGGAGGTCGAGGCACGATGTGCCGGGAAAGCGGTGTTCCTCCCGGCTGTAGTAGGTCTCGACCTCCCGATAGCTCGAAGCTAACGGGACGTCTCGACCTCCCGTTAGCTTCTCGCAAAACTTTTGCGAGATCCCGAGTTTGTTTTGCGAGATCCCGAGTTTGTTTTGCGAGCTCTCGCAAAAGTTTTGCGAGATCCCGAGTTTGTTTTCCGAGCTCTCGCAAAACTTTTGCGAGATCCCGAGTTAGTTTTGCGAGATCTCGCAAAACTTTTGCGAGATCTCGCAAAAGTCCGTCTTAATTTTTTTTTCTCCCATGTCCCCTGCGGGGCTCCGTAGAAGACCGATGAGCGTTGTCAACACGTTTACTGACATTCAAAAGGGTAAAACTAAAAACAAGACAAAAAAATACAGTCATGACATACATATGTGCAGCATAATATACATTTATATACCACAATGCTACTACATAGCATATGTCTAATTGTGTAAACTTTTTAAACTACTACTGATGCTATCCCAGACGACCTCCAAAATCGCGGGTAACTAGCTTAACAAACAGACTAGCTTTACAGCCAAATACGGCATTAGCGGGCAACATATTGTATAAAAAACAAAGTTGCAATTTATACTTTAAGTACATACCGGCGATACAACCATAAACCAAAGATGTGGACAGTATTTTTTCCAACAGGACAGTATTTTTTCCAACAGGACACCATAAACTACGGAGCCCCGCAGGGGACATGGGAGAAAAAAAAATTAAGACGGACTTTTGCGAGATCTCGCAAAAGTTTTGCGAGATCTCGCAAAACAAACTCGGGATCTCGCAAAACTTTTGCGAGAGCTCGCAAAACAAACTCGGGATCTCGCAAAACAAACTCGGGATCTCGCAAAAGTTTTGCGAGATCTCGCAAAACAAACTCGGGATCTCGCAAAACTTTTGCGAGATCTCGCAAAAGTTTTAGCCGCATTCTTCCCATTAGCTTGAAGCTAACGGGAGGTCGAGACGTCCCGTTAGCTTCGAGCTATCGGGAGGTCGAGACCTACTACAGCCGGGAGGAACACCGCTTTCCCGGCACATCGTGCCTCGACCTCCCGGTCGGCTTCGAGCCAGCGTCCGAAGAATGCGGCTAAAATGTTTGCGAGATCTCGCAAAAGTTTTGCGAGATCCCGAGTTTGTTTTGCGAGATCTCGCAAAACTTTTGCGAGATCCCGAGTTTGTTTTGCGAGATCTCGCAAAACTTTTGCGAGATCCCGAGTTTGTTTTGCGAGCTCTCGCAAAAGTTTTGCGAGATCCCGAGTTTGTTTTCCGAGCTCTCACAAAACTTTTGCGAGATCCCGAGTTAGTTTTGCGAGATCTCGCAAAAGTCCGTCTTAATTTTTTTTTCTCCCATGTCCCCTGCGGGGCTCCGTAATAAACTGTGTGCCGATGTTTCCCTTCTTTTTGCTCACTTGCTTTTCTTGAGCCGACTTTCTGTTCAATAAAGTTGTTTCAAAATAAAGCCGTTTCTAAAGTGCATTACTTGAAGCAACCACAGAGGGCGTTGTAAACACATAATATCTGTGAAGGTTCTCAGTCATCCAGGTCATCGTAGTCAAAGGAGCTTGCAAAGAAAAGCGTCTGGACTTCTTTAAGTTACTTGAAGACGTTTCACCTCTCATCCGAGAAGCTTCTTCAGTTCTTAGGTCAAATGGTGGAGAGTCCCAGATATAACCCTATTGGGAGTGTCCCCCCACAGAGGGACAAAAGGACCCCCTGATGATCCTCTAATCGCCTGAGCCAAGGTGTGGAACTGGGTGTGGGTCCCAATCAGCCAGAGTTTCGGGTGATTTCATTGTGAAACCTGGCCCCACCTTATCATGCGAATTCCTGAGGTCAGATGGCCCAGGATGTGAGTGGGCCTTAAGGCGTCTGGGAAGGGATCTCAAAACTGGATTATAGATGGCAGAGAGTTGGTGTCGTAAACCACCGCCTCTGTTCAAAGATGGTCGCTCACAGTGGACATAGATGGCTTCTTTCACTCCTCTTTCAAACCATCTGTCCTCTCTGTCCAAAATGTGAACATTGGCATCCTCGAAAGAGTGTCCTTTATCCTTAAGATGCAGATGGACAGCTGAATCTTGTCCTGTGGAGGTCGCTCTTCTGTGTTGTGCCATGCGCTTGTGAAGTGGCTGTTTGGTCTCTCCAATGTAGAGGTCTGGGCATTCCTCGCTGCACTGTACGGCATACACCACATTGTTAAGTCTGTGTTTTGGCGTTTTGTCTTTCGGGTGAACCAGTTTTTGTCTGAGTGTGTTGCTGGGTCTGAAGTACACCGGGATGTCATGCTTGGAGAAAACCCTCCTGAGTTTCTCTGATACACCGGCTACATAGGGGATGACAATGTTGTTGCGCCTGTCCTTCTTATCCTCCCTCGCTGGTGTCTGATCTTCTTTTCTGTGCCTCTTTGCTGACTTTAAAAACGCCCAATTAGGATAGCCGCACGTTTTGAGTGCTTCCTTTACATGTGTGTGTTCCTTCTTTTTCCCTTCAGGCTTAGAGGGAACATGTTCTGCCCGGTGGTGTAGGGTCCTAATTACTCCAAGTTTGTGTTCCAGAGGGTGATGGGAGTCAAACAGGAGGTACTGGTCCGTGTGTGGGCTTCCGGTAAACTTCGATGTTGAGGTTGCCATTCTCTTCAATGTGCACAGCGCAGTCCAGGAAAGGCAAACAGTCATCCTTCGTGTCTTCCCTGGTGAACTTGATGTTTTTATCCACAGCGTTGATGTGCGCAGTGAAGGATTCCACTTCTTGTGTCTTGATTTTGACCCAGGTGTCGTCTACATATCTGTACCAGTGGCTGGGTACTCTTCCTTTGAAAGAGCCAAGAGCCTTCCTTTCCACTTCCTCCATGTAAAGGTTGGCTACAATAGGTGACACGGGGGAGCCCATAGCACAGCCATGTTTTTGTCTGTAATAGCCTTCGTTGTATTTGAAATATGTAGTGGTGAGGCAGAGGTCTAACAGTGTGCAAATCTGATCGGGTGTGAAGTTGGTCCTGTCCTCCAAGGAGATGTCTTCTTGTAGTCGTTTTCTGACAGTCTCCACTGCCGCCGTGGTGGGTATGCAAGTGAAGAGAGAGACTACATCAAAGGACACCATGGTTTCATCTGGATCCAGGGTAAGTTTCTGGACCTTGTCAGTGAAGTCGGTGGAGTTCTTGATGTGGTGTGGGGTGTTCCCCACGAGAGGAGCAAGGATGGTAGCAAGGTGTTTTGCAATGTTATAAGTGGCTGAGTTTATGCTACTGACTATGGGTCTGAGTGGGACAGCTTCCTTGTGGATTTTTGGAAGTCCGTAAATGCAGGGTATGGCATCCCCTGGGTAAAGGCGGTGATAAGTAAGGCGGTCAATGATTTTGTCCTTTTCCAAGTCTTGAAGGCAAGCTAGCCAACCTTTACATGGAGGAAGTGGAAAGGAAGGCTCTTGGCTCTTTCAAAGGAAGAGTACCCAGCCACTGGTACAGATATGTAGACGACACCTGGGTCAAAATCAAGACACAAGAAGTGGAATCCTTCACTGCGCACATCAACGCTGTGGATAAAAACATCAAGTTCACCAGGGAAGACACGAAGGATGACTGTTTGCCTTTCCTGGACTGCGCTGTGCACATTGAAGAGAATGGCAACCTCAACATCGAAGTTTACCGGAAGCCCACACACACGGACCAGTACCTCCTGTTTGACTCCCATCACCCTCTGGAACACAAACTTGGAGTAATTAGGACCCTACACCACCGGGCAGAACATGTTCCCTCTAAGCCTGAAGGGAAAAAGAAGGAACACACACATGTAAAGGAAGCACTCAAAACGTGCGGCTATCCTAAATGGGCGTTTTTAAAGTCAGCAAAGAGGCACAGAAAAGAAGATCGGACACCAGCGAGGGAGGATAAGAAGGACAGGCGCAACAACATTGTCATCCCCTATGTAGCCGGTGTATCAGAGAAACTCAGGAGGGTTTTCTCCAAGCATGACATCCCGGTGTACTTCAGACCCAGCAACACACTCAGACAAAAACTGGTTCACCCGAAAGACAAAACGCCAAAACACAGACTTAACAATGTGGTGTATGCCGTACAGTGCAGCGAGGAATGCCCAGACCTCTACATTGGAGAGACCAAACAGCCACTTCACAAGCGCATGGCACAACACAGAAGAGCGACCTCCACAGGACAAGATTCAGCTGTCCATCTGCATCTTAAGGATAAAGGACACTCTTTCGAGGATGCCAATGTTCACATTTTGGACAGAGAGGACAGATGGTTTGAAAGAGGAGTGAAAGAAGCATCTATGTCCACTGTGAGCGACCATCTTTGAACAGAGGCGGTGGTTTACGACACCAACTCTCTGCCATCTATAATCCAGTTTTGAGATCCCTTCCCAGACGCCTTAAGGCCCACTCACACCCTGGGCCATCTGACCTCAGGAATTCGCATGATAAGGTGGGGCCAGGTTTCACAATGAAATCACCCGAAACTCTGGCTGATTGGGACCCACACCCAGTTCCACACCTTGGCTCAGGCGATTAGAGGATCATCAGGGGGTCCTTTTGTCCCTCTGTGGGGGGACACTCCCAATAGGGTTATATCTGGGACTCTCCACCATTTGACCTAAGAACTGAAGAAGCTTCTCGGATGAGAGGTGAAACGTCTTCAAGTAACTTAAAGAAGTCCAGACGCTTTTCTTTGCAAGCTCCTTTGACTAAACACATAATAAATAACAACTGACTGAGAATGATATTTTAGTGATACAACATTTTAAAACTTTTAGTGATAACAGAACAATAAGACCCTCCAGTATTCCAGTAGTAAGACTAGGGGATCTTCGAGCAGTATAGTATTATGCTCTATATACTATGTACACAGTGTGAATGTGTGTGCAGTTTAAGCACTTTGGTCAGTAACACTGGAAAACGCAACTATAATAATACTGTTTAGCATTTTTGAAGACAGGAAAGAACACCATCAAAAATGGCAACTGTGATACTTATCTATAACAGCACTATGATTTACAAACAAGGCAATCTCATAGATTACGATCCTTATTTCATTAAATTAATGTTTAGCTCACAACGCCTTCTTTCAGCAGCAGCCATGGCGGTGTTTCACAGTCTGAAAGCAAGTGAAAAAATAAATATAAAAACAGAATTCAACACCAGGCTTAGTCTACATGCAAATGTAATATAAGGTTCACAAGCACAGATAGATTTCCTGTTTTGAAACAATTTTTTAATCCTTATAAACACGTTGCATAGTTATTTGTGGCCCGTGGACCAAAATCAAGGAATAAAGTTGTGTTTAAGAATCTATGTTCATTGCTATTTTCGGGAAAGAAAAAACATTTTAGATGCACTTAAAACCTTATGACTTTCTCAGCACTGAGGTCAGGAGATTTTCTAGGTATGGTGACGCCATTTTCCAGAGAACTGATTGGTCAGAAGGCTTTTTTTTGTTTTCATATCTTTTAACGAAAATCTCAAACATACCCTTCTCTGGAGCAGGATAGGTCTGCAGCATGAGTTACCATGGCAATGTACCCCAGTAAGAATGAAACGCCGCTGTGATACTGAAAACCAAGGGTTTATCCTGAAGTTACCTCCTTCATATTACAGGCCTCTGTAGTGGTGCGACAATGTATGGGCGGATGTTAGACGGAGGTACATGATTGCCCAGTGGCTAACTAAGGACACCTGATCAGATTCTTAAACCCAGCCCATCAGATTAGGTTCACCTTTCATCAGCTAAAACGTTTATTAAAACTAATCTGTACTTCAGCTTTCTCAGCAACTCACCATTAAAATACTGACCACATAGTTTGACTCAAGCAGACGTTAGCAGACTTACAGTTGCAGTAACTGTAACGCAGCCGATATGTTATGGCGATGCCGAACGCCATAAATCAAGGGCGTTCCTCGGTGTGTCAGCCAAAAGGCCACAGTTAGCATTTCATTTGGATTTTAGTGTTTTGTTTTGCTTTGGCTGACTTAACAGCTGATTTTTATTTGCATTTAAATCTACAGACATTTCAACAACCTGTTTCAGAGCAGCGAAAGAAACAAACAATAAAAAAGAAAAACAGGAGTTTGCAGACATGTTCGGTATTCTGAGCTGAAGCTTGAAGAAAACCTTCAGGAGCCATGTGAGAATTAAATAAAGGTGTAGTTTTGGGTGCAATGTGTCTTTGTAATCACTTTACAGTTTTCAGTAACGCAGCAATGTAATATGTTACTGCACTAAATGAACTAATCGCTGTACAGTTACAATTATGTGCTACAGTCAGCTGATTTTGGTTTGTGTGCGGAAGGAGGAAAATGGTGAAGCCGTCTAAAGCATGACCATGACTTTTATTTTTCATACAGAAAAAGACAAGAGAGGAACGGTTAAAGTGCAAACTCCATTCAGGATGAAATCAGCTGCATTATAACTAATGACACAACTTTATTGCAAGCACCTGCAGAGACAGCATGCTAACGCAAAGAACCCAGAGTGATGTTGAAGCCGAGTGTATGCAGACCCCAGCCCAGCAGCCAGAGCCTGAACTTCATCAGGTAACAAAGGCAGTGTTGGGAGGTCAGGTTCCAGCCTGTTTCTATCAGTTCATGATTTTAAGTAGCATCACCATGGAGATAGTTTTAAAGTCTCATGTCACGTTCACGTTGTATTCATACATAAGTACTAAAAGAAATATCTATTTGTGTCCTTATTATTAGGGATTTGTGTTGGTGTTTGGAACTGCAGCTTGTAAGTGATGATAATTACGTTACATCCTGGTCATTCAACAGAACGTCCTGTATTACTATTAAAAAAGGTAACGAGTAATGTGTAATACATGTTACCTTTACGTGATGAAGGAGCCATTAATACTTATTCATACAGTAAAAATACTTTTATAAATTCAGCAATCGAAGCGACACAGAACAATGGATCAGAATTGGGCAGTTTCTCATACCAGCTCATGCTGATCCATTTAAGACACACATATCTCCTCCACATCTCTCCCGGAGGCAATATTTCCATTGTTTCACATTTCCAGCCGGTATATTATATCCGTTTATCTGCGCCACAACTGTAATTAATCACAGCGATTAGAAGGCTGCAGCTCTGTGTCTACGAAGTGAAGCTTATAGGATTAAGTCGGAAATATGAAGTTCTAACTTCATCTCAGCTCTGAGGTGTTTTTGTGTTTGTGTGTTGAAACAATGGTAATGAGCTGATAAGGCGCGTCACCGCCTCCATGTTTGTGCATGTAAATATGATAAAGGACACTAGTTACTTTCAAGCTGCTCCTGATGCTAAATTATCAACAGTAGTGAGGATTAGCTGATATAATGGTTTTCTCTTCCTGCTTCCATCGTTGGTGTCAGCCTCTCCTTCTGTTTTATTACTCTCTGTCCTCACCTTTGTTCTCTCCTCACTTTTAATTCAATCTAAATGAGCTCCCCTAAACTAAAAAAGATGTATGAAAGTACACTCTCAGCCTCATCTCCTCCTCTCTAGTCTACTTTCCTCACTTCCAATTGTTTTCTCTCACCCCTACCTCCTCCAATTCTTTTTCCCTTGGGTCTATTTCATCACATCTCTCCTGCATCCACCCACCGAGTCTCTCTAACACTCGCATTCCCAGTCTTTCCTCGCTGTCTGGTCCAGCCTGTTCTGACTCCTCCTCCTGTCTCTCCTCTTGTCAATCACTTCCCTTTTTAAAAAACCAGCCTAATAAACACATTAATTACCTCCATCAGTTTTCTGTCTCTCTCTCGTTCCCCCACCCCATGACTGTGCGTTTGTCTCTCAGCGTCTCTGCCTGACAAAGCAATAAATTAAATTAGCAGAAGATAAAATGCCAAATATTCTCTGCATGTCGTTCATTTCATCTTCTTTCACTTCCATCACTTCTTCCTCTCACTCTGTCTCACACTTCCACCCACCATCGCCTCTTGGTTTTTTTTTTTCTTCTTGCTATTAGTCTGTGCTGCACATCTAATCTCTCTGAACACACTTCCTCAATCCTCTTTCCCATTACTGGTCATTGCCATATTAAAAAAAAAGAAATAATTTTCAGCGTGTTCTTTTTTGCATTTCCCTTGGACCTGTCTGTCCAACTGCAGACTAATTCTTGTGAAATATACCTTCATGCCACCGTTACATTAAAGCATCAAAAAACAAGAGCGACCGAGCAGTAATGAAATGACCTGGACTGTAGGTGTGTGTGTGTGCACGTTGGCAGGAATAGCTGCAGTATCTGTTATTTGTCGGAAAAACCATCACCCTGCATGACTTTGCTCTTACTATTTTTTATTTGTCTGACTGCTGCTGACTCGCCTCAATTTTCTTTCACTCTTTTCAATTCCGAAAGCCTGCTCCGCTCGCCTCTGCTCTTTTCTTCTTTCACACTCGGCTGAAAAACAGGCATCAATAACCAGAGGCAAAGCAGACAGTGTGTACAGTACGGTGTGAGATTTAAATAAAAACAACAAATGTACACTCCCCGGTGACTCCATTAGGTACATCCATACAGTGCATGAGGTAGTGAGCGGTGGTGTGGTACTGGACATGAATTAATCTCCCGCTCGGACATTTCAGTAAAAGCAAATATTATTGTTGTGAACATCGAACTAATGCCTGAGCTTGTATTTTGGATTTTGTTACACTGTATTTCTAAAGTAGCGACTGCTCAGCTTGCATGACTCAAAGACGTAACAGTCTCCGACTATGTATGTTTCACTCTGACAGGTAAGACGACGCCTGGACGATTTGAGCGATGTGATTTCATCTGTTTTCATCGCTAAAACATGGATAATCGCGTTCGGGATGGGAAAGCGGTTTGATCAGTGCAAGAAAATAACAAAGTGGAGCTACACCAAAATTGAAACAGATCAAAGAAGGGCGTTGATGAACGGCTGTCTCCACGGTGCTTGATGATGTAATTTGGGGGATTTTTCTTATCAAAGAGAAGGAAGTTATAACAGTGTCTGCAACCAGAAGGACAAGATGCAAAATAATAAAATCAGGGTACAGGTGACAGGGTTTAATAAGGCGTTCTAAAATCCCAACCACTGCATGACAGAGTTACCGGATATCCTTACTAAATGGGTCAAGCGCGGTGCAGTTTTATGGTCGGCAACAAGAAAACTGCACTCAGTTCATTTCCTTGCTTCACATCCATAACAGCGTCTTTAATACACAACGCAGGAGCAATTTAATCCTCTGCAGCTCCACAGGAACTGATGTTCACTGCCTCAAAACTGTAATCACAGTTTGGCGGCGATACTGAGGCAACAAGCGAAAAGCCACAAATACTGAGACTGGACTGTGGAGGTGGCTTGTGTGTTCTCAAAAATGTTAATAATGCCAGTGGAGATCCCATAAAGATATACTTAAATTTATCTTTGAAAATAATATGCAGTGTGACTCAGAAAAATATGTCGAGTATGTGTCAAAATAACTGTCAGGGAGGTCTTTTTTTTAGCTTAGTTAGAAAGCTGACAAACCAAGGCATTGCATCATGTTGATGCAAAAAAAAAAAAAATCTGCTCATCAGTAGTGCCCCCAAAGACACAATCAGACAAAAAGCACTACAAAAATCTCTCAGTGACACATTTGTGCTGTTAAGTCATTCGTGAACTCAGAAGTCAGAGGCTCAGTAATCTGTTCCTGAAATTTAAATATTGTGGTAATATGACAGTCGCCAAGTTAATTCCCGTGCCGGAGGGGTTCACATAAAGAGAGCGCCGTAACACCTTGATGCAGAAGCCTAAATCCATCTCAAGCCCATGAGGCTTTTCCTGGCAGCCGCACTACTGTTGATATTTGAAATCAGTGAGGTTGGTGTTATTTCCTCCCTTCTTTGTGTGCGTCAATACACATCGATATATTAGTGAATACACACTGCAGCGGAGTGATCCGAGGTAAATGTCACACATCTTACATAATGCCCGAAGCTTTGAATCTCATTAACAAAGCCCCAGTAACTATGGCGATGAGCATCATCGGAGACCCCCGATGTAACTTATGCTAAAAAGGCCAAGAGGTTGCCATGACAACTAGAACAAAAACAAGGGTGAGAAAGTTGGAGCTGGTTTATTGAAGCCACGATACGTACACAAACACACACACGGACACTCAAAGGCCTTTATGCTCAAATGGGCACTAATGTCAATAGTGTACAGAAAAAAACATGTTTAAGATGTTAGTCTTTTCCTTCCAGTTCCTTTTTATCATCATCATCACTCTCTGCTGAAGGCTCATCCCTCAGCATGTGAACACCCTCGCTCTCTCTCTCACACACACACACACACACACAGTGGGTCTGTAATGACAACCAGACTAGAGCTTGTTAGCACAAATTCACATGAATGTTAAACAGCATGAATATCACTACCAACGTGAGATCATATAAATACAGGATTATCTAAATATGACATGTTATGTCCTGTCATCTCAGTCAATTTATAACAACAACATTATGGCTCATGAAGGTTTTCACTACACTTAAATGCAGATCGACTTTAGACTGTATATAAAATATGAACACTGTGAAGCCAATCATTAGTTTGCTCTCTTTCCCGCTTTGTCATTTACTTTTTTTCCCAAGGCGGCTCCTTCGTGGTTTCCCTGCCACTCAGTGAGTTGCTCACCTGTCGGCATTCAGCTAGTCAACTCACCTGCAACTCATCAGTAGCTCTGGAAGCAGAGTATTTAAGAGTGAAGCACAGACTCAGTTATCAAAAAATCCTTGCATCAGCCAGGTAACATCCTTGCCCGCAGTCTGTTCCGTCCGTCCGTCCTAACCTGTTTCTCATTCCCTAAGCCGAAGATAAACCCATAAAAACTTTTCAATGCTCAGCATGTGGGTCCATCCTTCTATCCTTTTATGACAGATATGGCATACTAAACTACCCCATATGGGCAGATCTACTGGGCCACCTACAAAAGCTGTTCAGCCATGGAAACCCACGCCACAAAGCTCCCGGCTCACAGTTTTGGTGTTGATGTTAATGCCAGAAGAGGTTTGTAACTCTGCAGAGAGCTGATGACTTTCATGCAGTCTAAGACCTCGCTCGGTAACTTTAAGTGGTCTGAGATGAGATAAAGGAGGGAGAGAACTGTGTCCTTTCATAATAAACGGTAAATTGTAATGCTGCTACGCTGGTCATTTTAAACCACTTCAAGGTCACTTTAAATCATTCAACTGTAAATTGTAAATTTAGATTGTTATTGATCCTTTTACCTTTAATTTAAAGTGTATATTTATTTCTTACGCTTCTTATATTTATTGTTTTCTTTTGCACTGAATGGAACTGGAGCCTCCTCGTCTCATCTCTCTATATACTGTTCTGTATATAGCAGAGATGACAATAAAGTTTACTTTGATTTTAATAATGGAATGTAATCAAGCAAGCCATTATCTGCTAGAAACAGACTGTTGTGTGTTCCACCTAAATAAAGCCAACTCCACTCCATAGTTGAGCTGAACCTTAGCAGCTCGGTTCAAATATGATATGTCTAAAGTGAGACGCAAAGTGTTTTGAATTTTGCTCTTATGAAAATACATTATATTTAGTGATGTAAACTAATTGGTGGGGAAAATGAATGTAGAAAATCGATGGCATTAAATTACTGTAATGGATTCATAGACAGTAGAGGTCATTTAAAGTAAAATATCATTACAATGTTGGACATTAAATATTTACCACCTTTCTCTTTATTTTAATGCATTTATTTAACTGAATGAATACTTGAGTGGAAGATTGATGAATAATGACTAGCAACTTACCATTAGTGATTATTATAGTCAGTATTAACCCATACTGACTATGGGTGGCTCAAGAGTTGGGAGTTCGCCTTGTAATCGGAAGGTTGCCGGTTCGAGTTCAAGGCTCAGAGTCAAACTAGCTTCCAGAGGCAACAGGCACATCAAGGCAGCAATTCACTGGAAGGAAGTAAACAAGTGGGGGATGTGCAATATTGTAATATATCGGTTCACTTTTGAAGGGTTTAACTGATGTCTGCTTTTAGATTTCAAAGGGCAAGCACTGATTTCCTTGCTTTCCCACACTAAATGCAACTACATTGATCATTTGGCTGATCTCCTGGAACTGCAACAGAAAAGAGACACTGATGATAAGGTGCAATGATTAATCGTACTTTTTTTTTTTAAATTTCCAAACATCATTGCCAAAAGCAGCAATAATATCTGCTTTGTGCTCAATTCAGCCTCGAGGTTTAAATCTTACTTTTGTTTTAATGCCAAGGGGAGAAAAAAAACTGTGGGAGTTATTGTTCTCCCGGCATTGATTATGATAATATACTGTATACGCCTGACATCTTTATTCAGTTTGTCATGCATCTCTATGTTTTGTTACAGCAACAAAATCTCTGACTCATGTCTCCTCTCTTTACCTTCTGATGGGCGTTTGTTTTGTTTTGGATTTTTTAATCTATAAAACAACACTGGATTAACTTACAGTTTTTCTCAGTAACTTTCTCTGTATCAGCTTGAACAGTTACCAGCAACGCTCCTCCAAATGGTTGCTTTTAATGTGCCCAGGGTGTTGACAGATTTTCTTATTATGCACCTTGGACATAAAACACTGCAAAAAGATCAGAGCTTTTTTGTTTTGGATATATGCATATTGCATATCATGTTGTATGTTGCATTTTAAGTTGTTTGCATTTTTATTATGTTTGGAGTTTGTGTTTCTGCTGCCTTGGCTAGGTCTCCCTTGAGAAGGTGACCTCTGTGGGACCTAAATCAAGGTAAACAAATAAACGCTGGCCATGTAGTAAGCTGCGCGTCCACTAAAAGATCTTTCCACACAAGCAAGCATGTTACATAACACACAGAAAAACTTAGGAAAAGATATTGCAGATTTCAAATTGTAATGTTTTACACATCACGGTGAACTCAAACGATGTGTATGTGTGTTGTTCTTTTTGCCGTTTCCCTCCACTTGGCCTTAGCACAATGTGGCAGACGGGGAGAGATGACTTGGATTCATCTCACTGTACAATCAATGAAACACAGGATCCATTCCCACAGTGCTGACGACACAAACATGATCTTCCGCCCACACAAACAGATGCACACATCCAACTCCACTCATCAAAGTGGATGCTGCCTCATACCTACAGCAGCAATCAGACAAAGAGGTGAGGCAGGATTTCTCTTTTTTTCTGTGAATGTTGGTAACAAAAACACACTTTGCTGAAGGCTGACTTCAAAGTAGGCAGAAATAAAATCGCCAATCAGTGCTGTCCCAAAATCCCGACCCAGTGCAGAAGCCACATTTCTGGCAGCTCCCAGCCAGTTTCTGCTGATTACATTTGTTTAATCGAGTTTGGTCTTGTTTCTTGCTTGTGCGCATTTTCTTTCATTTCAGAATTTTATCTACGCTCACTTTGTCAGCAGCAGCACACAAGAGAAAATAAGAGACAATGAGAAAGAAACAAGACTGACTGAAGGGCTGGTTAGTTTGGCAGGAACAGTGGTGCTGGAAAAAAAAACAACCCTTCTTTTTCTTCTTTTCTGTTGCTTGTCTCAGTCCAGAGGAAATGGCAAAATGGCCCAAAATTCCTCCTGCGTGTCGAGGGAGGAAATGTTTAGCCAGGGTTATGGCTGCTTTCAGGAGATTTTTCAACAGATTATAAAACATAGTTTCAATTCCTCTTCTCACAAGAGCCACGTTAATGTTTTATCAGCCAGATCTAAATAGTAGTAACTTTTGCGTTCTCTTTTTTTGTTTCTCCACTTGATTTTTTCATTTGCCTAATTTAATTAAACATGCATGTATACATCCATGCATGATACATGCATCAAACTACCAGAAAAAAACAGAACGCTATACAAACTTCAAAGACGCCTCCGCCCTTCTTTCACAAGCCAGCTCCAAAAAGAAATCTTTACACTGATTAGTGAGAGGGTGGAAAATAAACTTAATAAGTTATATGTTGATGTTGATGGCAGCATCACACAGTTAACCTGAGTTCTTACTGGCTGTATCCAGATTGTGTCTGTGATTTCACCCAAAAATAATAAGGAAACATTGAAAACATACAACCCGTTGAGGGGACAGATAGGGTTGGGCAATTGAAAGGTTTTGTTTTGTTTAGCATAATTTTTTTTGTTATATTTTAGCTTTTAACATGGAACACGACTCTTTGGAGCTTCTCTCCTGATGCTACCCCGCCAAAAACCCATCTCCATAGAGACTGTGTCAGCTCCTAAACAGACAAAAACAAACTAAAAGCCAGCAATAAACAACTTAAACATAAACAATCACAAAGAAAGAACAATACAGAATCCACATCTGAAACAAAGAGTAAAACAGTGAAATGTGGATTATTAAATATTAGGTCTCTGTTATCTCACCCCAACCGGTCGCAGCAGATGGCCCCGCCCCTCCCTGAGCCTGGTTCTGCCAGAGGTTTCTTCCTGTTAAAAGGGAGTTTTTCCTTCCCACTGTCGCCAAAGTGCTTGCTCACAGGGGGTCATATGATTGTTGGGTTTTCTCTGTATCTATGAAGCGCCTTGAGGCGACTTTTGTTGTGATTTGGCGCTATATAAATAAAACTGAATTGGATTGAATTGAAGTACACTTAATGGGATAAATTAGGAATTATGTTGTGTTTCTTACAAAACACAAAAAGGGGGAGAACTGTCATGAAATCAATATCCTTAGTATTCTTATTTTCCTATTAGATTGTTTTATGTACTTTAATAATGAAGGCTTGTAGAGCAAGGCCACTTTTGACTCACAAACAAAGTGCTCAGCCAGACTAAAAAACAGGAAGTTTTAGAGCACAGGCATATTAATAGATAAGACTCAGAAAAGAGGAACTATAAGAGATATAAGACACATGTTGAGCTAAAAATGTTAGAAGTCCTGCAACTGGCGTTTGAGCTGTGCAGGGGTCTCTCTCTTCCGGAAGATGATTGAATAAAAAGAAATATAAAGGTTTTAACACACTATGAGTCGGTTTTCTCTGTTCTATCATGGGGACAAAAGAATCGGGGTTAATACAATGTTCTGTTTAAATGTTTGATGGGGAGACTGGAAGCAGAATGTCAAACTGCAAAAAGGACAAAAATACTTAAACTGTCACATACAAGCAAGGATACATCACTCAGCATAACATTATGACCACCTGCCTAATATTGTGTTGGTGCCCAAACAGCAACAAACAGTGATGCACTGTGTATTTTCTTGCCTTTCTATCAGATCCAGCATTACCTTCTTAGGCGATTTGAGTTACAGTAGCTCACCTGTTGGATTGAACCACAGGGGCCAACTTCGCTCCATGACCCTGTCACTGGTTCACCACTCTTCCTTTCTTCGACCACTATGGATACCGACTACTACACCCTACAAGAGCTCCCTCCATTCCACCACATCCCAAAGGTGCTGTATTGGACTGAGATCATGTTCAAGAAACTTAAAGAAACCAGAGTTCAGTAACACGGAGAATCTTGAATTATCCAATTTTGTTGAGACTGGATGAGTTATAGCCTCAGTTTCCTGTTCTTGGCTGAGAAGTTGAGTGTAGCCAGTGTGGTCGTCTGCTGCAATAGCTCATCTGCTGCAAGGTTTAATGTTTTGTACTATCACACATGCTCTTCTGCAGACCTTGGTTGTAATGAGTGGTTATTTGAGTTACTGTTCCCTTCCTATCAGCTCAAAGCCATCTATCCTCTGACACCAACAAGGTATTTTGACACAGGAAGCTGCCAATAACTGGATCTTTTTTTTTTTTTTTCAGACAGTTCTCTGTAAACCCCAGAGATATTTGTGTGGGGCAATCCCTGTAGATCAGCAGTCAGACCAATCTGTCTGGCATCAACCATGTGGCAGAACCGTGTCAGACTAAACAAAATCGCCTTTCTTCCCCCAATTTGTTGCTCAGTTTGAACTTCAGTGTTTTCTTTGACCATGTCTACATGCCTAAATACATTGGGTTGCTGCCATGTGACTGGCTAATTATATATTTGTTTGATCGAGCACCTGAATAGGTGTACCCAATAAAGTTTGTGGTGAGTGTGGTGTGACCTGTGAGCCAAGAAAAAAAACAAACTTGTGCCTGTGACTGATTACGGAGCTATATTGTATATGTCTAAGTAGCTAGATAAAATAAAAGATGAAACATCTTCACGAAATTTAAAGAAGTCCAGCTAGTTTCTTTCCAAGATCCTTAGACTACCATGACCTGGATGACCGAGAACCTACACAGATTGCATATGCATGCCATGTATCTCTGCATTTTAATGCAAACTGTCTGATTCAGTACTGCATTTTTTGTGATTTAGTGGCATGGTCAGCAGGCCACTGGTGTGAAAGTCTCTGAGCAACCATCAGAAACAGACTCCATGAGGGTGGCCTGAGGACCCAACATCTTCTAGTGGGCCCCGTGCTCACTGCCCAGCACTCTAGAGCCTGCTTGAGACGCTCCACCACCACAATCTTTATAAGGATAAGATAAAAAGAATGGATGGATGGATATGTTGTAGTGATATAGTCCAGATTACGGTTATCAGTTGTGTTTGAAACTAATCAGTGATGCCATCAACCAAAACGACATCAGTGTTTGTTGGTGCAGAGAGTGTTTGAAAGCAGAGAAAGTCAAAAGAGTTGAGAGAACGGCTGAAAAACTGCATGTGTTGTGAGTTTTTTTTTTATGACGCAGTAAGCACAAAGGTCCAAGGTTCAATGATCAAAACACTGCAGAAAGCCACAGTGCACACAAACAAGCACAGAAGCATAACATGTAAATTATTTCCCAGATTCAAACGGTTTAAGGATACCAGAGCATATAGTAACATGCACCAATCCTCTTACCACACACACACACACACACACACACACACACACACACACACACACACACACACACACACACACACACACACACACACACACACACACGGTCCAGTAAAACTAATCTTACTAATCACACGGTTCGACTGTTGAAACAGAACAAAGTTCACATTGTCAACAGCAGTGCTGTTTCTCCCAATCAAAGTGAGTCGGGAACAGAGGAACACAGGAAGCAAACACACTAAAAAGAAGAAACAAAGAACTGGACTTCTTTTAGCTCAATTTCTCACTGTGGAAATAAAAACACGAGATTTATTTTTCCTGCATAATCTCAGCGGCGTCAGTAGCAACTGACGGATTTCTTTAAAAGACAGCTGAACGTCAGGAAGGGCAAAACGCATTAATCTCTGGAGAACATCTGTTGGTCATTTCCACCTAAAGGCCTTCAAAACTGCATTTCTGGGGGCCTAAAAACCGTAAGTAGATTTGGTTGTAGTGTTAATGATAACTGTGAGTGTGATTCATGTTTTGTAGGTGATCCTGCTTTATCTGTACTGACTGTACACGTTTATATGGACAAAATGAGCACATGGTTTCATGGCCAAAGAGTGAAACAGTCACAAATGTGCAAGCTATTTGTCCGTGGACATGAACTGTGTGAACTGTACTTTAAGTGGAAGTACATTTCGTGCTTGCATCTTGCATGTTTTCAACGCTCCTTTGAGGGGACATGTAACCCAGGCAACCAAGAAAATGGAGCTTTTGAAAAAAAAAAGTGGTGAAACTGCCGTAAACTTTTGTATTTTAGTCTAAACCATGACCGACATCAAACAGTCATGTTCCTAATACAAAGCTTTTGGGAACATGCCACTTAGAGCGCATCTGGAAAGTACTCACAGCACCTCACATGACCACATGTTGTCATGTTACAGCCTTCTTCCAAAACAGATTTATTTTTTTATTTCACCCCATAATGAGAAAGTGGGAAAAAATAGCTTTAAACTGCAATTTCGTTAAAAAATCAAACACAACTTTATAACGTGTACATAAGCTGTCGCAGCCTTCCCTCGATACTTTGTTTAAAAAAAAGTAACAACTCTGCAGTGTGAATATTTTCCAAATGCACTGTGTGTACATGGACACAAGTGAATCCATAAAAGCACGTGTTCATGTGAATGAGGGAAATCACGTGCGAAGGAACTCGAACAATAGATTACATGTTACAATTATCATTTCATAACCTGCACTGAGACCGACAAGGCCGCTTGAAAGGGATGAAAACTATGATTCAAGTCTCAGCAAGGTTTCATTCTTATTCAGCTGAACCTGCAGGGAATTATTATTTTAAATGAATATCATTCCAAACTTTGTATCAAAACCAGTGTTTGAAACACAAAATATATAAATGTCATGACTGCAAAGGATTATCCATAATTTAGACTATAGAGGCTTTAACGCCAAGCATACATTGCTGCAAGTCTGGAGTGTTGCATTGTCACAGTTTACACTTCTAATCATATAGAAATACACATTTAAGCAATCACCCATCTGTGTAGTGTCCAGATGTCCATTCTTGGATGAGTACAGCCTGCAGCTGTGCAATGGTCATTGATTGTGGCTGCCTCTGATGAGCACACAGCATGTCCTAGGCAAGTTCAAAAGAAAACATATCAGGATTAAATGCTGATCAAAGACGTTTCCCGATATGTCCCTTTTTGTTGTGTTGTAGTTTTTAACCATACGGTGCAATGACAATACAGTTTATTCTGACTCTGATCCAAAGGGACAGCTACTCTGGTTGTGTATGTTCTAAGATCATTGGTTTGAGAATGTATGCAAGTTTATTTACTTTCAATAAAGAGATGATCAGTTCCACCCTTAACTAAAACCAATCAACCAGAAGCGAAAACTACACACAGAATGGTTGTACTGAGAAATCGATTTAAAAGAAACTTGGAAAACATGTTTCTCATTTGATGTCTGGTGTTTATTCCAACCTTTGATTGGCATACACACGCTTGGCTACTAAAAATAGTCTGCTTTTATTACCCCTTTAAAGCCCGAACCATGAAATAATTGCCAGACAATTGTAATTCTGAAAATAAAGTTCTATTTTCAATTCAATTTTATTTGAATTTTATTTTCTTTATATTGCAAGGTAGACCCTACAATAATAAAACAAAGAAACCCCCAACAATCACATGATCCCCTATGAGCAAGTACTTTGGCGACAGTGGGAAGGAAAAACTCCCAGGCTCAGGGAGAGGTGGCCAATTCACATATTTGAGTTTTAATTTATATCATATTTGTTGTTGGGTTTTGTTTTGGCAAAATATTTATTACTAAATTTATTTATTTTTATTTTTTTCAGAGGGGGTAGTCTCAAAAACTTATGTATCAAATATGGTACACTAGGTGTGGGGGGGTTAAGTTGGTACTTGCTAGTGTACGTTTCTTGTACAGTAAATGCTTTATACTACAAAAGCAGCTGCAGACCAAAGAGATTTTGGGCTTTAACTGAAAGAAAAGAAGTTGGCACTACTGTTACTTATTTGTTATTTAACCTAAAACTTAGCTGTTGTCGGTCCGACACATTAAAGTACTCACGTTGATGTGTTCTGTGATCATATCGCCACAGCAGACCTGATGTTCTCCCTGTTTCTGTTGCTTCGCAGGACTAACATGGCTGTGCTGACTTCCCCCTGGGCTGATCTGGCTCTGTTCCTGCAGGGAAGCATCACGATGTCAAACAGTGATGCAGGCAGCTTTTTTCCAGTGTGGCTGTTTGGACTGATGCTCTTCCTGTCTGTCTCTCTGCTGCTGCTAGCACTGATCATCCTCCTCAGTTGGAAACTCAGACAGGGTGGGCATTTTTCATACTCACTCATAGTATTATTTGAACAGTATATTACAACTCACGTAACCCACAGGTAAACAACAAAGAACCCAAACTAAACTACACTCTGACAATTAGTTACACTGGCCTGGTTTTTGTGGATGCGTAGTGAGAGAGGACTGCCACAGGCTTTAGATTACTCAACACATGAAAAACCTGGAAACATGCCTTTTCCTTCATCTGTATGTGTGCACAGGTGTTGCTTTTGTCGGCTAAATCTGACCCCTTTGTTCTTTGTGCGGCCGTAAAACATAGACATGTGCACACATCCTGTTATGATCATGGCTGTGCTTTCACCATCTGCTCTGGTCCAAAGTGGATATATTAATAAAAAGATTATTCATGTGTAGAAAAATCAATCATGGGGAACTCCAGCTGCTTTTTGAGAAAATTGGACTCTTTTGTGACCCGTTTTTAAAAGACAACCATGTGGGAATGACTGCTGGGCGTGATTGGGCATCAAAGCAAGAAAGTGTGAAATTTTTAGAGATTTTATATTGTCTGCTGTTTATTCGGATGCTAATTATAATCATTTACAGGTAATCAAACGCATACTGTTTGTCAGTGGTTGCTCAAATTACACAAAGCTTCTATTTATGTTGGTGAGAAACAAATCTTGGTTTGTGTTCTAGATGGCAAAACACAACAGTAGAAAGAGTTTTACAGACATTTTACAATTTGATGAAAAATATTAGCTCATTTTGAATTTAATGGCAGTAATGTGTGTCAAAGTTGGGGGAAAGTAAAAGAAACAGCCAGAGGAACATTTAGCAACTAATTAGGTTAATTGCCATCACTGTGTTAAAAACAGACATGATTTGGGCACGGAAACTACTTCATGGGCTCAGGAACACTTCCTGTAATCACTGTCTGTGGATACTGTGCCATCCACACATCGTGCCAAGGCGAAGCCATACGTGAACATGAACGCTGGACTGAGAGAGTGGAAAACTGTTCTGTGGTCAAAGTTTGAAATTCTTTTTGGAAAACACGGACACTGCATAAAAAGGTGAATTGTTGAGTGCCGAATTGTTATACGCACTCAGTTCAAAAGCCTGCATCTGAAATGGTATGGGGGTGAATTAGTGCCAACAGAACTGTCAAGTCACACAAGGTACCAGCATTGCTAAAAGATAAAAACAAAAAAAGGAAAGTGGCAGTGAGCGTCAGTTTCCTTGGTGAAAATGCCTTGTTGATGTTACAGAAGACTGGGCAGACTTCTTCAAGCAACATAAACTCAAATAGCCACTGGTTACAACCAAGGTATGCAGAAGAGCATCTCAGAACACGCAACCACACAGTGGCAGCACCGAGCACAGCAGGCAGTCCCTAAAACAAAAGAACTCGCAATAGAGGTGCAGAGAGCTCCACTCCCATCTCATTATCAATGGAGAATGGGTGGAATATGTCTCCACCTTCAGGTTTCTGGGCACCCACATCTCCACTGATCTCACCTGGACCCACAACACCAATGTTCTAGTAAGGAAGGGCCAACAGTGGCTGCACTTCCTCCATGTCCTCAGGAAGAACCACCTGGACCACAAGCTGCTGCCAGCCTTCTCACTTGCTTGAATGGAGAGCGTGCTCTCCTATAGTGCCTGGGTGTTTGATACTCAGTTGATAACTGAGGGGAAAAAGGCTGTGCACAGTGTAAATTAACACTGCCCAGAAAAACCATCTACTACCCTCTGCCACCCCTGGAGGCCATCCTTAAATCCTCCTGTCTCAGGACAACTAGGGTCATCACAGGTGACCATTTGCACCCCACCCACCCGTTTGCCCCACTGCCCTCTGGTCGGTGCCTCGGGTCAATCAGGTCCCACACCTGTCAACTGAAATGACGAGCCTGTGGCACCAAGATTTCAACTGATGAAAATAATGTCTAAATTAATTCAAAGTGGAATATATAAAACTTATATAAAATATAGTATAAATAACAAAATTAAACTTCATTCTAGTTACAATAGTAAATGTTAAAAAGACTAAAATATTACACATAGAGCTCATAATATTCCAGTTTTCTTCTGTTTTTAGTCTTCATCTCTAATCTTTCATCCACAGCTGACGCTGACCTGTTGAAGCTTGCGCAGGAGAGAAGCTCCATCAGCGCCACCCACAGGCATGCGCACAGAGGACGGCACAGAAGAAACGCTGGATCGCATTTCTGCGCCTGACAGTCATGAACGGACACATTTTAACACAAACGAAGGAACACACTCTGTATATGATACTATGTGCTCTCTCCTGAGGGGCCATATCATGCTGGACATTGAAGACACCGACGTCGTCTGCCTCACCCGACTGACATGAATTAAAAAGCATAATTTACACACGGATTTAAGTTTTAGGTATTATGTCTAAATAAATATGCTGCACACATTTTCAATCACACTTCCAAGGAAATGAATGAGGAAATGAAGCGAGTATAACAATCCTTTATTTAAACAGTGTTACACAGGGGGGGAGGAGTGGCTGTGTGGGGGGGAGATACAAGACATTTAAGCTGCTAGACAGAAAAAACCCTACTGGTGATCACTGGTTAGCTAACAGAGAGCAATGAGGCAGTTGGTAGGTTTTCCAAAATGAGTTTCTGTAAAGTTTCCTTTGTTTGTGTGAGTTTTATTTTATTAATAAAATATAAAAACTGTGCTGGTTTCCCGTTTCTCCAGAGTGTGAAACAAAGCCTGAGATTTAAGTGTTCAGAGGATCCTCCAATTATAACCTGCTATGACACCGTGTGGATTTAACGTTGTCTGATGTGGATTCACAGGCGTAGAGGTTGGTAAAACATTTCTTGGTGTAACCTAACGTAACGTGAAACATTTGGGAAAATCCGATTCCGCAGCCTCAAAGCTCATGTGATTGGTTAAGAGAGCCCAGAAGAACCCGGAAAAGCGGTTAAAGCTTGGGGCTAAACGTACAAAAAGGAAAACAGTGGCAGAAATTTCCATTTGTAGTGGTTTTCAAAAAAAAACAACGACACTGCAACAATTTTACAAATATGCAAGATGGAGGGGGAACAAGAAATCCCACCTTTAAACAACTAGATCACAGAGAAAAGATGAGAAATTATGAAAAAGAAAAATCTACATATGTGGTCACTGTGATATTACCAAAGGCTTTTTTTTCTGTTTGTTTGTTTTTTGGAACATCAAAAGCTTCCAAAGCTGCCTAGTGTTGCACGGTTTACATTTTTAAAAAGAAAAAAAAAAATGCTTTTCTGCTGCTTTGTCTCTTTACAAGAGGGTTCGAGGTTAAAGCTTCCCCCTCGTGGAATGTCATTTAACTGCATAGTAGAGCTCAGACCTGCGTTTCCTGATTTTGATGAGCACGCTTAACTACAAAAGTTTTAAAATGGGTCAAATTGGGCAGTGATTACTCATTGAGTTAAAAAGGTGATTAGCAGTTTTTTCTTCCTTTTTTATTTCTAAAAATGAAATAAAATATCCTTTTGTCTCCCGTTTAAAACACGTCCAGTCAAAGAGGGAGACGTAGATTAATCCAGACCAGTCTAAGGTGGAATGTTTATTATACTAAATCAGTGGCACTTCTTCACTTACAATCAGCTAAATTTCAGGAGAACATGACTTTGCCTTTTTTGCTGCTTATGCTAAAAATGCGCGTCAAAGTAAATGCACGAGACCAAGCGCCTAGCACATTTAATGCCCCCAATATTTACACAAAGCTACATTTTAGTTCACTTTCTTTTTTTGTTTTTTTGCAGAGTAAAAGGACAAAAAATGAATAAAACATAATGAGTTTCCATTTAGGGGGTGTCAAGAGCACTTCAAACCCTCTGATACACTTCCCTTTAAGCTGCATTTTGGCTGGTGCGTTGTAACTTTTGCTTTTTTTGTCTCAGTTTGAAGTGTGGTGACAGATTCAGAGCGTTGCGTTTTTTTGTGACGAACAACGTGGAAATCGGCTGAATGAAATGTAACCAAAATAAAAACAAAAAAGACATGCAGAGAAACGTTTAGCTGCAGTGAAACAGTTACAAAGCAGCCCGACGCGCTGTATGAGCAGAGATAGTCCACACTCTCTCAAACCAATTGACGTGGTAGCGTCCTACCTAGACTCACTCGAGACTCCTGGAAGATTAAACTGCGTGAAGACATGCTGAATTTAATCCCATACTCTATCATATCAAGCAGGTATGAAAAGAAGCCGGCGATGAACTGAGCTAAACTACGGCAGCAAACGGGCTCCTTGGCAGAGTTAGCAGGCTGCATTAATTTGAGTCTGAGCTGCTTTCAAGTCGTCCTCATTTTGGTACCTGTGCTAGTTGGAGCGCAAAACTCATTCTGAATAATTTAAATAGCAGTATTAATTTTGCATTATGCATTAAGCCTTCAGAATATTAAAATACTTCACCGTGGGATGCAAGAAAACATGCATTATTATTCAAATTCTCTTTTATTCCCTGGTACTTATCGGGCAATCTCCCAATTATCCTTACTTTACAGCTCTGGTCTCCCAATCCAAAGTCAGTTTATGTCTCCCTCGCTCCCCCTCAGGCCCAGCGGGAATGGTTAGTGTCGTACAGTGGACGAGCCTGGGGAGTGAAAAGCTGCTCCCATTGATAACCTTCATTTTTACTGTGCAGAAGTTGTCATTTTCAGTTCAAATCCACCTTCAGTTTAGCTTAAAAAAATTTAAAACTGTAAAATTGATGGAATTTATTCCACCTACATTTTCGAACTGCTGCTGAAGCTCGCCGACCCTATTTAAAATGTTCAAAACCCCGTCTCTTCTTCCAGTTTAGCAAAAAAAAGTGAATTGAATTGAAAACGCACTCACTCGGCTGCTAGTCACACACAAGGAATGTGGATGAATAATAACTATACAGGAAAAAAAAAAAGAAATAACAGAACCAAAAGACCTGGATGACTCTCCTGCAGATGTTGAAGTTACAGCTCCCGCTCTTCTCTAATGATCAGGAAGTAGAAGTGATAATGTGAGGTGCAACGTTTCTACCATTCACCCGTGAATATGTGGGAGTGAGTGTGTTATACTAAGTAAAAAAAAAAAAAAGAGCAGACCAAGTTGTGACACCCTGTTTCCTTCATGTTCCTTATAAACTATTATATTACTCTCCATTTACATCACCATGAAGCAAGAGGGGGAGCTGTAATTTAACAAGTTACCTTTCTATGCCAACGCACCGGAACCCAAGTACAGGTGCATAACTTCACTGTTATGATAAAAAGCTTTCTCTACTTGAGCATCTCAGCGTGCTGTTTTTGTAAGAAACTTTAGCTGAAGGTCATCAGTACTGGTACAAAATAATCAATGCAAGGATACAGTTTCATCCAGATTGGTTATCAGTGCATCCCTAGTTTCATCTTTGTGATAGAAGACAAACATGCTATCATCTGTTTATAAAACAGTTACAGAAAAAGCACAACTAAAAAAAAAATAATAAAAAGCTACAATTGTTATGCTAACAAAGTGGTTCTTTTTGTTCCCTCAGAAACAATGAGAGATTTTTTTTTTCTTTTTCTTGGTTTTGCAGTGAGGGATTTAGATCGCACCACAGACAATAAGAAAGGAAGAGAGTGGCAACTTCGGTCCATTTGTCAAACCCTTCTCTCCCTGTTCTTTAAGCTCCTCTTCTTCTCCTCCTCTCCCGTCAGTCAAGGCCGATCGTCGTGGGTGATGAAGGTTGTTCAACAGAGAAAAAACAGTCACGACGGGCCCTTCAGCTCTGGGGAAAAAGAGGGGGGGAGGGAGTGGGGGAGTAATCAGCCTGGGGCACTGCGATGATGAAACGACACTGGTTTCCTAATCAAAATGTTCTCCTTGTACTCCTTCCAAAATCTAATGCCTCTTTTCCCTTTTTCTCTTTTCAACTGTTGCAGCATGTGTGATGGCAGCTGGTTTCTTTAGCAGCTTCTCCATATGCACCGCTAAATAAACCTTTCCCCATCAAATATAAAAAGATTAATAATAATAATGATGATGATAAGCTACTATTTTTATCATTACCTGAGTTCAGTCAATCCTCCTCAGCCAGCTCAGTTTCTTTATGAACCACCACTCTGGTAACAGACATGTCAGGATGTTGCTCTTTGGCCTCCTTAATGGCCTGGGCCAGTGCCTGCAGTACCGATGGGCAACCACATGGTGGAAGCACCGAGCACAGCAGGCAGTGGAGGGGGAAGGAGGGGGGGGAAATGGTGGAGTTAAATGAAAAATAAAAGAAGAAGCAAACAGAAAAAGACATATGTGCTGGATTTACAGTCAGTGTGCCATTTTACTTCTTCGGATCAAGTAAAATGCATTTCGAAGCAGAATTCACTCAAATAAAACCCATCTCAGTGATATCCAAATCTGTTGCTTTTGTGTAAATCCAGCGAATTAAACCAGACAGGCAACTTAAACAAAAAGACGAGCATGCAAAGAGATGAAAGAGACATTTACTGTCCCAAACATTTCAGGGCTACATGCAGTTTGACATGAATTCCCATGAAGCTTACACAGGTGAAAAGATCTCACATGGAGTTTTCCATGTTATCTACCGGAGACCGTGGCAACCTGCTAGCAACCACTCTCAACAAATGTTGCGCTGCCTAAGTACCTGTATCGCTACACCCCAATATGGACAATGAGACTTTTGGTATTGCTTTTTAAGTATCTGAATCTGGCAAACAGTGTACAAAAAATTGCCAACCTCAGGGCCATGCATAATTAAGAGATGGCTCAAATTAAGGCTGGCAGAATGGATCAATTACTTTTGCTGGGGTCTTTAGGAAGCTAGTTTAAAGTATTTTTAAAAAAGATACATTTTCATAAATCTGGACTGGACTAACTGAGATGTGATCTCCTCTGTGCAGTGTGTATTTTACTGTACTCTGATTGTCACTGAGGAAATGTGACAATCACAGAAAAACATAGTATGTGAAATTAGTCGCTGCATGAGGGAAAAAAAGCAGTATACATGAAAAGATGTGGTGAAGAAGTCACAGCAGCAGATTCCAACAATGAGTGGAATATGGGTGGATCTGATGGCGTGTGTCAAATAAGTGATTCAAAAACAAAACGTAGCATTAAGACTGCAAGTAACATGATTGACATGTCCCAGGAACCCATCTATTCCCTTAAATCTTCTAAATTATTTCCTTATGAGTCAATCTGCAGAACAAGGATCTTAAATTTAAAGCTGCCAAGTTTGGACTCGGAAGTGGTTTATTTATCTAAGATGACTCTTTTAGAGACTTTCACACCATCACGTTTGGTGGGAAGAAAAGACCCCATTAGCCAAGTTGTTGGAACACGAGGCGAAGCAGAGGGGAAAGGCTGCGTCACTGAAAACTGACCTGGTCGTGGTCGATGTCACAGTCTCCAGTAATGACGATGCGTTTTTCAATCCTCGTCTCTGATAGACCGCCCTTTAGCGTCTGCAACAAAAGATCATCACGTTTCAAATTGGGCAGTTTGCAAATGGCTGCAGTACAGCATTTAAATTAAGATAGGGGACATAATTTCATTATGTTATGTCACAAAGACACAGGCTCAACAGAAATGAACGTGTGTGTGTGTGGTTTTTTTTTTTTTTTTTTTGGGGGGGGGGGTGTCTGTTTGTACCTTGGTAATATGTGTGGTTGTTGTAGTACACAAAGATTCAGAGGTGATTGTCTGAGCAGTCATCAACACTCCAGGCTCACCATCACCATTACCATCCAACTGAGAGAGACAAAAAGAGAACATTAGCTGATGTTTGAAATAAATAAATAAATAAATAAATAAATAAATAAATAAATAAATAAATAAATAAAACTTGTTTCCTGTAGGAGCAGAATGAAAAGATGGCGTCATGCACTGTAGCTAGAAAGGAAGCACTTTGGAACATGGAGTATGCTGACGTAGCAACGATCGGTCTAAATATTTCACACAAACAATATGAACCACGGATGGCGACACACATGGGGGAAAAACTAAACAAGCTTCTCCGTTTTTTTTCTCTCTCGTGTTTGCACCTGCGCAGCCTCGTATGTGATGGTCTTGGTTTCCGTATGTACGATGGGCACTTCTTTAGTGGCTATCTCGGTTTTCTGGGCTGCAAACGTGTCTGATATAGTCACCATTTCTGTCTTTACCACAGGCGGCTGGGGAGGGAGCAGAGAGAGGAGTGAGGAGGAGGGGGAGGGAAGAGAGTTAATATATTAAACATGAGGCAGACATGGGGGAAAAAATTTTATCTATGCAGTTGACAAATCTGTCTTCAAAATCATCTTTTATCATCATCATTTTGAAAATATTTTTGTGCAGGAAACACCAGTACATGTAGATGTAAACAGCACATGTGAGCCACTGCAGCAAAACTCATGCACAGAAGCAAGAGCTCCAAAAGCCATGCAGACAAAACCATGAGAAACACAAGTAAGACAACATCTGCAATGCAATGTAATAAAAAGAGCTACAGCAGAAGGACTATGGAGATATCTTTGGCGTTCACATGCAGCCTAACACTGTACCAACGTGCATAAACAAAATAAGCCAATATGACAAGCGGGACTCAAAGAGCTACTATAATGTAAACAAGATGCAAAGATGAGTGGTTGGCAATGATGATTTCCACAACACTGTCACTGTGATGACCACAACACGCCAATTAAACAGAAAGAGGAGCATCACTGCCAAACACGTGGAGGTAGGGCTGGGCGATATGACCCAAAATTCATATCTCGATATTTTTTACCTGGACGGCGATATAAGATATATATCTCGATATTTTTTTTAAAGCCATAAAGTAAGAACAAAAAGAGAGTTCTTAGTCAAAGCTGTGTCCCAGATGTCACACAGGCACTTTTATTAACATAGAGCATAGATGTACATAAAATTTATTCAAAAAATGATTAAATAATAATGCTCCATAAATAAAAGAAAACAATGTTGTTTTTGTGAGTAACAAAAAGCTCACAATTGTGCAGTCAAAATGTAAACTAAAAGACGCTGAGCATAGTAACAAAGACAGATTTCACAGCTGCTCTGTTCCCAACTTCTACTGTGTGACTGACAGTATTGAGTTTGAAATCCTCTTCGTAACCACGTCTCTTAACAGGTGCCATTTATGGTCCTTATACACAGTAGGGTAATGTTAAGTTGAAGCACAGTACGTATCACTCCGCGAGGCTCCTCGGTAGCCGTAATGTTCTGACAATCCATCAAGCGGTGCAGCACCGTAGCTTACCAAAGTCGTACTAAAACATTTTTTGACAGATTGCTGAGCGCCGTGTACCACATAAAATCGGTTCGCGGCCATCAAGCACAACCAGAATTCATACATAAGGCGCGCTGTAAACTTTTGAGAAAATGAAAGGATTTTAGGCTGTGCAGCGCCTCTGGGCTGCATGGCGTTAGCGTGGTTAGCTCGTTAGCGTGGTTAGCTAGCTAACACGTTGACGGCGTCCAGCCCCACGCACGGGGCGATGCGCAGTAACTCGTTAACGGAGATTTGCCGTGTCCATCTTGTCGCTGCAGGTGAAGCGATAGGGGAGGAGGGGGAGTTGTGTTCAGTGAAGGAGGGGCGAGGCAGAGTAACGTTGCGTAAAGACAACAGTGGACGAAAGAGAGGCAAACTTGCGGCTCCACAAGTATAGTTATAACGTAACATAGACTATATCGATATAAAGGATATTGTCACATCTTATATCTCGTATAAAAATATATCGATATTTTTTAAAAACTCGATATATCGCCCAGCTCTACGTGGAGGATACGCACATATCAAAATGCAGCATGCAAAGCAAAAAGAAAAAGAAAAGAAAACAAAAACACACCTAACAGCATCATGCATTTCCCACTTAGGCCCCATTTACTTCACAACACTAAAAAAAAAAGTAGCAACACACCACACTGCGTGGGAAATGGTAATGGTATGAATGGTATCTGACAACAGCAGATATGAAAGAAAGTCAAATGTATGTTTATGTAAATTAAAATAAGACTCAATATGAACACCAAAGCAATGGTGGTGAATTGTAACTTTAAAGCACTGCTCCTTGGTTTCGGCAGTTTTGAGCATACTAATATAAAGCTTTTATTTTCATAGGATGAAGACGAGTGTGAGGATGTACATGGGGCTTAAATATTCACACAAGCAGGAAGGAAACCGGCGCTCTCAAAAGCAGGGAAGGAAAAAAAGTGGGTGTTTCTATAGTTGGCAGGAGAGGGATCAAAGCCCGGGGAAGCTCCGCAGTCGGCCCAGTGAAGACTTTACCTCAGAGCAACAAATAACCTGTGGCAGCGGCTCTGCTTCAGTGAGCGAGGGCTCTCCATTCATTTTAGGCTCCTCCTCTTCTTCTGCACGAGCATCCATTACAGTCACACCCTCCTCAGGCAGGCTGAGGCCGTTAGGAGCTTCATCGGGCGTCACCATCGGATCATCTGTGCTCTCCTCAGTCTCACGCTCAACTTCTTTCTCTTCCCCGGCATTCGTTGTCTTCTCTGTCTCTGTGTCGTCCTCCTTCCTGGACTCCACTTCTTCCCGACGGGTTTCTTCTGCAGGCTGGATGACTTCAGCTGGAAGAGAAGCAGCATCAGAAGCCAACACCTGCAGCTCTGGCGTCTTATCTTCCTCTTGCTTCTCCTGCTCTTCTTCCTCTTCCTTCTCCTCAGGTATTTGTGTGTGAGAGATGGACACAGGGAAATATGGATGGTACTCTGCTTCTTCTTCACTCTCGCTCTCAGATGAAATGCTCTCTTCCTTCCTCGGCTTTGCTTCCTCAACTACCACCGCTTCCTCTTGAACTTTCACTTCCTGTTCCCTCATTTCCTGCTCTGCAGAAGGAGCAGCGGGGGTACTGGCTGCAACCGTGACAAGTCCAGGTTTGGGAGCTCTGGAAATCTCTTGGACGACAACAGTTTCCTCGATTTCAACCTCGGTTGTCTACACACAGACACACACACACACACAAGCACGCATGTACACCCGATTCACAGACACAAACACAATGAAGTGCGCAAACACACATGCGCACACACACACCACAACAACAAACGCATGGAGACAAGAAAACAAAAGAATAAAATGATCATTGAACATAAATGGGAAAAAAATAAGCTAAGTTAAAAGATAATAAAGTAACACCAAAACAGAAGAAGATGAAGAACTGTTGACAAAGAGACGAGAAAGGGAGGACAGATAATGAAGGGTGTAGCAGGAACAGAAAATTTAAGCTGCAAGTGGAAAATGAATGAAGGCATGAAGAAAGTAATGGATAAAAATTGTCATGAATGTAGGGTTGGAGGAATTAATAGAAGAAGGTCAGGACCACCTTTGCGGGTTCTTTGGTATCAGAGATCGTGTTATCAGCTGTTGCTGCTTCTGTTTGGGGCACACTGACCTGCGTGACAGAGAAGTTAGCATGACATTATTAATCACACACCATCAATGTTAGCAGTATTACGATGTCTGTTATTCACAGCATGTGGGAATGGGCTGCCTTTGTTATTTGTGCCCAATCCCCCTCACTTTTATTGGCTCTTATTCTGTGCCTGGTGGACTGTTTTTTCATGCAACCCCCCTAAAGCATAAGGTTCCCTGAAGCAGGGAAAAGAGACGGGATAAAAGGACCAAAAAGAAAAGGTAAAACAAAAAGATGAAAGATGGATTAAAGAGAATACCACATCAATAAATAAAAAAGATTATCTTCACATACATAAAAAGGCAAAAGAAGCGTGGTATTGAAGTCAGCAGTGTCTTTGAGACAACCACGAAAATACATCGTAATGGATTCAGTCCTCACTTGAAAACCTTTTTGTGTAGTTTTAAAAGCTCCTTTAAAAAAAAGTCACTAACCAAGCACATTATTTGGCTGCCATTTCAGCTTTTCTTTTTACATTACGAAAGCTGCTGCTTCAATACCTGCTGCTTTTAATATATCTATTTTTTAAGCACAGATCATAAAACGGAGCAGATTAGTACATTAGCATTAAATTCACACATATTTACAATCACCAGCAAAATAAAATAGGAAAAATAAATGTTAAAAAAAAAGCCATGCACCCATTCATAGATGAGTTGGTTTAGATTAAATGCATTATGGTCATTGTGTGCCCGTTCTTTTGGGATGAATGGAGCCGTCACAAACTAATTATCGCTACCATTCATCCGGCATCTACAGCAGGCATTATGGGCATCTTAAACCCCTTTAGTTTGTAAATGCATCTGGCAGGCATCCTTAGATACCTGAAGAATTACAAAGCGTCAGTTTACTTTCAAGTTAAACAGAAAGACGATTGGTTAAAGGTACAGGTGACCCTAAAATCCAAAATACATGTATTTCTTCTACATTGTAGTTTTATCTAGCCATATCACTGTGCAGAAGGAAGCATCTACCTTGCTTTGGTTGGCAGGTGTAGTTTGGTACAAAGAAAATGGCTCATAGAGTTCACATCCAGATGAGTAAATGTGTCATTATTACAATTTTGGTGTGTTGAGCAACTCAAGCCAAGTGCAGTTGATCTATTATATTCAAGAGGGCAGAAATCTTCACAGCTAAGACAAAGTAAACAGCACTACAGCCTAGAAAAAACATGTATATTTGATTCCCCTTTAACCAACAATCCTGAGTAGTTTATGTTTTTGAATTAAAGTAAAGCGACTCCTAAATGCTTGGTAGTAGCAGAAGCACCTCAGTGGCGGAGAGGGCGGTAGATAGGGTTGCAAGAGGCCTTTGTGGTGCAGACAAACTGCAGACAGCAGCGGAAGAAGAAGTAGCAGCTGAACTTGTAGTTTTAACAGCATCTAGTGGTGGTTCAGGAAAAATGCAGGCAGCCTTAGCAGTTGAATAAAGTCCAATGTCAGTGTGTCTACTGAAAAGAACTGATGCTATCTCCTCTGCAAGACTCTATAGCAACACACAATAAAAAGGACAGAGAGAAGACACAGCATGAACAAATGAGACGGACAATAAGATCTTATATAGGAGAAAAGCCAAAAGAAGAGAAATCATCCTCAAAAGCATACAGACGTACAAAGAAAAGCTTTATGATTACATAGTAGAGGTGTAACCGTTCTAGAAGTCACTTCTTATGATAGCCACAGGAGTAGCTAAGCTAGTAGCTGCTTCCTATGTGTATATTAGCCAAACTTCACAGTAAAGGTCTTTTTAAATAACTGTTTTGGCATGTGTAACAGCAGTTTTTGTATTGCTGTTATAAGGATGTGTAAATATAGGATGGGAAACAGCTGTTGAGCAACACTCTTAGTAAAGTGTGTGAAACTGTGGATGCTAAGACCTATTCAAAGTGTATATTAGAAGATAAGATCTTAAATAGGATAACCTGAGAAAAGAAGTTACTACTCTTTCATGACGTTAGCTAATGGGGATCCAAAAGTGCAAAGTAGGCACAAATCTGTGGATTTCAAGAATTGTTACACCACTATTACAGAGTAAACTAGAAACAAACAGAAATCAGAAAATTGGTTTTGAGTAGAACTGAAATGAAGTAGAAACCCATGTGTCAAAACCCATGTGTCAAAACTCCAACGTAACATCAGTCCTGCTGGGAGGGAATGAACAGTTATTGATGTTTGGTCAGTTTTCTTCAAAGGAACACCCAGAAATTATCGTTAAGTGATGGATGAGCTATAATGAACACGCTGTGGAAACACCACCACGGCACCAAGTAAAAGAGTGCAGATTAAAAATCTGCTGCCATAAAGTTGGCGCACTCCAAAAAACCCATTCAAATATAAGCGATAAAAAGAAAGCAGTAGGTGTAGTTATACAGACTGCGCTCCAAAACAAAAAGAAGAAAACTTTGAATTAGAAAAAAAGGTCAAAACATTTTTTCTTACTACAGGGACTGCAATGTTGTGTTTCTACAGCAAAAGACACAACTGAAATCCTCTGCATAACGCTCCATCGCCTGCACTATTGTTGTAGACTAAACTATCTGCAGTTCATGTGTCTTGCAGTGACAAAAACATCCAGACAGACGTACCACTTGTTGCTGTTGCAAACGTATCGTAGCAGGAGAGGAGGTGAGCCGTTTCTCCCACTGGTTGGGCTGAGGAGGAGAGGGAGGTGGAGCTTCCATAAAGGAGCGTTTTAGCTGGCTAATGCTAGCTTGGTGTTTCAGAACCTCTTCTTGGGTCTTATCATGGTCCTAATGGGGGGAGGGGGGGGGAGGAAAGGATAGGTATAAGGGGAAGGGGAGGTAGGAGGCAGGCAGAGAGTGAATGACATGAATGTGAGTGATGAAAGATCAGAAAGGTGGGAAACATGGGATGTAAGAGATGTGAGAAGTAAAGAGGAAAAGAGGAAGTAAAAGTAGAAGGAAAGTTTAAAAAAAAGGGAGAGCAAGATCAAGAGACAGAAAAATGATGGAAAAAGGACGGAAGGAAAAGAAGGAGGGGGATAGTGAAGGAGAAATGGGGACGGATAAAAGGAGAAAGGGACGGGGAGGGAAAAATTGTGGTCACAGGAACATTAGTCTGTCAATATGAAGGGAAACAAGATGGACACCGTGCTTCACTGCAACGTTGTTTAAAAAGCCTTGAAATCATATACATGACTTATCACTAGCGATGCACCCACATATCAGCCAATATCGGTGATTTTGATCATCCGACTGTATCAGACTATCAGCAAATTCTGTCACATCAAATCTGCGACAGGTTGAAATATAGTGTAAAAAAAGACCTATAAGACATTTAAACAGCTAAGTTGTCTTTTGATAATCACCGAATAACTAACAACCAAACTGATTTACTGGAGTTGTTTCACAATTGGTGCATGACGGCTGATTACTTATGAATGACAGCAAGCTGCAGTGAAACAAGGCCCACCATCTTGTAAGGACTTTTCCCTTAAAACAGACCAGGAATGGCATCTGCAGAGCATGGAGCTGGTAGTGCTAGTCTGCCTCTCTCTTACCCTTTATTCCTATCTGACTGCTTACTTATTATTAGTTTATTTGTTTAGTTTAGTATTAGTTTTCACTTTTCCATTTGACTTTAATGTCATTAGTAATAGTCGATTTGTTACACATCAGGTATCTTTTCCACCAGGTCTGCCTCCATCTGTTCCTCATCTCATTCACACAAGCATGGAGACATTTCATGAAATTGAGATAAATTAGACAAATTTTCTTAACGTACTGAGAAGGCTGCAGGATTTAATCCAACACAGAGACACTGGCACAACATACTGAGGAGAAAAATACTTGTTCAGTCTGCTCTAACCACGTTTAACGTTCCAGCTAACACTGATTAGTGTGTAGACTACTCTAGTGCAACGGATCACTATCAGCCCCATGCTTCACACGCAGGTTTTGGTGTTTTAGTATGTTATCACACCACAAATCACTTGACTTTTTGGCAGCCAATCACCAGAAAACAGGAAGAAAGCTCCTCGTGTGTTAGGGAGGCTGGATTAGTCAGGTTAGACACAGCTGCCTGGCAATAATCAAACTTCCGACCAATCGAGAATCCAGAATACAAGATAAAATTTAAAAAAAACTGCAATCAACATGCACAGAGCATGCATTTAAGTCACCATCAGTCCCATTCACAGAGCAGCCATTGTGAACACTCAGTCAGGGAAATTTTCTGCAAGGGCCCATTTCTGCTGTACTGTTGTGCAGATACAAAACTGACACAACTTCAACTAATTCCAAGGAGCAAGGAGAAGAATAAAGGTCTAAAGAGGCTGATGTTGCTGTTGTGCACATACGCAAATCTTTTCAGTGTTAACACCCTTAATCTCATCTCTATCCCTCAGACAACATTGGCTACAAACATAGCCATCACATAATACTTGGTTAGATTAATTCAAACTGTTGAGGACTACTGAGAATCAAATAACGGTTAAATGTTGTAAACAATCTCAGTAGTGCATTTAAAGCTCATTTTCTCATTGCGTTGTCCCAGTGACCAGACAAAAAATTTAATATTTGGCCATTACAACACTAACATTACATTACAACAACTAAGTGAGTGAAATAAAAGAAAAAAATTATTATGTAATACAAATGTTAAAAATATGTATTTATTTAAAGTCTTTCTTCATGTGGCAAAGGTTTCCAACTCAAACATCATAAGGACCAAATTCCTGTATTAGACTGAGTTAACTACCAACACAAAGTGTTGTTTCTAATGCAATATAATTTTTAACATTCCGACTAATATTACAGAATTTTAAAAGACCAAATCTGAAACTAACAACGAGAAAATGAAAGGACAAAAACTGCACAAAACTACAACTATTGTATGAAATGTGTGATCAGTCTTTCGGTTTCTTGTAGCTTGTTTTAGCATCCACTGCTGACAGATAAAGAAAGATACAGAAGCTCTTTTCTGTAAAACAGAGACCCCACAAATTCGAGAGCTGTGGAAACTACATTATCGAGCTGAAAGATGCCAAATATCGGAGTTGAATTGGGACAAATTAGGTGATGAATTGTGAGTTTTTCACATGTAGAAATGTTGATTGGATTCTTGTTTAGGTGACATTTGTGTTTTATCACAAATACAGTGAAATTTCCAAGTTGAGCTGTTCAAAGGAGCTGCCATGTGAATGAGGACAACTAGCACTGAAATGTTTTCAACTTTCCAAGATCATAACTGTTGATGTTACAGAGTACAGAGTTGATTAACAAACATACACACACACAAACACATGCGGGCATGCACGCAGAGCCTGAGAGTGCGAGAGGGCAGCAGTCTTGTACAGTATAGTTGTAGATCTGATGGCGTCAGAATACACAGAAACATGTAGGTCTCATTTTCAGCCATCGGACAATACCAGTACCAACCTCCAACATTAAATTACTGTGCCTCACATAAATATTGTCCCCATGCACTCTCAACGAACTCTGGAAGGCAGACATACAGCACACAATGAAAAAAATAAGAATTAATTCAAAAGAAATTAATAAATGTATGGTGAAAATTCAGTGCACAAATAAAATAAAACAAAACTAACAGAATAAAAACAACAAAAAAAATTACATATAACCCAAAAAAAAAGTGAGATGTTGACACCAAAAATGTCCCAAATGTCTCAGGTGAACGTTGGATGATGGGTACAAGCACAAATGTTTTCATTTTGGTATTCCTCATGAATGTGACCGTTGTTGATACTCGTACCCATGGTAAACATGCAAAATCCAAAGCATTCAAAACACCAACAGATGTTCACACAAACCATCAAAACCACACTGCGCTTTCAGGAAAACTCAAAAATAACGAAAAGAACCTCAGGTGCAAACCAGAAACCAGACTGAAACTGTAAGCCACAGCAGAGCATCTGAAAGTGAAAACAGTTGGGTGAAAGTGCCCAGGTCTATTTTTAAGAGTCAAACCCAATCTGGAATTCAAATGTAGAACGTATAATTTTAAATTAATGCAACATGAGTCAATAACTTTTTTTAAGGTTATAAAATTCCAGATTTGGTTCTTGTTTAAAAAAAGAAACCCCAAACTACCTCCATAGATTCAAGTCAGGGCAACTTCACCCTGGGAAAAGAATAAACCCAACCAGTAAACCAACCCACACGGGCCACAGGCCAATGCACAACCAAATAACCAATAAGATGAATGAACCTGAGGGGGGCCAAGTTCACTGGATCCAGGTGAGTGCTGGTGAGGTAAAGTCGAGGAGACAATAAGGACAGGTTTGCTCCATTGCAACATAAAACCAATGTTGTAAACACTTCACACTAGTTCTTAGCTGCATAATGTCAATTTATTCTGATCTCTTTAATATTTGCAAAGCATGCTGGGTAAAGACAGGCCTTACAGACCTGGGAGGGCATGGCCTCTGCATCGCCAGGGCTTACGTCCACCACCGTAACCTTCAGTGTCGTAGTCATGGTGATGGTAGTCAGGACAAAATGAAGGAGGCAAGGGCACGAAGAAAGGAAAGAGTGAAATGGATGATGGGAAAAGCTATTTTCTTCCACAGCAACCTTTAGTGTTAGGGAGTACTGCTGGTCATGTGACCTTAGCACCAAACCCATTGGAACAGTAGCAGGAAAGGATGCTGAGGTGGTCAAGATCTGGAGACAGGAGGTGCAACTAACTGCTTACAGTGTGTGTATACTTCTATCATATGACTGAAAGGCAGCCTTATATTTACAGCTTTACGTTTATACTTAGCTGCATAATGAGTTCAAAGTCCAAAATAGTGAAACTGTTAAAGGTTTACAAGATGGCTACTACAGAAACACTAGAAGAGTTTTGTCTAAAATGACTTGATCAATACAGAGAGGTAGAGGACAGAGTGCTGAACGTCAGGGATCAGGGCAGGTGTAACACTGTTTAGTCTTAATGTTTATTACGTATTATACACAAACGCACTAAGCTGCAGGTGCTATAGGCATCTGGAGGCAACTGTATGTACAAGTCTAACATGTGATCAACTATTAGTTATTCAGCATCACCCTTTCTATGCAAAACTACGCAACTGAAAATAACTTTTAAAAATAATCGATACTGCCTTAAAAGTGCACTTATGTAATTTCTATAATTACGTCACCACATCTGATTAGAGGGACATTAAGCAGTTTTATATTACACAGAGCAACCACAACAGAGCTCTACAATTAATAACCTCTAATCGCAGCTACTGACAATGATCTGAACATCACTAATCATTACCGTTGCCTTTTTTTAGTCTCTCTGCTTTCCTCTCAATTTCTGTACATTATTTTAAACTCTTAATAAAGTGACCTTTTCTCTATATTGGCAATGTACATATTTGTCTCTGTGCTATACATTTTTAATGTCTTCTCACTGTTCTAACTCTTAATTTAATCCTATTCTACTCTGTTTCTTCAAACAATACACTGGGGTTTGCAGGGTAAGGAATTAAGAGGTAGAAAAAAAAATATATCAGCTAGAGGAAGTGCTGGTGGGGGAAATGAACAAAAGGAGGTGACAGACATCATATGCATTCAAAAAGAGGTCAAACACAAAGTGAGGGAGTGGAATATGGGCCAGGAGGTGTATACATGTTGCTTTTATGCAGCTGGATCACACATCTCTTGCATCCAGGTGGCCTCTGTATTAGTGCGGTGCCTGATGCGAGGAGGTGTGTTTGTTGGTGTGAGAAGAGAAGCCTGCCTGTTGAAAACAGAGCTCAACTGATTCTCAGACTGATCATCGGGCCCGTCATCGAGAAACACTGGCAAAGCGGTTTTTCTTTGACTGGAGACAACTTTCTCCAAGTAGCACAGGGTCAGACCGAGGGGTGTGGCTAAAATCAGGGCTAAGACTACAGACTGGCTTGCTGTCAGCATCACTGCCAGGAGGAAGACGACTAACAGGCAAGGCAGAAACAGAGGGGAGGGATTCAGGAGGTAGCGATGTACAGATGCAATGAGGTTAGAGCAAGAGAAGGCAGGGAGAGAGCCGCAAGATGGAAAAGAAAAGGGGCGAGCAGGGAGAGAGGAGAGGGACGCAATGGTTGAGAGTATTGATGGATGGAGAGAAGATATGTTGGGTAAACTCAATTGAGCTGGACGAGAACATAAAGCAGCAACTGTATTACTGATCTTTGGAGGAAGATGCTGGGTAAGAAATGCTACCAAATGAGTCCATCTAAATGTCAAAATGTTAAGGATTTGATCCAATTTGGACATAATCATATTGGAGACTCTATGATTCCAGGCAGTGATGGTGCAAATATTTAATTTTGGAACCCACTTAGACATCATCATGAACAAAGCAGGAGAAAAAAGGTGCAGTTTCTTCATTAATCTTGAACATGCACCTGTGGCCAGACACATGTTTCCATTTCCTGAAACGGAGAGAAAGCCAAACACAAAAGAAACGTATTTAACCACACCCTTCAGAGAGAACCAGCTTCGCCAGTTTAGCAGTCCAGCTGTTGCTCTGGTTTGAGCCTGGCAGCTCTCCACAGATTTCAAAATCTCTGAGGAGCATGTTTGGGAGGATGATGGGTTTTGTGCGAGCTGCTCAAGATCTGCTAACTGCTGATCAGTGAAGAGGGACAGGGTGTTTGAGGGGAGGGTCCACAGCGTGTGTGCCGAGTCCACGTCGTCGATACGATCTTCATCTTCGGAGATATCTGAAAGGACGTGGTCAAGCTCGGAGATGGAGTCGAGGGAGGGTGGGATGGATGAAAGTGAGGATGATGAGGAGAAGGAGAGGGGGAACATGAAGATTGACTGATGGAGAGGGAAGAATTAAAGGACGACACAAGAGGAGAGGAAGAAAAAGCAGGAAATGAGGGAGGGCACAATATGACAAGAGAGCCAGAGAGTGGACAGGTGGGTGAGATCAAACAACGGCGAATACACACACCCGCAAAGTGAAGGAGCAAGCCATGAAGAAATGAAAATTAAATGACAAATCAAAATAATCGAGTGCAAAAATTAAAATTATTCAGATTTCATAAAATGGCAGCAACAAGTGGCAACATGCGAGAGAGGTGTGAGAACGGCAAAATAAAGAAATAAAAATTTTAAAAAGGGAGTGTGTGAAAGAAAAAAAAGAGAGAGGGAAAGAGACAAAACATTAGTCAGTGAACAACACGCCACAATCGCTTACAAGTGAACATAGCAGGGTAGAGCATAGGTGCAGAAAACAGTAGGCACAGGTGCTGGCAGAAAAAGTATCAACAGGGTGTGTCACCACTGAAAGGGCTAAGACAGGTGCCAAGTCCAGAGTGCTGGGATGTGAGCGAGGGTAAGGAGGAGACAGGGGGGGAGTGAGGAAAGGGAGCTGGAACAGGAGGCATGCACAGCAGCACACAGCAGTAATCTGTGTATACTCATATATTGTTCAGAGACGGGCTCGGGTTAGTAGTGAGCACTATGAGCACCTCAGTAGAGGACAGCAGTTAGGCCAATAGAGCAAAATGCTGGACTACTTGAAAAGCTGCTCTGTTAAGACTTGTTGTAGTTGATAAGAAAACCATTAAAAATTAAGACTGAAGACATGAGGCTTTCTTCGTTTTGTTGGTTTATGTACCTCTACCACTCCTGTATACATTCACATTTTGTGGAGGCAAATTAATAGCTGTCCTCTGGCCTTAGACAAAGTTGATATCGCAGTGTCTAAGTAGTCACTTATTCCTGATCACTAAATGGACAAAGAAAAATCTGTTTGAATTTGTAGCTGTAGATTCCAGTGAAAACCGTTGAAAAAGGCATAACTCTTGACTTTAATTGATCGAACCCACTTGCATATGAAATGAGTACCGGGGGACATGTAGAGTAGAAATAACAGACGTTGTTCACCTGCCACGGTTAAGAAGTCGTCGTCATCAGACACACATACAGAGTGGATGAGACTCGCCACAAATTATCAACAGTGATACGTAAATGGTTATGTTTACACATGATTAACTTCTAGTGTCACAGTTTTGCAAACCCAGAAAAGAAAGTACACATATTCATCATTTCACAAAAACATAAAGCAAGCAAACACTCCTATCTTACAACAGTAACAAGAAACAGCAGAAACTGTCTCTGGATTTATAGCTCTAAGTACATACTGTATTTCTATTTGATATAACACAGACCGTTTCCATGGGACAACATAGACTCACTGGTATAAATTAAAAAAACAACCAAAAAAAATAGAACTGAGCTACACACATTCTATTTTTATCTCGTATTACTGTTCTTGTACCTGCAAATGCTACATCTGATTTATGAACACACACACCTTTGAGTCAGAGTGGAGCTCCAGGTGAGGCTCGCGGCCGTTCTCAGCTGATTCCCTGCCAGCCTCAGTTATGCTGATCATTGGTGCTACGCAATCAGAAACAAAAGAAACGGCAATCACAGTTATGCAAGTTTTCAATAAGTAAATAACTATAACAAGTAAATAATTGCTAAAAAAAAAAGCTTTATTAAAAAGCTTTATTTAAAAAAAATAAAAATAAAACAAAATCAAAAACGTGTAGTAGAGTAAATGCACCAAAATAAACTCAAGTATAAAACATCAAGTTGCAGTAGAATAATGTACCCAGCAGGGGGCGATATCAGCTAACAGAATAACCACATGTTATACAGGGGTGCACAGTTGCATGAATTGGAATCTGGGATCTGGGAATCTTGAACCCCTCCATAACAAAGCAGAACTAAACAAATGTGTAGGCAAAGAAGGCAAAGCCAAAACCACATCACAGTTCTATAGACATAGAGAACATGCTGGTTTTATTACAGTTCTACATGAGATTACTACAGTTATTTTTAAATCTGATGTTAATGACGACTTTTGTGCTGACAAAATGTGAAGAATCTGCGTTTTCCTCTTCACTCTGCTGTTCTGTTGTAAGTTTTCATACTTTTGGATCCACAGAACGTTTATTCTTTTCAGCTCTTTCTTTCTCCCTCTCTGTCTCTCACTGTGTGACAGGAAACATATGCTCCAGCTATTTCCTGTATCTGGTCAGGCATCGAGCATTTACCATCAGTACAAACACAGACACGCACACGACCCTGCGCAATGCCTAAATCCATGACCCTACTTCCATCTGCCCCTCATTCCTTCCATCTGTCCATTCATTCGACGTAGTTCAGAATGAAGCTGAAATATCAAATAAGCCTCACTTTCAGTTGCATTCATGTGTGTTACCTCCATCCAAACTGCGGCTGATGCGTTTTGATGATGTGCGTTCAAAGCTGGGCGCCGGTCGGTCTATGAGGGAACTGGCCATGCGGGTTTGGGCCTGAGTTCGCCCGCTGTAACGAAACTTTGAGCCCAGAGTCAAAAAGCGGGCCTTGGTAGGAGGCTCTGGTGCATTTAACCTAGTGACAAAAAGAGGAGAGAGACATGACTTTTAAAGCTTATTCAGATAAATTTATTTTCGAATGAAACACTGATCATCACATTTATAAGTCTATGGGTAAGGAAAGCAAAATGCTTCCAGGCAACTCCTCCTTGAACAGGATATGAAAGAAATACTCGGGCATCTCTACAAACACAAACATACAAATGTGCAAACACGCAAAGCAAACACGGGCATCAGGCTTATCTATATGGGTGTTTCTGCTGTGTCTAAGGCAACAAATACGCACTTTGAGATACGCTTTCTTTACACACTTCCTGGGAAGATGCACAGCTTTTTTTTCAAGCAAAATAACACAAGTGACTCCACAGGCACTATGGATGCATCAGTCTACCTGAAGAAACTGTGATTCTCCACACAGACTTTCCACAGCCTTTTGGCAGCTCGGTGATTCTCGAGTTTGAATCCCACTGTACTCTCAAACTGCTCCGTCTATCAAGCACAATATCAGTGAGAAAAAAAATGTTTTCTTAACAGTAAAAAGGGCACATTAATAAAATAAATAGCTTAGGTAAACCTAATTCGTGTGTGCATACATACCTCTCCTGGTCTGATTTTAATGTAGAAGTTGTTCCTCTTGTATGAAATCTTGAGTATTTTGGGCCAAGCAAAGCGATTTATCCGAAGCCTGTCTTTATAGACTAAGAGTCCGTTGGCACACACACCAAGCATGATGTCCACACCCTCGGAATCCTGTGAGGATACAAATGTGCATAATATATATTAATTTGATTAATTATTTGTTGTAAACACCATCTATTTATCCAAGCCAGATCATACTGTGCATGGATTGATTTTTAAAGTAGACTGTTTAAGGTCACCATTACCACACACACAAACAGTGACACTCATTACAACTGTAACGCATTTGGCTGGCAGACTAACACACTGACAAAGCTTTTAAGGCTCCCAGACCATCTGCTAATGGTATTGATTACAGTAGTGAAGTAACACAGGAAAAATCTGTTGTACTAATGGAGAATGCAATATGCGGATAATGGACAGTTTTATCAGGACACATGCACACAAACATCACATGGCCTTGCCATGCTATTAGCTGCTCATCGATCTTTGACCTTGCGCTGCAGCTACATTCAAATATTTTGGCTGGTTACACTGACAGAGGGAATGTTAAAGCAAACTAGAAAAAGTTGCATTTCCTGCGAAAATGCAGTGTGAATGCCTTGTAGTGGAATCTGCTGAAAACAGCAGAAGTAAAACTATGTGCTGAAAATCATGCTGAGAATAGTTGAATTTTTTGCTGAAAAGAGGTGAAAAGCCATAAATTCTGCTGAAAGGGGGTGAAGAAGCTAAAATTTGTGCTGAAAAGAGGTGAAAAAGTTGAACTGTCTGCTGAAATGAAATGTTGCCATGAGCTGGGTGAACCTGGGCCTCCTGGTCTCAAGGATGCTACTCATCTCACTGAGCCAAACTGGTTGTCAGGTAACTGAAAAGAGGTGAAAAAGCTGATAATTGTGCTGAAAAGAGGTGAAGAAACTGAAATTTGTGCTGAGAACAGGTGAAAAAGCTGAACTTTCTGCTGAAAAGAGGTGAACTTGTAGAACTTTCTGCAAAAAGGAGATGAAAAAACTGAAAATTCCGCTGAAAACAGGCCAAGACACTGAAGATTCTGCTGAAAAGAATAATTCGTAATGAAAAAAAAATGTTGAACAAGGTGGAATCGAATCAAATGCATCTCTCTTTAGTGTCCATCTTTTCCTTTTCACAGCTAAAGTAATGAATTCCCTGAAATACTATTACTCAGTGTGTGTTACATTTGAGCTTTTAAAATGTTTTGACATCCAGTATTTGAAACAGTTCCTTTGTGGGCCCTGGGGATTCTGAGACTTGTGCAACAAATTAATGACACAGGACAGAAATAGATCAACTCCCTGAATTCCCACATCTTTGGTATGCCATAAAAAAATAAATAAAAAAAGGAAAAAAGATTTTCCGCATTTAAAGGCTCTCTCTGCTTTTCTATCTTTCCCTTGGTTCTCTGTGTTGCAAAAAGTGGAGCATGCCCCTTTCAAGTATTTGTCCCCATTTTACTCTGGCCTTATTTCTGTTCTCCATTTATTTCCCCTTCTCAATCTCTCATCCTTCCTTTCTATCTATAAGACTCTCATTTTTCTGCCTATACTGCATAAAGACACAAACATACTGAGACAAACATGAAAACATGCACGCAGTACACTGATGACCTGCTATCCCAGTGAGAAACACTGGTTGTTCCCATGGTAATGGCTCTCCGAGTGTTTGCACAGCTGACACACACACACACACACACACACACACACACACACACACACACAGGCCCACCAGCACCCTCTTCCTACATCAAAGAAACTGCTCAGCCACAGATGTTGACAACAATGGAGAGGACAGGGTTCATTCATTTATTCATACCTTAGCGTGGTGCAGGTCCACGCCATACATGGACAGCTTCTTGGCATTTTCAAGAAACTGGGTGTCGGCCTGTGCTGGTGTCATTCCCCTGAAAAGCAAAGAAAAGGCTCAGTTAATTCAAAATGCTCATATTTCTATATAGTGATAATTTTCTGCTTAAATGGTATTATAGCAAGTATTTTTTTATTCTAATTTTAACTTTAATGTACCGTCGTACCGTTTAAATGTACCGTTAAGACTCGAATCAAACTTACAAATGTAGAAGTCTTTGTTTATGAAAATAGTCTCTTAATGCCTTCCAATAGCTACACAACACAGTTCTTTATTGCGTATGTGAAATGTTTGAATATGAAAATCGGTTCTTATCCTTACCAGCCCTCCACTGTAGCAGTTCAGACACACTGAGCATAAATTTTACTCTAACATTGTAAAAATGAAAAAAAAAACCACTACTTCAAACCAGAAGATAATTTAATTTCAGCTGGAAATCTTTTCTGGAAAAAGATGAAGTAACACAGTCAATCGTCTACAGGCTGCCAAAAAGTCAGCGTGTTGTGTTGGAATGGTAAAGTGCTTTGCGCATCTCTTTCTACTCTATTAAAAATGTTGTGATGTAATGAGGACAGATAACATGAGCCTACAATCTGACTATGTTATCAAACTTCTACTGCTGTTACTTACTCTTGTTAGGTTTAGATAACCCCTGTTCCTAATCAGCTGGTATAAGGTCTTATTTCGATTACCCTCAAGTGGATTATTATCACTTTTACATGACAGACACTGTAAAACTGCTCTACGCTACGCAACGGAAGCTCCCTTGTACAAATCTGTGTGATGTCCAGTTGTGCAAATATAAACAGGAAATATAATTCTTTTAAAGCACAGCTGGAGACACATAAAACTCATATACAATACACTCAAAAGAACTTCCTAACTGACCTGTGGGACTTGTAGAGCTCAAGAATCTTCTCCTCCATTTCTTTGTTCTGATTTGGTGCGAAGGTCAACTGACTAATGAAGTCCAGAGGGCGAGGCTGGTCAGGTTCATAGTCGCCAATTTCTGCCTGTTTAAAAAAAAAAAAAAAAAAAGAACAAAAAAAGAAAAAGAACTTATGTATGAATTGGCTTTTTCCAAAAAAGACAGTTATGTATCCACCGGCTGCACATCACACACATGTGCATGTAAACGCAGATAAATAAATACACAGCATCCAATTACATAATTACACCTGCTGTACCTGCAACGTGTATGAGCCCAGCAGAGCGTGAGTTACAAATGAGCAAGGCAGCCGTCCAGAAGCCACATCTTCACGGAGCTGCAGACACAAAAGGTACCTACAAAAGAAGAAAGGGGGCAAACAAGGACGGATTACAAGTTGAAACCAAGTCAAGTATAAACAAGAACAAAACTTGTTCAAAGCTTTTTCTTTGGTTTCCTTTGAAGTGGAAGCACTTCTATTGTTCACAATAAATATTAAAGACATCCATGCTTCTTTTAAGCTTGAGAATAAGATCCTCTGGTATGGATTAAATTTCTTTGGTGTTTGCACAACTGCTGTTATACTTATCTATCATAATGTTTATATTTGCAGTTACTGACTTGTCTAACAGCCGTGTGGACTTAAACAGTGTAAGCTGTCCCCTCGATTAACCCTCTGGTCATGAATCCATTATCTAATGAAACGTCACTTCAAACAACCCAAAGACCCAAAGGTGCTATTCTGCCTAGGGATGGGTATCGTTTAGGTTTTATCCGATACCGGTGCCAAACCGGTACTTTTGAAACGGTGCCGGTGCTTAAACGGTGCTCAAACCGGTGCTTAAACAATGGAAAAAACAAACTTTGTGCAAAAACCTCTCATGTTTAACTGTTTTCCACTTTTTCTTTGGTCATTTTTGCCTTTTTGGCCAGGGTGAAGGGAGTATCTGCCATCAAACAAGAAGACAGCCTCATGTAGCTATGATGATGTTTGCTAGTTCACCTTACATACATTAATGTAATAACGTGGTTAGCCTACTCAACGTAAATTACACACGATCAACATTAAGCTACTCACGCAGAGAAGAACGGCTGCTGCTGCATCATCATCCTCATCATTTCTGCTACACTGGCAGGGCTAGGGGCCAGGACTCTCCTCTTTGGGTTTTTGGGGGATGTTGCTACTTTGGTCCGATAACAGGCACCACACCCACCGTAGATGTGCTCGGTGTGAGGTCTCGCAGCAAGCTATCAAATACGGCGCATTTTTCGGCTTTTAAAAAAAACCCGCTATGCGTCGCCAGGTGTTTCATCGGATTTCAGGTGTTACCTCCTTTGACAGTATCACAGTATCAGCTTAAAGCACTTGTTGCAGGCTGCTGAGTTTGCTTATTTTGCTGTGAAGTACAGCCAGACTTTGACCACTTTGCCTTGAGCATTTTTAATCTGTAGCTCTGCTCTAAAAGAACGTACGTCCCTGGACCCGCCTACTATCCTCGGAAACGTAAAATGATTGGCTAGAATTCAAAGTGTATGACAGCTCAGGAAAAAAAAAAAGCACCGAAATAAAGCACCGAAATGTGCGCGGCTTTTCGGTCTGGTTACTACCGTTTACGTCAGAACCGGTGCCATCATGGCACCGGACACCGGTACCCATCCCTAATTCTGCCTATTGAAAATGTCTTTCAAAGTCACTTTAAGCAGGATGGACACTTGCTGACAGGGAGGCTTAAAGCTCAGTCATCGAGTTACACAGCTCCCTGTTAACTAGGTCAATATAATGTCCCAGGACAATACTGCATTTTTCCATTCTAATATGGCTAATTAGATAATTAATGAATAGAAAATAGGTATTGGATACAGTCTGTGGAAAATCCTGTGGAATACAACTAGTGGACTGCACTGATTAGCAATCTGACTGTTAAAACTTAACAGGAGCTCCTTATAAATTTGCAGACTTACAGAGCCGAAGAACATTTAGGACTTTTTGCAGCAGGTCAACAGCAGTGTGAGTGTGTCCTTGTTTAGCCTTTAAGTGCAACCATCAGAGAAGCTATCCGCTCCATTAGACACAAACCTCAGTCTAAATGCTGTGTGCTTGAAGCATGCCTCTGTGCATGTGTGCCTATGTATAAATGCAAAAAGAAATAACGTGCACAAAGCCAACTTTTTTTTGGCCTAAATTTTTTTTTTTCGTTCAATTTTCTACTTTGCTCTTATTTGATATGTGGCCAGATAAGTGCTTTGATACCAGAGCTGCCTTTTTCCCCCATTTGTGATGTGTCATTTTAGTTATGTGTGATAGTGTGCTGGATTGTGGTGTTGGTGCTAGTTGCTATCCTGTGCTTTCTATTTCACTTTGCATGTTCATGCCCCTCAAGAAGCATCCCAACATGAGTTAATCAAACTAAAACTAAGGACAGACATAAGTCATCCCCTAAATGTCTGAAGGTCAACCCAAAATATTAGTATTTTTGGCACCCACTCTGAACCCAGAAACATTAATGATTATGCTACTTTTTTTTTAAATTTATGTTCAACACAAATAAAAAGTAATAAATTTAAGGGAATCACTGGGTGTTAGACCCTGATGTGTGTGTGTGTGTGTGTGTGTATACCTTGTAATGTCTTCAGTGAGGAGGGATGGGTCAGGAGGGTAGAACTTGACGTGGAATGCAAACTGCCAGTTGTTACCTGTAGACAGACAGGCAGAGAGATCATTATGTAGTAAAGCTAGAAAGTGAGAATTTTTTATATAACCTATTTTCTTAGCTTCATCAAATACCAAACTGAAATGTTGATTCACTGATCATAAACAAAGACCTAATCACGACCACCAACACATCCATCACCTTGTCATAGTGTGGTTTTCTGTTGAAGCACACAAATTTCATTTCAGTTCTAATTTTTCCAGTCATCTCTTTATTTTTACAGATTAGAAAAGATCGCGCCATCTGGAAAAGGCACACATCAGTGTAAAAACATTTCCTCCTCAAAGGTCATACATTGTAACAAACCCTTACGTCTGAATATCAACGTAAGAGAAATGTCCAGTAGTGACTGACTCTGTATGTTCTTTTGGCAACACTGAGCGCTTTAAAGGCGTTCTCTGACCATTTCATCCTCCAGCAGTCAACTTGTGCTCAGTTTTTCTTATGCAAACCATTTGTTTAAAATTATTATTTAATAAAAGGGAAAACAAATTTTTCCTTTGCTTAAATTCCAGTGACGCTTATGTGGGAGTAACAAGAGAACCACAACATTGATTTTAACTTTCTTATCTACCTGAGGCCACCTGCTTATCATCTACACTCACTAGCTAATTTATTAGTGTAAGCTAATGCCATTCTCATTGCATTAACTGAACTGGCTCCAAACGTACTAAGAATGCAAACAATATCACCAGACTGAGGCATCCAAAACTGTATATTTGATTTTGGACAAAATCTGAAAGCTGCCAAGTATCAACAGCCACACAAATGGGACGAGTTTACTGACTGGATTTTATCCAGAGTAGTGCTCTCTGCTTGATATTTTGCAACACTGATGTCAAAACTGAAAAGAAGAAAAAAAAATCTTCTCATTATTTCTCACAGTGAAATCGTTTAATTCTCAAAAGTCATAATCCGAAACTTAAGGACTGAAAATTTTACTGCTGGTTTTCTATTTGTGGTATCTGTTGCGATGGAAATCTTTTTACTTTAGACATCTGATTCTAGCCAGCTTCATATTTATGGGAGGACGAAGCTGTGTTTTTATTGGCTGAGACACATTAATGCACACGATGCCTCAGCCACTTGGAGTAAAATGAATTTCCCTGTTTTTACTTTTTCTTTTTTCTCCTTTGCAACTCTATCTGCACTTTCTGTAGCATTTTCTATTACATGCACTGTATCATGTTTTACTTTACTCTAGTAACTTATAATATCTCATTTTCTCTCTCTACAGTGTCAGCCCAGAAAACCATGCACACCCACACAACACCCATATTGTTAAAATAACCTGTACCGTAGGAAACACCCTCTTCATATGTTGCGTGTAACGTCAAGCTTCCTATTTAAGGTTACTGACAAGCATTAAGAGCTGACCATTTAATTCTTCAGAAATTTGTAAGAATGAAGTTTAACTTTTTGTCACAAGGACTGCAGAGACAGCAACATTTGAAAATATTTCAAGAACACGTTTAAAAAACAAAACAAAACAGAAAAAGGTTCAGTTACAATGTTTAGATCCCACCCCAGCATGCAGTGAAACAGTCACAGCTGAGTGTAAACTCCAGGCAGTTTAGAGCAGAGTTGTGCCAACCCTGTCATTTGCGTGGTGTTGTGTACGCACACAGGCAATATGAGTAACTCAAATGAACATCAGCCCACATGTACGGTCTCTCTCTCTCTGGCCATAAACATCCGTAGACAGCGGGAGAAACTCTGAGCACACAGCCAGATGCACAGCGCTCATCCACGAGCGACAGCCACACACACTTTGAACACACCCAGACATAACTACCTAACACGCACTAATTAAAAACATTTTATGTGCCTAAATGATATGTTCTCACTCTTAAAAGTGCAAATTCAAGTTTACGACAGTGTGTTAAAGCCTGTTTTGGTTATAGTGTAACAAGGAGAAGTAAGAAATGGACAGCAAACAAAAGGAAGTGAAGATTTTCAAACATTTGTGACTTTCAGAATTACAGAGTCGCACTCTGAATCAGTCCATGTGACTGTGTCGACTGATCCAACCGGCATGACAATATGAAACAGCAGTGTCTAGGTCAGGGGTGGGCAATTCCAGGCCCCGAGGACCGGTGTCCTGCAGGTTTTAGATCTCACCTTTGGTCAACACACCTGAATCACATGATTAGTTTGTTACCAGGCCTCTGGAGAACTTCAGGACATGTTGAGGAGCTAATTTAGCCATTTAAATCAGCTGTGTTGGTTCAAGGACACATCTAAAACCTGCAGGGACACCGGCCCTCGAGGCCTGGAGTTGCCCACGCCTGGTCTAGGTCCATTAAAATGCTGCAGGAGGACTGAGTATTACTCAATCTGCAATACTTAGTAATACTCAATTATGGCAAGCAATGTGCCACAATAAATATATTTTATATGCCCTTTACTTGGTTGCTTTCATCACCCCCAAGGCATTACTACTGAATGACCAAGAAAAATGTTGACCTGGCATTACTTCGTTGTCCACCACCCCAGTAAAACCAATTACAAATCAATGTCAACTTTAAATGTTAGATTTAGGTGGATATGATAGAGAAATGCTAGTACAAAACTGTATCTAAAAAATTAACTAACAAGGAAATAACACCAAATGAAAGTTCTTTTAACTGAAAAAAAAATGCAATGACAAACTACAGTAGCTGTGACTTGATGAGCTGATCTCCAGTTTGTCGTTAAGCTTCTCATTAAACTATAGACGCTGTCACAAATAGGGCATATTGTCCACTATCACAGACATACTGCATGCATGCAGTTATAAAACAAAGCGTTATACCCTTCGCTGCTCCGTACCACACCCTTAATGGCTGTCAGTCAACAAAAGATGAGATCCAACACCTCAGCCCCCTTTGATAAATGAACAACAGTCAATAAAGAGGTCAATAAATAATAAAGTAGAGCGATCACACCCTGGTAACCTCTGCCAGGGTGCCAGACTGCTGCTGTTTGGTCTCAAATATCTCTGGTGCCTTTGTTTGACTTAATTGTGATGCAGTTTGTTTTTCTTTTGATATGTGGACACTTGTCCCATTTTACTAGCTCAATATTTTATTCATTGCCTTTTGGCTGACATGATAACAAAGATGCTTGATAACCAAAGCCATCTTGTGTCATTAAGGCAGAGCGAAAGAGATGCACGGACGGATGGACTTGCGTGTCTTTATGTCAGCGTCCTGGAAAAAAAAAGTTTTACTTACTGCGTATCTGTCTTTTAATTTCTTTAGTGGGGTCCAACCAACACTAGAATGAGAAGGGAACAAGAGGAAAGAGAAAAAGAAGCTGTTACCTTCTGCCATATATACTACACAATATCAAAGCATCCATGTCTGCGGTTTCTTCATGAGGACATTATTAACTTATTTGTCACACCCTGAGTATGTGTGTCTATGGATACAAACCTTCTGGTCATGGTTATCCTTGTATGTCAGGCCAAAGTAGTCTTTTTCCAGTAGATTAAGGTGCTCACACACCTTAAAGAATAAGTACTGACCCTTGGCACGTTTCTGCAAAGAAACAAAACATTATATTTATTTTATTATTATAACTGCTGCTATTAAAACAATATTATAAACCACTCTAATATTTCCAGCTCCTTCTCCAAAATGTTCCAAACATCAAGCTTTAAGCTTATAAAATATTCCTGGAACCACACCAGACCCCTGATTAAGTTCATAACCTTTTCACTATGGCAAAATCAGACACTTGTAAAATTCCTGTTCACAGCTCTCTCACTCTCAGAGTCTCTCTTTTCCTTGTGTTTCATTTTCTTCTGTTTCATTATTGGTTTACACGCTCTCTCTCAGTCTCGCCATCTGGACCACACATTCCTTTAAAAGTCCAAAAAAACTGTTAGCGATAAAATCCTCCAGACTCAGCTATGACAATGACATTTAGCACACATCCATGCTTGCATGCTCAAGCGTGCACGCACACACACACACGCAACCTTTAAGCAGCAAAAGGTCAGACAGAAAGAGGGTGGACAGCTGGGGAAAAATGATGGGAAAGAATGAAATAATCAAATAACGCTTGTTTCTTTTCAGTTAGTCAGCCTCAGTGTAACACTGGTGCACAGACTGAGTGCTATTCGGCAGAGAGACGTATAGACTGGGCAGGGAGCGTGGTGAGAGTGAAAGGAAGGGGATGAAAGAGTGCATTTTTCTTCTTGTTCTGGGACGGCTGAAAACATCTGCGGTATTTTCCTAGACTCCGTCAAACACATGCGCAACGCACACGCAAATCTGAGAACGTGGCCTTTTAGAGTTCGTGAGTCTACACCAGAGTGCCTTCAAGCAAGGCACTGGCTGAGGTCAACTGGAATATCAACAGGCAGTCGTATAGATTATGTATTTAAGTTTATGTAAATGGGATTAGAGCCACAGTCATTTAAAAGAAGATGAATTACCTGTTTGTTTCTTGCTGCTCAATCATATTTCTAACTCAGTGATAAAAACTGAAACATCTGTACCTAATGAAATGCTATGAAACACTACAAACCACGTGATGCTAAAATCCTGCTGAAACCAACATTAAGTAAAATTCTTAGAATCGGCATTAAGCCCATGTGACACTAAGACTCCCCCTTTGAAACCCTCAACAAAGTCAGAAAATGTCTGGCTAGAGTTTTTATTCAGTGGTCTACAACTAATAAAATATGCATTAAGTTATTACTCGGGGATAAATTTGATGCCAGGGGTTAATAAATAGGACAGATGGATGATGGAAGAATGGACAGGGAGTGTGTGTGTGTGTGTGTCTGTGTGTTTATGTGTTGGAGGCCTGCTGGGCAAAACAGAAAATTTAATCTCTGGAATGCATTGTGCATCTCTCCCTCTCGCGATCCAGCATGTAGAGGGAGGCATGGATGGATATTTGTGTGAGTGCGTATGCGCGTGCATTATAGGACAATAGCAGTTAGTTGCCATATCAGCGTTATCTCTTGTGAAACAAAGCAGCTTCTATTCAAACAAGCGCACTCTCTCACTGGCACGCTGCTGGGCGTTGCCATACTGTAGATTAGGATGCAGGTTTGCCACACGGAGGCTACCGACAAAAGCCCTCAAGCCAAATGGGAAAATGTTGGCAAGGGAAATGGTCAGCGCTCTGTTCAGGGGTCGTTGAACCAAAGATTTAAGCGTTAACAGCTCCAGTGGTTCTGCACAGTGGCTATTCTGAGCAGCCTCCCGCTGAATGCGAGAGAGTGTGTGAATGTGAGGAGAGGAACGGCTAAAAAATGTGCATGCCTTTGGGTGAACATGTTATTAACCGTCATTTTTAGTGTTAAAAACTAGCAAAATACAAAAAACTCCTCTCTTACCCAACAGAAACACTATAAGGCTGATGCACGTGTGATGTATCTGTAATGAATATGTCCAACTGTGCATGTAGGGGGTCTAAGACACGTGCTTGTTAGGGAGGAACAGATGCCGAAAACTAATCTGCGAGACCCCATAATCTGGTGGGAGTGTGTGCGTACGTGCATGTGTTTTACTCCCCAGGCAAGCCCCTGCAGCTCGCTCTGCTTTGCGATGCATTTATCCCTCTGAACTACACCCTGAACAATATGAGCTGGTGCTTCTGCCATTACTGCACACTGAGTAAGGAAGTTAAATACTCAAATGCCCAGGCACACACAGACGTGCACACACACTCGATCTTACATCCTATTAGCGATTACATCATTGACAAACTGGCACTCACGTGACGCGCATAAGAACATGAGATGGACAATGTGTCGACCTGCTCTGTCAACAACTGGAGGAACCTCCTTACATCACAGAAACAAACTACATTTCGAAGGACAGTATTCAAAGGAAGCAAGAAACTGCTGATAGATATAGAAATGTGTGAGAAATCTTGTACCATGACAGGCAAACCTTTAGAATATTAAAGTGGAAACACTATATTTGGAGCCATAACATACTATCTTGATCTCACATGGTTACACTAGCCACGTTTTACACTGTGGTTGTATTGGTCTATGAATTTTATCAGTCTTACCTCCACCTCGCAGGTGAAGTCAGTCCCATCCAGCAGGGTCACGTGACACACCACCAACTTCATCTTGTTCTTTCTCACCAGACGAAGAGGAGACTGGAAAATGGAGGTCTGGCCTTCTCCTGCCTCCCCTTCAGCCTCCACTGCTCCCTCCTTCTCCTTCGTCTCCTCCTCGGCTCCTTCTCCCTCTGTTGTCTCCTTGGTCTCTTCTGGACTTTTCTCTGCACTCTCTTCCACCTTCTCTTCCTTTGCAGGCTAACGGGGTTTGCAAGAAATAAATAAATAAACTTGCAATCTTCTTAAAAACATAAAAATATCTTCATTACTTGTTGAGACCAAACTGTTTTCTTTCTGTGTGTAATTCCCCCTCTAGTCTGAATTTGCTCATAGAAAAGGCAGGCGTTTCTTTTGGCTTGATCACTGAAATGTTGATGTCACTGGGTGGGCCTGGGTGGCTTAATGTGATCAGTGGATGCAAGAGTCCGTGTGTGTGCATGTGCACAAGGGAGAAAGGAGTTTCTGTGTGTGTGTGCGCTCAAGTGTTTCTTTGTTGCTCTGGTAATTTAACAGCATTTTTATGCAGTTTGCCATAAACTGTCAATACACATCAACACTGTCTGAACATTGTAGAAAATATCACATCTCGTTGTTGGGTTTCTTACCATCTGTGTTTACCACAATATGTGGCTGGTTAACAAAAGCAGAATGCTGTTGGGGAGCTTTAATCACTCTGACCACTAAAGAATATGTTACAGGGTACAATAATACTGACACTGACCTTGTAGTCTGTCTAGTGTTTCCATGAGGGTTTGTAAATGACTATACTGATTTTTAATTTATTTACCACAGGCATAAGGAGACTGAAATGCAAAGCCATTCACTCAGCCCATCAGGTAAAGTACACACAATTCCCTGGTACAGACATGTATTCTGTTATTAGCGACGCATCTGCTGCAGGATACTTTTACTCCCATTTCATAGGTCTCCTTCTCTGACATAAAACAAGGTTGATACTAAAAGTCTGAATATAATATGTTACCTAAACTTTGTTTCCACTGACACTGTGTCAATGAGCTGATGTAGAGCTGTAAAGAACGTAGAGCTCATACCAGATTTTTAGCACCATTGTTTTTTTAGTGGAAAAAATCCATACAGAATACTGATACAGGAATAACAAATATCAATATTTTATTAAATAAAGTAAAAAAACTCTGGGAATACTCATCTCAGCTCATGCATCACCATCCTGAGATAACATTAGTCGAGCAAACTGACATTAAATCGGTCCAACTGAAAAACCATCCGACACTGGGGAAACTTGGCCTGACAAAGCTACCTCTCTATCAACCATATATCAAAATGTTAAAAATCACAATAATATCATATCACGAGTGAAGTGCTGTGATAATATTGTATCATGGCCGGTCTGGTGATTTCCACCTCTGGGGAACTGTGTTGAAACCATTACTGACTTGGCAGAAAACACGTATTAGTCAGATGTAGAAGTGGTGACAGACAGATTATGTTCCTTTGGACATAATCAAGGATTTTTTTTTATCTTTTCTTCAGTTTGCATGCTACATAGATATCTGAGTGTTATTGAGCTTTTCATCTGACAGAAAGAGATTTTGGATGAAGCAGGCATAGTTTAAAAAAATTAAAAAATAAGCTTAACCATTTTTTAAGGGATGTTTATATTTCTTTTTCTGAAATCACCATTATAACCTGACAGTACTAGATATCTTGTTTTCTGACTCTACTTTAAAGCATATGCTATGGAGTGGTGTAGTGAACCCGTGAGCAGTACCTCAGTGTCTGCACTGGCGTTGGAATGAGTTTCTGCTTCTTTTTCCTTCACTTGCTCAGACTTGACTTCCTCCTTCTCCTCTACTTCCTCAGCGTGACCGTTCACTTCTGGGGCAGGCCCTTCCTCTTCCTGTGTCACCTCGCTAACAGGTTCCTCTGTAGGGGGGTCCTCCTTCGTTGGGGAGGTCTTAGCAAAAAACCCAAATAAATCCAAATAAAATTAAAATCTAACATAAAAGTTCATTAATGCACCAGCAGTTACAATGAGCCTGAAAAACGATTGTTGCTAAATAATTTAAGTAAAATTCCCTACAGAGTTGTGACAATATAACATAACAACAGTGTGAACACAGTTTCACCTGGCTTTGAGACTTCTGCTTCTTAAGCCATGTTGGCAGGTATCGAGATATTCCTTTGCCTTCCTTCCCCTCTTTTTCCTTCACCTTTGCTCTTTCCTTCTCCTCTACTTCAGCGTTTGCTACTTCCTGGGAATCTTCCGTGGCCTTCTCCGATTGGTCGGGCTCAGCGGCTGACTCCTCAGCTTTCTCCTTCACCTCCGTCTCAGAGCCCGCTTCTGTTGTCATGGTGACAAATCAACCTGCAGCAAAAGTGACAGCGATGAAAGAGCGTTGAGTTAAAGTTTTAAAAGCAACACATTAAACAGATACTTACACGATAAATAGATCTTTAGTTTTAGCTTATTGGTTACGCCTTGCATTATACAAATTTTGTACATTACTGAAAAATTCTGAATAACCTGACCTAATTCAACCACTTATTTGGGCAAGAATATCAATTTTTCATGGCATGCAACATTTTCGTCATTTATAAATGAGCCACATGGTTCTGTGTTTCTTTTTCCTTTGAGAGGGATCAGTGCTTCTTCTACACTGGAGGTAAAACAGACTATAAAACAAAATAGAAAGCTCTTATGTCTGTAAACATGTCATAGGAAATAAATTGTATAAGTTAGCCGATTTTGGCTCACAGCTACTAATGAATGACATCAACTGTTTTTTTACACAAGTAAAGAAAAACACAAAAGTTTGGGAAGTCATTATGCAACACAATAAGTTTCATCTGGGTCAACAGCTGGATACAAACAATCACACAAACACACGCACACACACACAGAAAGAGAAAGAGGACGAATTTCTCAATCCCTTGTAATGTGAATCACTGGTTTTACCCTGCAGCTGTGGTCAGCACACACACTCGTCAACCCAAATATCTTTGACAGACTGTCCACACACACCCTATCACAAAACAGACACTTTCATTTGTGGTGACGCAAATTTTGTTAATAACACTATGTGGCGATGACACAAACAGTGAGGACATGTTAAGGTCAGGAATGTGGAAATCCATCCACACAGGGTGCCTACCTGGCTGCACACACAGCCTCCTTTAATCTAGTAGCTTCAGGCTAAAAGCTAACCATAAATCAAGCACTACGAAGTCATCATCGTTCACTGTGCTTTCAGTTGTTTGAATCTTTCCCAGCCTATTTTCTCCATCACCCAGACTAGGCTTTCCTGGCCTCATTCCTATGATTCTATTATTCATTACATCGTCTGCATTTTATTTTGTGACCATCTTACCCGCTCTCCGTCTTTCTTTTTTCTGCCCTGCCACCTTCAATAAGAGAGGACGTGCACACGCGCACACCCACCCACCCACCCACCCAGCACCAGTGGTGTGTAGGGAGGGGGCGGAGTAAAAATAGAACAGGTCTCCTTACGCATGATCGGCTAATGAGGTAGGGAAGGGAGAAGGAGGTGTATGTGTAGCATGCAAACGTCAGAAAGAATATAGACTCTAAGTTCCTGTGCAGTTCCATGTGTTTGACTTCTCCAGTGGTGAAGTACATTTATAAGATGGATTTTACACAAAAATAATACACAGATGACCTAATGAACAAGTTATGCTCTGATGTTTTCTTCCAATCCTCTCACAAAGCTGTTTTATTTTTTAGACAGATAACTTACTAAATTTTGACTATTTGTTTTATTTAAAAAAAAAAAACCTCAAACTTTAAGAAGTACACAATAAGATAAGTCAGTCTAAGTGCTGATAAACACAAATTTCTAATCAGCTACTCACATGGCAGTAAATTTAGGCATACAGACACTATCTGCTGAAGTTCAAGGTGAGCATCAGGAGCATCAGAATGGGTAAGAACATTGATTGAAGTGGTTTAAATATTTCACAAACTGCTAATCTACTGGGACTTTCTCACACAACTATTTCTATGGTTTACAGAGAATGGTCATAGATTTAAAAAAAGAAGGGGGGGGGGGGTTGGCATTGTAGGTGAAAAGGTCAAGTTGATATCAGAGGTCAGAGGAGAATGTTACATCTGCTTCAAGCTGATAGGAAGGCAACGGTAACTCAAATGACCACTTAAATTACCACCGGGGTATGCAGATGAGCATCTCTGAATACACAACACATCAAACTTCGAAGCAGATGGGATACAGCAGCAGAAGAGCACACCAGGTGCGACTCCTGTCAAGGAATAACAGGAAATTTGCGCTACAACTCACATGGGCTCACCAAAATTGGACAACATATAAGATTGGAATAATGTTTCCTGTCTGTTGAGTCTCCATCTCTACTACACTATTTGAGTTGTAGGGTCAGAAACTGGTGTAAACAACACGAAAGCATGGATCCATCCCATCTTTGCATCGGTTCAGGCTGGCAGTGATGATATAGTGTTGTGGGGAATATTTTACAAGCACCTACTTGGTTTGACTTGACTTTTAGATTTTCCATTAGGTGGAAATTCCTGGTACCAGCTGCTTTTTAGTACCTACTCCACCGGAGCACCATGTGATCTGAGCCACTAACTGGCCCGTCAGTGGGATTACTTGATGAGTCACGAAAGATGCTCCTACACAAAAAAAAAGTCTCAACCACCATTTTTTAACCTAGCAACCAGGATAATAGCTCCACACAAACCAACAATCTTGCTAATAATAATAATTGCTATCATCACCAATTTCACACTGGTTTCATGAACATGAGATCGAGTTCTCTGTACTCACATGGCCTCCACAGTCACCAGATATTATTCCAACAGAGCAATTTTGGGATATGAGGGAGCCGGAAGTATTACTTATAACATTTATTTGGATGTAGTTTCAGATGCAACGAGTAGCATCTACTGGAAAAGTCTATTTTAGAGTCGGTCGTCATTTAAAATAACGTGGTCAGTCTCACTAGACTAAACTATGACGGCAGAAAAGAAAAAAAAAATATGACCAGCGTACAATGCAAACCAAACAACCAAATAACTCTGTACCACACAGACACGAAGAGACTTTAAACCAATTTTGAGAGGCAACAGATCTATTTTTTCCACTATGTCAGTCATCACAACAGCTCTGTTACTACAGACCAACTGCAGTCCATACTCCTTTGAAACATTGTTTCTCAATGGGCCAGCTCTAAGTGTGCGTTTGTGTGAGCTGGCATTAGAGTGGAGCTTCGTCACGGCCACTTAGGCCTGCTTTAAACTTGCCCTCCTTATCCGCAACTGTTTAACACCAGCAACCTTGTTCTACCTCTCTCACAACTATCTAACTCACCCACTTCACAACTCTCTCTTCTGCTCTACAGTCCAGGGTGCCTCTTTCTCTTTTTCACTAAATCTCTGCACTCATCTCTCTCCTCTCTTCCTGGGGCCCCTTTCAATCCCCCCCCCCCCCCCCCCAAATCCCCCACTCGTATTATCTCCCTCTACACTCCTCCTGTTTCTCTCCTCTTCCCACAGTCCATATAAAAACACCAGTGACATTATAATCTCGCTTCATATACACAGACATATATACGCACTTGACAGTTTATGGCAGGAAACTGTGACCAAGTTTCTTATAAACGGGGTCAAATATGGGTTAAACACTCTGAGTCATAAACTCCTGTATAAGCAATCATCAGAAGATGTGTTTTGTTGCTTCATCAAGGACATTTTCATGCAGAATATGTCTAGCGGCATGTACTGAAATGCTTGGGTGCTGTGGTACATTTCATCCTATTTCACAGCCAATTAGTAGCGTTCAAATAACCCAGATGTCTAAAAAGGCACAAATAGCCTGCAGATTCATTGTAAACACAAACTCAGACACAGCACTGCCAGCTGCACACTTGAGAGAAATATGCTTTTCTGATTTTATTCAGCCTCATCTCTTTAATGTGACCTTCCTTCAACTAATTGATCTGCACAAGACCATCAAAGCAGTCTGCCAATAATAAAAATCCTCACTCAGCTTGTTACAGCTATTTTACAGATGAACGGTTGACTGAATGGCTGAATTAACTGACGAACTAATGACCTTACCTACTGTTGTTTCTGTTGCCTTCTTTCCCCCCTGCAACTCTCTTCCTTCTTCTGACGTCCTGTTTTACCCTCTGTTTGCACTTTCTTTTACTTTTTTCTGCCTCTGTTCTTCTATTCGTTTTCCTTTCCCTTCCCACCTCTTAGCAAATGCCTGCCCTACAAAATGTCATTGCCATTTTCTCTCCTACATCCTCTCCTCTCTTTCCCTCAGAGCTCTGCTTCCCCCGGGACGATTGCTCAGAGAAATGAGGGCAGAAAATGAGAGAGCATGGGAAGGTAGGGGGTGGAGATAGTCAAGAAAAGTGTGTGAGAAAAGAGCAGCAATGGAGATAGGCTGAAGAAGGATCCAAAAAGGAAAGAGAGAGAGAAAGAGGAGAGCGAACAATCTCACAGACATGCCTACTATGCTGGATTACTAATGGACATTAGCATGAAAACTGCATTTTCACAACACTGTTGTTCACATCTTTTGGCATGAAAACCATGCCTAAAAGCTCATACGAAGTTGTACTTTCAATCAATTCACAATCTTTCACTTCCTTCCTTCACAGTGTTTATCACTAAAAGGAAATTAAGCATCTTCCTTTCCAACAATGACATTTTAAAAACCATGAAAAAAAATGTGTTTCTCTCGCTTTCAAATTGAAAATCTTTTGTTGAAACACTAAAAACACTAAGCCTTTACTTTGTGTGCTTAGAAGGCCAAACCTTCCAGCTTCATTTTATATACAATACAAAGAAAGAGGAAAAAAAAGTAGTTAATGATGGCGACATCTCCAAGGAAAATGCTCCTACGTTACCTGCTTCTACCAAATTACCCATGCGCACATGTAGGTAGTTGGTGTTCTCACTAGACTGCTGTCACATGAGTCTCACACACACACACACACACACACACACACACACATTCTTCTCCACTTACAACTTTATTGCTGTCTGACTGGGTTTTAGGGTTGTCATCATAGTAACGACAACTTCCTGGCCTGGATTGTGGCCAAGAGATAAAAATTTACGACAGGCTGAAACAGGCGTGGGTGCTAAACTGTACAACAAGAGAGAAAAGAGAGCGTCGACCTAGTGCCTACACATTTCTGTTAACTTTCATCTGCTAAAGTAGATATGACAAGCCTCAATCTAATATAAAAACATACCCCGCTTCCTGATTCTATGGGCCATAATTGAAAGAATAAAGGGGACGAACCGGTTTCCATGGAAACCGCATTCATGCTCTACAACAATAAATCCCCATGGAGACAAGAGATTACCACAGCAAAAATACAGATTAGTGGACGGAGCTTACGTGACAATAGAGATTATGACCGTGTCTAAACCCGTTTCATAGCACATCAGACTAGCAGCTGATATTTCATGCTGGACCTACAACAACCGCAACAGCTACTTTTCTCCCCCTACTCCCACCATCACTGAACCAACAGCAACCCTTCAATGATACTACCACTGAAAAACACAAAGCATGCATCTAGGAAGCAGAGTTACTCAGATTCAGCAGATTCTGAAAGATGAGGAAGACTGAAACTTGCAACAGATACACCGACACACTGACTTAAGACTTTTCCACCTCTTCATGTGATTACTGTACTTGGCTTATATGGTCAGGCAATATTACTGAATTACAGCCTTTAAAATTTTTGATCGTATAATTTTTAATACCACCATGAAACTGAGGTCATATATTGTCGTGCATGGTACAAAAATGAACATTCAAGCGAGCTCTGTGACCTATGAAAGATTGCAAGCAGTACACGAAAATGTAGTAAGTAAAATGGTTGCGAGTGTTTCTGGTTTAGTCAGCCAACGCAAACGAAGCTCTGTGCACGACGCTTCTAAAAAGCTATGAGTAAAGAGAGTAAGCCTTCACTTTAGATCAATTTGCTGACATGCACATCTCTCCAGTGGTAGCAAATGTCACTGGGTCATCCAGCAAGCATCTAACATAGGGAACATAGAACATTGGGATGTCCTTGCTCACAATTTCGCTATTAGTCTAACTAACTTAAATTTAAAAAGTAAAAGTAAAACTTAAAAGGGTAGAACTCAGCTAATGCTAGCAAAGGGAGTACCAGCAGCCAACTTCTACCCGTGCAGGTTAAAATCCATACACGGCACTAATAATAATAATGATAATAATAAATACTGTTTTTCCACAATCTCATTTCTAGGCCCTGATAGCATCCTTAGCATTATTTTCATTCATTTCAGTGAATGTCAGGAAGTTACAAAGTTCTGTATTTTTTTAAAAGCAAAGACAAAAAAAACAAAACACTCATACCTATTAATCCTTTTTTGGATTACTGGAACAGTCCTGGCAGGATCTTCAACATGCTGACTGAATATTCTGGATAACTGCCCTGAGACCTACTGTTTCATCAAGGTATCAATCTAAACTTAATTTAAAATGAAAATAATAATCACAGCTGTTTAGTTTTGAGGTCCTGAGAACCATAAACTTTCTGTCACTATGAAGACAAAAAGTTTTAGTTTTATTCCTGTTGAACAGAATTAAACAAACCCTAAAAGCTGAAATCAGAAAAAGCTGCCAGGGTGGTGATCCTTCACCCATAAGAGCACAAATCCCTGAAGTGTTTGAAAACTTATTTTCTGCAGCACAGACAGTACTTTCAAAGCTTTGGTCTTTAGAGGTGGAAGCAGGGGTGCAGCACTATAAGGCAGCGGACCCAAATACGCACATATAGTGGAAGGTCAGTGAGAACCAGATTCCTCATTTAGCCAAAACTAGCTAGCTAAATACTACCTTGAAGTCTGCAGCATCTGTTGACCGTCAAAGGTTTTTTTTCTACTGCAGAGGACTTTGTCACAGCACAGAGGACAAACCTCCAGCTTTCCCCTTATCAGCTGCTGTAGTGCTGGATGAACAAAGGGCCCGTTTCTTGATTTGTTCTCACACTGAATTCTTGAATACTACAATGTCCATTTCATGTGTACCAGCTGAATGATAGTCACAGCTGCCAGGCGAAAGGGGCAAAAACATTCTTCTTATGTCTATTTGAACTCAGAAACACTGCAAATTATACCAAAGAGGAGCTTTTATGAGAGCAACAACGTATATTAAAATATGGTGAGTGCACCATATATTCTAGCTGCTTCATAAGATAATTAAGTAGAGATAATTCATTGAATCATTTTTTAATTTGGCCTGTTAGTAGGTGGGATACATCACACTGGCACCATGAATGTCAATAATAAATATCAGAACAATCATTCAAATGCTGGGCTGGGTTTTTCTAGACACAATGCTGCTCCAAAACCTACAAACTCTTCAGAGGTGTTATCTACATGTAAAACCTACTGTTTACATAGATGCAAAATGACTACCTTCATGTCAAAGCTGCATTGTTTCATTGTTTGAGTCAATGAGTGGTTCGCTCCCTTGTCTTGCTGTGCACTGAGAAATGTTTTCAAGCATTTCACTGAGCTCGCGAAGCTCGTTTCTGACAGAGTCAAATGGAGTCAAAAACACACAGTGCTGGAAATCAACGGACCTGCATGCAGCTGTGCCTATTGAATTAAAAAGTTGCAGATCGCTCTGGGTCATCCAAACAAGCTAAAAGCTTTCGAAACTATTCCGCCACAGCCGAACAGCTGATAGTTACAGAGCCCTGTTTTGAAATAACCAAACAGATACACAATCCTAATCTCTGCCGTTCTCTTGTATGATTTGTCAATCTGCCATCCAGTGACACATGCATACACAAACACACAAAGCAGATTCTTACACATATGTAAAAACATACTCTCAGCATCTCTAATAGAGACACGAGCTTTGAGTGTGTGATGACTACTGCTCTCTGACACACCCTCACACAGATGTACACACATACTGCTGGTGTGAAAATTCAGAACATGCCTGTTTCTGTACACTGCACTCTGACCCTCAAACTGGGGATTACACAGAGGATAATCCCTGTTTATGTTTGTGTGTCTGTCAGTCTCCCTGCCGGTCTGTCAGTCTATCCATTCATCTCTTCATCCAACTCTCTTTCTCTTCAACTGCACCTGATGTCAACCTCACTGGCTTGAAATAAACACAGGCATTGACACAATTGTTCCTTGATGCCTTTTTGCTTTTGGTTTGAGCTTAACAAATGAAAATTCACCTCCTGGGTGATTCTTAAGTGACCAATACTATGTCATTACTTTAGTCACTATATCATTACTGTCAAGTCTCATGTACTAAACTCTACTCTTCAACAGGTGCTAGTTCTCAGTCCATTACCTCTGTCTATGGATGTTATATGCCCCTGCAAATAATACTTACTTTAGGGTTTCATTTACATACATATAAATTATATTTTTCTTTATACAATGCTTAGAAACACCAGGAATATGCTTTTACTATACGGGGGTTGAAGCAGCATTGCCTAAGCAATTTAGAAACTGCAACCTGTGAATATCAGGCTTTTGTGCTGTCATTTTTGGCATTATTTAACTACTAACTAATGAAAATATTGTCTCATTTATTGCTTTATTATCATGACATATCAACAATTATGCAATAATGCCATAACACAGACTAACGATGCAATAAATTAATCATATTATATGGTATTTTTCATGCATCTACTCTTCCGGGGTTGAGCCTCTCTTTCTGTGTGGGGATGAGAATAATGGGTCAGCTCATAACTGCTATTGTGAAATGCTAAACTCCCCTATTCAGCGATTAAAGCAGTCAGGCGCAAGTGCCCAGTCTGTGTGAATGAGAGACAAAGGGAGAAAGTATGGGTGGGTCACACAAGTGCACATGAGAGGAGATACAATTTACTGTGTGTGTAAGAGAGGGGGAGAGGTGGGTGAAAAAGACAGAAAGGGAGAGGGGAAAAAGGTAGGCATTAGCTGGAAGGTGATAAAGAATGAGTGAAAGATGAAGAGAGTGAAACCGACGGTGAAACCGACGGTGAAACTGCGCGGCTCAACAAGCTGTGGGTGTGGTGTTGCTATGGCAATGTATATCCCATAGAGGGTGGTGACAACAGGTGCTCTGGCAAAACAAATGACTTCATGGTCATCAAGGCTCTTTGTTACGGTCGCCTTGTGTGACAAGCTGATTTAGATGGAGCGAAACACATCCTAGTCCTCTGCCAGAGCCTAAAGAGGATGCACGGCTCATCAAGTATTGATTAGAAAGACTCTAAAAGCCTTGCAGTCTGTCAGAAAACTATCAAAACATGCCATGCCTCAACCATTTAGTCTGTTTGGCACACATACTGGTTACATATGTTTGCCGATTTTTATTCTTCACACACTAATAAGAGCATAGTTTTACTGAGTTGCTCAGATAAAATAAGCAGTTTTTGGACTGTGATGAGAGGATTTTTTGGTATTTTATGATCACTTATAGACTAAAAAGACTATTGTGTGCATTAGGAAAGACAATTATCCACAGAATGACCGACAAGTAAAGTAATCAGCAGCCCTCGTCAGGAGTAATCAGCATGTTCTCCATTCATGCTACAGTGAGCATTCAGACCACTGCAACATGAGCACACACCACCATCACGGCTCCCTGCCATTCTTTTTCATAACTACTAACCTTAACCCTGAAATCTAAAATTAGCCATCCCTTTTGTGAACACTGTAAGATGTCCTCAATTTTCAGAAACATTGTGCCATTTTCCTCAATTACTGCAAGGCCGTGTTGCCTTTAAAGTGAAGACACATAGTCACCCATCTTTATGTGACCATCTCTTATTGTGCAAGCAAATGACATAACCCCGCAGATTATTTAGTCATCTTATATGAGCTAAATCTCAGATCAGTGACCTCTGACCTCCAACCAGGAAACAGGAAGTAACTCTTCTCCAATGTCCCCCTCCAACCGATCTCCCATACCTCTATCTTTTAATTTGCATTTTTGGCTACACAGCTCCCTGAGTACCTGTTTAGCGTATCCTACTTTCATCAGAAATCTACTACAAAATCTAAAAAAAAAATTACAAATAACAAAAAAACAAAACAGGAATTACTCAGAGCAAACATCCGTACATTCATGTGTGTCTGTGTTATGTCATACAGTTTTGTTTCCCTTGCAGTAATATTTTGGCAGTCACTGCTAGTACAGTATGACACAAAGGCTACATGTCAAAAAGGACCTCTGTTTCTTTCTTTATGAGAGGGTCATATTATGGGCTTTAAAAAAAACACTTATGCCCAAGACTATGAAAAGGGGGTAATATGTCATTTTAAAGAAGATTTAAAGATTAAAACTCCATTAGGATTTACATGGGTCAGATTGGAGGACTATAGTAGTAAGCTGTCTTCCAGAATTTATGGATGGTGTCTTGTATAAAGAAACTTCACTTCAGGCAGGTAGCTAGCAGAAAAGCAAGTGCAACAAAGTCTGAAACAACATGTATTTATGAATTTCTGATGCCACTTTCAGACGTCTTTTCCATTAAGCCTACTTTGTGGACCATCATCTGTATGTTGTAGTAGTGTACTGTCACCAGGGGGACGGTGTCAAAATCGTGTAAAACATCCAGTACAGTGGGATATTCTAAACACTCTAAACATGTGTTTGCACTGTTATTGGTCCTTTAACTTAGCCCCACTGACTGTATAGATGATTGACAACCAGGCTCCACTTCCTTTCCTGTACAACAGTGAAACCACACAATTGCAGGACCTGCTAGCTAACACGTAGGAGTCGGGGGTCATGACCGATACTATCCGATCGTTCAGTCTGACGTCACTAGTCGTGTCTGGGCCTAAACTCTGCTGCAGGTCCATATATCAAATGATCACTGTGGCATTACTGAGAGTTAAAACACTGTCTAAAGTCTTTCATCTTTAATAAAATTATCAGGGTTCTGCTCTACCAGGTGTAACAACTGAGTTTAACATCCAGGCATCCATGAAAACAGAATTTATGACATTTAACGGAGTTAGAAGTTAGCAGGAAGTTAGCTCGCTAGCTTCCATCTAAATACAATATAGCATGTCCTGACTGCGGCGGTTTGGAAACAAATTAAAACGTACAGCTTTGCTATCACTTCCAACATAAATGAAGAGAGAAAACTAAACAGCAGTGACGTTTGTAGGGCTACTGAAGTTTGGCTAGCTGGTATATAATGATGTTCTACGTCACCGCTAGCGACACAGCTATGTTAGCATAATATAAACAAGCTAACTTTTTTTCCACTCGATAAAAGTTAATGTAAGTGTTCTCAGTGGTCAGGAACAAATGTAATCGCATGGCAAGATGCTGTAAACTGACCAAACTTCAGCCAGGAGAACAACTGAGATAATCCATCCACAATACGAGGTTAGTCATTCATATACTGCTGCATGGGCTGTGCTGTAGTTACATCGTAAGGTTTTAAAAACTGAGCTTAAATAAATGATTAGCGGTAATAAAAGCCGACAGAGGTCAACGGTGATCACTGACTTTTTTAGGAGCTTTTTGAGATTAAATAGAAGAAAATACAAAGCATTAAACATGTTAACAACACAAAAGCCATATTAAATGCAGACTACTTTAGGACCGGAAGTAGGATGCATCACGTCATCACTTAATAATCGGATAGCCAAACAACCAGAGGCAGTTGACATGTTTTGGCTTCACTTTTGGTAACCTATGAGGTCATCCATATTTTCTACAGTCATGGTGAAGCCCCTGCCAAACAGAACAAAGATGTCATAAAAATCAATGAACTTCTTTGTCGTGATGCAAAATCAAATGGTAAAAACAACAGTCTGTGCTTCTAATGCTGTCTCCGCCCCCTTCTATGTGGTGAACTCCACCATCATTCTTTCCTGTTCAAACAAACTTTTCAACCAATCAGCATTCCCACCACACATGGCTGGATACCCATAGTCCTTCAGTTTGCATAGCCAAAGACCTACACAAATGTACACCAGCATGGGACCACAGATCCCACATTAACAACATCTGAATGGGTCAGGTTCATGTATAAATATACTGTTCATGTATAAATATACTATGCTGTATTACTAGAGTGGACCCAGTACTATTTCACTTTTAAACATATAGGGTGGGAGCAACTAGAGTCAAGGTTGGCAACTAAAACAAGACTCTTTCGTACATGGCAAATATGGCAGGTACATCACTAATGAAAGCAGCGATACTTGCTAGTGAAGTTAGTCATGCTGAAGTTAGTGAAGTTGTATAAAGAAACTTGACTGCAGGCACATAGCTAGCAGAAAAAGTAGGTGCTGACATCACAAAGATGCACACAAACAGACATTGTCAACTAGTCCTCACCATGTACATCCGTCAAGATAAGTCTTGATTATTAAGATCCCGAAAGAAAAATGGCAGATGCAATTTAAACAGCAAAGTATCAATAACTTAGATTAAGACTTTAGAAGTCTCATTACCTGAATATTTATGTACAAACTTGGTATTATGTTTGACTTTTGTTCGTTGCCAGTTTCGGAGCTCCTTACTACCACACTCTGTCACAAATACTTCTGGCTAATGAGAAAGACTACTGACCCTACTTTCTGTTATTTTCCCACAAATTCACAGTCAATGGGTTCAATCCGCTCTTTCCAAAATATTTTACAAACTTTTTACAAACCAGAGCATGTCAGTGGCTGCTAATGAGAACAAGTTAGTGTGGCTGCACTCACAGAAATAAACAAAGGAACATTTGATGATTAATATAACAGTACTCTTTAATCCATGTTCAGATTATTTACACAGCCCTAGGTCATCATGCATTATGCTACTTTGCTTGCCTTTTATACTTTTTCATTGAATAGATTTTTAGAGGACCTAACTACAGATGATGGAAGTGATCCCTGAGAAGATTAACCTGAAAAAAGCTTCAAGTTTCAACTGTCAAGTTTCAGGAAGCAATCCTGAGGATATGCCGCAAGATATGATATCAGTATCAAGAACATAATATTACCAGCCTTTTCTAGCTGATACTCTCAGTGCCAAGACTGTCTTGTGTTGTGACCCAAACTGTGGCTTTCAAAAGATGAAGGCACTGCCTCTGGTCTGTTCAGCCTCTCTCTGAGAATGTGACCCTCTGCTGATTAATCTCTTTTTAACTATGTCTGGCTCTGGGCCAGATCCACAGGCCCACGCTCTCTTTCTGTTTTTATTTTATCATTTCTTTCAGAGCTTGACACTTGCCAGGGAAGGCAGTTTGCCCTTTCTTTTTTCTTCTCTGATGTTGCCCTTCAACACAAGGGCGTCCTATTCTACTACAAGGGACGCTTGCATTTAAGAAAAGAAAATGTGACGTTTTTGACATTTAGGTGGCTGAACCTCAGAAAAACTACTTCGCCTTAACCTTTTGCCCTCTCCTTCAAACACGCCCTTTACTTCTCCATCCCTCATTCCCCTTCCGCACACTGCTCTACTCACCGTCTCCGTGGCGGTAATAAGCTGAACACTGCATTACAGTTTCCATTCATCCGTGCCTCTGTGATCTTCTCTGTGTGAATCGGAGTCCTGTGGTGCCTGTTGGCTGTGAAAGCTACAGAGGATAATACCTGCCTGTGGAGGCTGACTGCCACACTGTACAATATGTTCACCTTAATAACTGTTGTGACTGCCCCAAATGTCATTACACTCATGGAGAAGATGAAAGCCTCAGAGTGTGCTTTGTGGTTATAGTAACTACTTTCATTCACTGGAAAATGGGTAAGAAAATTGCAGTCACCTGGATGTGTGAAGGCCCCCCCAATATATGCTACTTCATAAAAACAACACGGCACAACTCATTCAAACTGATGAAGGACAGCAGGATTATCTGTGTGCGTCTGAGTTGATGTGACGAGTTCTGCTCCCGTTGAACCCACAGGGTCAGGATGAAAACACACATACGCACAAAAACACACACACATGGATGTTCCCATAGCCTTTCCGAATGGTTAAGCAATATCTTTCACTCTCTCTGGCACTCTCACCCTCTTTCTCCTCGTGTTTGACTCTTACTTCCTCACTACATGTGTCAGTGTTCCTTCATTTCGCCTTTCAACTTGCCCTCATACACAGTGGTGGACCATAGTTTATTGTAGTGACTATCTAAAAAGTGCTTACTTCCCCTGAGTCTGGTGTACACCCATCCTAAGTGAAGAGTAAGATTGCTTATTAGAGAGAGGTGCTAGCAAGCAACTGATAACAGTAGGGGATCGATAATGTGTACATTTTATTATATTTGCTACCAGATCTAATGCAACTGAAGTGGGCTAGTACTAAGTGATGTCAATGTGGGTCAGTTAAATAGGTTTTAGGGGTGTAAACTGACACAGAATGCACAAGACAGATATTCACAGGGTTGCGGAAGCAGCTAAAAAAACACAATCAAAAACAAAAGCCAAAGGAAATGCAAGGTTTCTGCACTCTGCACTCCAGCAAGCTCAGAGTTAAGTTCCAGCTAGATCTAATGAGCAGATTCTCCCACCAGAACAACCAATTAAGGCTTCTCATTAGTGGGTTTGACAGAGCTGCCACTGTTCTGCACATCCTGAGAGTCTGACAATGAACATGGCACCGATGATTATAGATAAAACTATACACGCAGCGAGGAGCCTGACAGGAAAAAACACACCCCAGAAACAGACACGCTTGCCTCTGGGCTTCCCTTTACAGCTTACAAAACATTGTCCTTCCTGTCTGCACCAAAATTTAAACTGAATGTGGACTAAAATATGTTCCACTGCACATTCCCATTAAAATGTGGCTTTGTGGCTGCTAATCATGAAAGCTTTAAAAACTCTAAGTGCGCAACATGTGCTGCTACACAACAATAACCTAAACACCTGCAAAGCAAAACAACATGCATCACCAAATACAATAATATTTTATTTCCTCAGATGCTTTTTTGATGTTGTACTAGGTTGGATTAAATTGTATAGGTGTCCGTTCTTAATTTGAGAACAGAAGCTCAGAAACTGCATTTAATTCTAAGAACACAGCTGTCTCATAAGAAAATCTTCAGCTGATAGGTAGCTCCAAAAACTCTTCTTGTTAATGTACAGTAGCTGTGTGCATGAGGACTGAACAAGCTCTTTGTTTTCAAACAGAGATACATAGCAACGGAAACAACATTACTGGAAAATCTACGTTCTGTTCATGATATTAGAATAACCACGCATGCCAAGTCAAATGAGGTGCGGCATCATCAGAGTCCACACATAGGGGTATTTTGTTTTTTTTTTAAATAACCGAAGAAAAGCCAGACATGCTGGTTGTTCTGCACGCAACCAACATGGATATGTATCAATATGTTAAAGTACAATCAGGACCCCTTTTCCAAAAAAAAAATAAATGAATGAAATTAAAAGATCCTCATACTGCCCTGCACAAGGGTTTTTGGGGGCTGGAAACAGGTACAAAGAATGATTGATCTGCATATCAATAGTTATAGAAATGTCTGACTAGGCAGGCCTGAATCTACTGAGAATCTATAGTGGTATGTCACCACACTAATATTTATGAAAGGGCAGAATTGGCCTGCTCTGCTCTAAAGTCCTCAAAGTCTTCTCTAGCCTACAAAATGAAACTGAACAAAAAAGACTTCACAGCTACATGGAAGTACAACAACTGTTGCAGCCTGGGAAATAAACTGATTTACTTTTAGAAACAACAATAGTTAGGCCTTTGATCCCAGTGTATGCATTAGGGGCACAGCCTGGGACTATCTACTGTCCATGACTTTATCTCTGTCCTGATGTCCTTCATTACTATCTGACCTACCTTCCTTTCACATAGAGAGCAGAACACCACAAGCGGAGTGGCGCTGATTAAGGTCATGGGTACTTGACATCACATACTATGGCGTCTGATTAGATTTAAGAGTGACACTTAGGAACCCAAGTACATGGCTAGATGTCCTAATATTAGTCGGTGTGTATTGCTCAAAGTTGTGGTACTTCGAAACATCAAACACAGATAGCCGTGGATATATTGGATGTGTTTTATGATCACAAGGAGACATTTAAAGAATAACTTCTAGAAAAGCAGCATACTTCATTAATGTTAACAGTGGCACTGAACACACAGACATGAACAGGTACGTTTGCTAGTTGCCACCAAGTTTTTACAAGTCAGCACGATCTTGGCTCTTTCCAGTCTGCCTGCATTTGTCTGTAAAGTAGCTACGTCCTTCCCATACGTCAAAGCACAGATTCTACGGTGCTGTCTAGAAAGCAAATAAGAAACACAAATACTGTTCTTCATGTAGACAGATTTATGTTACTACACCAATAGCACTTCTTCTTTAATATCCTGGTCATGAGAGCAACAATTGTATTTTGTCAAGCCAACATAGCCTAAACTAGAGACGTCAAGCTCATTTTACATCATGAGGAACATACATGTCACTTTGATATTAACTGGGCCATATAAGGTTATTGAAAATAAAAGTAATGGAAGCGGAATTTCAACAGTACCTCAGTTTTTCTACATGTAGTAAATGAAAGAAGTCTTTCAACACATCTCTTTGAGTTTAAACTGTAAGAAATAAATGTGTAAAACTGCACAAAAAGTTAACTGGTAACTCAATGTCCAGAGTGTCCTGTAATTAATTTAAATAAGTTGTATAATTTGTATTAAAAAAAAGAAAATTCCACAGTGGATTGTGAAAAAGCGTGAATTTTTTTTGTTTATCTTTTACTTAAGTACTTTAGAGTTGTTTAAATGACCACTAGGAGGGTATTTAGCCTGATGAAGTTCAAAATTTATCCCCACCTACACATTTTCCAAAGCTGTCCAAACGACCGGCTTGGAGTCGTTGCCGCGCCGATTCTGCCCCGGACCTTATGTTTAAAACCCCTGGTTAAAAACCTCTTTGAAATGCAGTAAACAAATAACTTGGACTGCGTTTCCCAGAGCGCTTTGTGAACCAGTCACGAACATGAAACTATATCAAACAAATACCAGTTATTTGAAAACGGTTTTAAAAGCACATGTCAGCACAGCCAAATGACTGGAGAAAAAAACAGAAAGAAAATTTAATTGCATACTCACTCTGAACAGCGTGGTGTTTTTAAATCTCCGTATACTACTTGTTAACTTAGCGGCAGGAAGGAGCTACACGTATTGTCCCGCAAAAACGAAGCCGGATGTTTGAATAGTCAACGATTACCATGGCGTGTTTAGACGAACCAACCGTTATTGTGAAGTTACCGTTACCTCAGCAGTAGCATTCACCTAACTGAAACCCAATGCAGCTACCACGAGTAAGGAAACTCGGTCTATTCATTTAGATAATCACTTTTTAATCAATGTAAGCTAGGCAGGTTTTTACCTGCTTCACAAACTCTTTGATGCTAACTACCTAAACACATCCGCGCGCGAGGAGCAAGGGGCATGAAGGTAGCTTAGGTGATAACAGGGATAATATGGAAGGAGATAGGCGCCATGAAGCGCCTCACAGCGAAGGTATGACCAGAACTCTAAATAACACCTTTCAGTAACAAACGCGGTGTTTGCTCTGCCTCATTAGAACAACTACGTCTGGTTACAATACGTACTTGCGCAGGTTAAGTACGCTACCGATATATTACGTACAAAATATCCCCAAAACGCGATGAATCATCTGCAGTAGCTGATGTAGAAATCACGTGATTTAAAGGAGGCCAAATTATTCGTTACCTGTTGTTAATCTCCAACGATGCGTATGACGAGACTTTCCCAAATGTGGACTCGCGCTCTGTTCTCCTCCAAAAAATAGCGAATGTCCCACTACCTCAGCCTCCAAAAATCTCAACTACAGTCCACACCGAAGATTTGGCTAGGGCGCAAAGCAGACGTATCCATCATCCACCAAGGCCCGCCCCATACAGTGAAAAACATCTTTTCGCAAGCTCCCATTGGCTTAGAGCCATTACTGTATTAGATCTTGATATGTGATTGGTCGCACGTATTGTCTTTTAGCGTCAGTGGGACGTTCAGTGCGGATATGGTAGTGCAAATGTAGCGGAGTAGCGCCCTCTCGAGGACGCAAATGTTAATGATATTTTTTACTTCTTTTTGGGGACTGGTTTAATTTTATTTAGACTTGACATTGAAGAGTGGACGAATTTTAGCTTAATATGTGAAAATAAAACAGTTTTAAACATTGAATAAAATGTAAATAAAGATTTAGTCAGCCAATGAGTTTAACAGTTTTTTTTATTGTGATTTAATTTATTTGAGTTGAAAATATACTTTGTTTTTTGCCAAATGCCATAAAGTAACAGGAAAATGCACAGACCTCTGTAAAGTCAGGTAATGCATATTTTTTTTTACTTAACTACACGTGGAGCACATATGAGTAGTCACACCTCAAGGACACAGGAAAAACCTGCAGATGCAAGTAGTAGTGGTAGTGAAGGCAGATGAGTTTAAAGACCTTGAGTCAACCATGCAAAGCAACAAGACAGTGCACGACAGGGGAGAAAGAGAGTGGAGTGGGTGGAGATCAGTCTCAGGGGTGATTTGTGAAAAAAGGATAGCAGCAAGAGTAAAAGAAAGTTTACAAAGGAATAGTGAGACCTGCTATGATGTATAGTTTGGTGATGGTGGTATATGTTTGACAAAATATATCGATGATGGAGCTGTCGGGCAGGAGAAAAAGAAGAAGACCTCAGAGTAGGTTCATAGAAGTAGTGATAGAGGACATGCAGAGGGTTGGTGTGGCAGAAGAGGATGCTAGAGAGAGGTATGATGGAGGGAGACTATCCACTTTGGCAACCCCTGAAGGGAGCAGCCAAAAGAATAAGATGATGCAATACGGGTTCAATATTGTTTCTAAAATCTTGCATGTGAGTTGGTCAAGACATGTTTTTCTGTGGCAAACTATTTATACAGACTATATTTTCAAGTTATGCATTTATTATTAACATGCTTAGCCTTGGGGTTTGCTTAGTTTATTTCTAATTATAGTTCCTCATGATTTCTAACCCATCCTACAGAAGTGACATCAAGCGCATTAGTTTTTAGCCTCCATTTCACTTTCATAAGCAGTTTATTTCCAATTCATGGGGGGGGGGGTCATTGCATAACATGAAGCACGGCTGCTAAACACACCCGTAAATAAACACCAACGCGCACACCCAGATTAACAAAGCTCAAGTAATTGGCTTATAGAGTAAGGCAGCATGCAGATTTGACATCTACAAAAAGAGGAGTAAACAGCCACACAAAGACAACAGTGATTTATAGCAGATTTTATACAACTAAAAGATAAAGCTGAATGATTAAAATATTAGTAACTGGTGAAAATAGTGTGACAAAAACTCTCTCAACAGGAAAAGATGACTGGATTTCCCAGTTAGGTAACTAAGAGGCGGGTGGAGTGTGTGCTTCAGTGGACTCACCATTGGCAAAGCAGCATTGATCCAGCAGCAAAGCAGTCCAGAGGAGCATGCACGATGAAACACGGAGAAGTTCAGTGCATCAGAAACTGCTTTAAAGCCCATGCATTATTTCACATCACAGCCACATGTTTATTTTATGAGCTACATCCACTACATTTGCACATGGATGCACTTAAAAAAAAGAAAATGAGTTCATGCTTTTATATGCATAGGTAAACTAGGTTTTTACACAACCCTGTTTCATTGAGTCTGCTCATCAGTGAAGGTGACACAGCTGATTCCTTTGCACCTATGAGTCATCCAGACCAGGGGAAAAAAGACCATACACAGCCCATCCCCTCACAGCATCGACAACGCAACAATTACTCACACTCTGTTAAAGTCACCTTCATTTGTGCCTAAAGTGTTCAACCTTTTTTATCTCGCGGCCCTGTAACAGACTACTAAAAGGCTGGTTTTGTCTCTGTGTAGTTTAATGTCAACATTTTTCTTGCTTCTAAGACATTTAAATTTGTGTGGCTCACCATTAAGACTAAGATCGCAATAAGAAAAACTACAGTAAACAGCAATTAGGTTTTCTATAGCTCTGAAGGCATATTAAAAGCTTGAAAAGTGTACCTGATTGTCAAAGGTCCCATGTTGCAGAAATAGATCCAGCATTGAGATTAAGACAATCTTATGACTTGAATCTGCACCTAATCAGCCTGACTCAATCTATGGTGCCTGTATCTCTCTCTCTCTCTCTCCTGGCACTCTCTCTTCTGTTGATTATCTCATCCCTTCCTGTTCTGTGCTACAGAAACCTCTCAGTGCATGGTGAGCACCCAGCAAAGCTGTGGACTCTTTGCTTTCTGCTCCTTAGAAAGGCTCACAGTGTGGATAGTTGTGTCCTCCCAGTAAACCTATAACTTGCGCTCTAATTTACACAATACAACGGTATTTACAATGAGAAAACTTCAGCATTTTCACAGCCAGGGAGCTACAGTAGGCTAGCTGTTTGGTTTCACATACAAACACGAGATCAAGCCAGTGCAGATTCTCTGGAGGATTAGTGGCGAGCCCTTCTAAGGAGAATTACTCTGACACAGCCATCTGGATAGTAAAACATTGCCCACTAGATCAACTATTGCCCTGCAGGTCTGTACGACGAGCCAGCTATGAGCCTGTCATCCTCAAATCCTAAACTGAGAAACATTTATCTCTGTAACCTTTAGAAACAAATCAGCCCCCTATCTTTATTAGTAAAAAAAAAAAAAAAAAAAGCTTGCTAAGTATTATTTAATGATTGGTGCATCCTTTCAGACTAATGATGTTCATGTAATTATCATCAGCAACAACTGTAAAGACAAAAAAAAGCTGGATTTTTCTTTTAATCCACCCCCCATGAAATTCAGTCCAAGATTTTTTTTAAATACAAGATCTTTATGATCTAATATCAGGTTACACTAGCTAAAACATCCTGAGTTTTCATCTCATTCGAGATGCCACATCTCATTTCTTTATATTTTACTTGAAATTTTACTACAATTTATGGAAAAGTGCAAAAATAAATGGAAATGCAGTATACAAATCAAAAACAGCTTATACAATCCTGAAATGTCCAAAGTCCATATTTTGTATGACCAGCTTTATTCTTCGTAACAGTAGGTCTTAGACAAGCTTTTTTCTCATCTCTTTTAGTAGTTTTCTGGAATAGTTTTCAACAGGATATTCAAAGCTCTTCTTTGGATGTTGACTGCTGTTTGTTCTGTTCACCATGCAGATGATTTCAGACTGCTTCAATAACGCTGATGTCCGGGTGCTGGGGAGGCCAATCCATAACTGATAGTGCTGCAATGTGTGTTTTTCTATCCAGGTATGTTTTTACTCCATTAGCAGTGTGTTTGAGATTCAGCTGTCCTGCTGGAAAATGAAGCTGTGGACAATCAGACGTTGTACAGATGGTTTTGTATGGCACACCAAAATCTAAAAGTACTTCTCTGTGTTTATAATTCCACCAGTTTTGACAAGATCCCCAACGCCACTGACTAAAATGCAGTCCAAACAACAATATAGACTCCACCGGATTCTACAGTTGGCTAGGGACACTCATTGCTATACCTCTCTCCTAACCTCCTCTGCGTATGAAAAACAGTTTAAAACTAAAAATGTGAAATTTAGATTCATCACTCTATCAGAACTTTCACACCAGTTCTTGTTTAATTTGGCATACCAGCTTTTTCTCTCTGTTGCCTTCCGTAGGAACGGGTTCTTGAAAGCCACCCTTCCACTGGGACCATTTCAGGTTTCAGTGAACAGTCGATGGATCATTTAAGGGGCCAGTTACATCACTCAGGTTCTGTGTGAGGGCTTTGCTGTATTACTTTCCTATTTCCCAAGAAAAGGACTTTCAGATAGTTTTGAGGCCTGCCAATTTCCTCCGATTTTTTAAGGACATGCTGCACACCATGCGTAGATATACCAAGATTTGAGTAATGGCTCTTTGGAAACCCCATTGTTGATACAAAAATACTATTCTAAGCCTGTCACACTGAGTTATATTTGACATTTGTTTTTGTTTCAGGCTGTAAGTAACAAAGCACCTAAAGTTACAATTTATAAACGGTTCATTAGTGACTAGTTTGTTATGTTGCAAAACTGTTTGATCCCCTAAGTTAGATGTTTTTTACGCTTGAATTGAATTTTATGCTTGATTCACAGGCCAGAGTTAAGTGGCTTAACAAACAAAAGAAGAAAAAAAAAGCCTCTGATAATGGTAAGGTACAAGGGCCAGACAGAAAATTAAAAAATAAAGTAAAGCAACCAATGAAAACCTTTGAAAGACCATCAGAAAGCCTGGAGAACTATTACCGGCTACTTGGAAGCAAAATATAAAGAAATGAGGGGTGGCTCAAGAGTATTGCATGGTACTGTTGCTGAATGTGATGCCATATATTTTAATCATTTCAAAAATCCTTCTCAATCATCAGTTGAAGAGTAGGAACAACACTTAGTTTATGATACTATGATATGTAAATATTATAAAAGCTGTCAAATGTGTCTTTTGTTCTGTAATGTCTATGAAAACTTCTCAGGGGTGATTTTTCAAATTTTAAAAGGTTTCATCCATGGCAACACAAATGGCAAATAAAACATGCACAAGGGGAATATAATACCTGTATTAGTCCTGAAGATTGCCAAGCATAGAAGGGGAAACACAATCACATTTAACAGAAATACACTAAAACACACCCCTACAATACCCCTGATTCACTGCAAACCATTTCTCGTTTTCACAGTCAGTGAAACATCTCTAAGCTAAATGGTATGCTGTCTATGCACCTCTGTTGCCTGCAGTCTACAAGCTGAAGAGATGTACAGCTTCTATGCTAAACACATGCTAAGACAGGACAGCACACCCACATTAGGCAAAAACACTGAGATGGATTTTACCTGACAAACAGCTGATAGGCGAGGATTGAGTGGACTGCAGAATTCCTTGATTAAGTCTACTTCTCTTGCTCTATCTTCAGCAAATACCTTAACACTGAACAAATACTTCTTTATCCATTCACACCTATTCGCTGTTATGTAAAGTTAGCCTTTAACTCTCTCGCTCCCTCACCCTGCCTCTTATTGTGTTTGTGTGTGGTAACTCTAAACTCCAGGATCAGGTGTCAGTCGAGGAAGGAAGAGAGAGAGAAAAAAAAACCTTTGAAAAGACAAACAACTTCATCTACAGATCAATAAAGAGCGGGAAGCCATGAACAGAAAGTTATGTTAAAATATATATGTACATTGATGGGAAGTAGTATGGGAATGCATGAAACATACAGAGAGAGCTTTCTCTGCAGAGTGGCCCATCATTAGCTTATCAGCAGCAATAACACACTTCAAGTGTCACCAAGCTACAGTCTAGAGTTTCAGCTCTGTGTTTGCACTTGTTTAATCACATAGAGGAAACATACCATACATCTGGGCACAGGTGTGCCACAGCACAGCAGCGAATTATATATTTTTGCACTTTGTACTCTGCTTTATTTATCTTAAAGCTGTAGCAACTAATCCTTTTGCATAAGTAAATGGTAATAAAAAATATGAATCTACCAGTAAATTATGCTTTAGTATTATATATAAAGCTACCCAGAAGAATATCAGCTACTTAAATTATCTACAAATGATCCTTAAAGTGATGTTTAGCTTTTTCGCGTGAGGGCTAACCAGCTTGTTATCAATGGACGTGCTGAATTTTTTAAAAATGCCTGCTGCTATCTTGGTATTTATTTTTAACCCCACTTTTAATATCCTTGTGGTTTTGCCTTTTCTCAAGTCACTGTTGTAAATAATTTAGTGTTCTTAATGACTTAAAGATACAGTCATTTTCTGAGTTTATTTAATAGAAAATGGCCTGTATTTGTATAGCGCTTCACTTAGTCCACCCATTCACACACTGGTGATGGCAAGCTACATTGTAGCCACAGCTGCCCTGGGGTGCACTGACAGAGGCGAGGCTGCCAGACACTGGCGCCACCGGGCCCTCTGACCACCACCAGTAGGCAACGGGTGAAGTGTCTTGCCCAAGGACACAACGACCGAGACTGTCGGAGCCGGGGCTCGAACCAGCAACCTTCTGATTACAAGACGAACTGCCAACTCTTGAGCCACGATCACCTAGAATATTGTACTCATAAATTTGTTTGTTTGTACTCATAAATATACAAACAAACAAATATACATCTTGTATTTACGTCTCCCAACAAACTCATGCGTTCTTCCTCCTCGCCTCAAGCCTAATTTCCTGAAGTGAAGTCAAGGCTCTAAAACATGAAAACATGATAACTATTCCCCCTATTGTCATCTTTACTTACTGTCAGCAGATCAGACATGCGACCTAAACAACAATACTTGGCTATAAGCTAACATCTTGTCAGCTAATGTTAGGCTCGAGTGTCCTAAAACTCAAACTTTCCCTCACATCGTGTGAGAGGTAATACACCAAGTCCAACAATGTTAGGAAAGTTTAGCTAACACCGGCTAACAGCAGCTAGCAACAGCGCTTAATGACAGAAGAGTTCAGGATATCCTTAATTACTCACCTCAGTATCGCTATCACTAGAGAGAAGTGAGCTTCACTGACTCATCAACTCGTGCTGGACTCAATTCACAAAGTTTAAAGCCTCCCAAACAGAATGATATGGACACCCGCTGAGGTTAACAGAATACGGACAGCCTACACTCACTACAAGTATTTTGTCCTACAGCAGTGAGAGGTTAAAAAATAAAAATGAAAAAATTCAGTTTACTGCAAGGCAAGATTTTACACAATTTACATTTAATAGGCTACTAACAGGCTATTCGGGCCCTGAACCAGGTGTAGGACTGTACTCTCCCACACACATCACTATAAGACTGGACTCTCACACACATCACATCACCACACGCACCACCACACATTTCCTATAATTTCCTATAATTTATAATCTTTATAATCTCTCTCTGCTGTTTGCACATTTTTATTTATTTTTATTTTTATTTTTACTGTAAATTCCTAAGTTAATTTGTAAATTTTGTAGTAAATTGTAAATACTGTAAATCTTTTTTCTGTCATTTAATGGTCGGGCACTGCGCAGCTACAAGCATTTCACCCCCATGTCATACTGTGTATGGTTGTGTGTGTGTGACAAATAAAATTTGAATTTGAATTTGAATTTGATTTGATTTAAACCTTACACTGTCTCACTGCATCATCTTGTGGTACAAAGTGGTATTACACAAAAGTACAGCCGAGTCCTAGTTATGCTACAGCCGTTATCTCTTCAACAAAATATAGACATTTTGAACATAAAGTCATAATCGTTGTTTCACATTTTGCTGACAGCTTTACTTGATCTTTGAAATGTCATAAACTGTTTCAAAGACAGAAATTTACAAGAGTGAACGATTATACAAAGCAATTGTCAGACTCTTGTGCAGTGCCATGTTTCTCGTGGGTCTATGTTCCATGTCATATCACCTGCATTATCCCAATTTTAAAGTTGTTACAACCCCAATCATTAAAAAGCTGTGGCACTGTGTAAAATGTAAATAAATACAGAATGCATTGATTTGTAAATCTCACAAACCCATATTTTATCCACAAGAGAACACGCAAAACGCAATACCTGGACTCTTCGACTCATCCTTGCACAAAAGGAGCAGATATCAGTCCTGCTGATGGGTTAAGGGCGTTCTATGGCCCTGTCCAGCTCTCCTAGAGTAACTGCCTGTCTCCTAGAACCTCCTCCACGCTCTTAAGAATATCCTGGGGGACACAGCAAACCTTCTGGCAGTGGCACGTATTGATGTGGCATCCTGGAGGAGTTAGACTACCTGTGGAAGCTCTGTAGGGTTGAGGTATCACCTTATGCTACCAGTAGTGACACTGACGCTATGCCAAATGCAAAAACAGTCAGGGAAAAATGTCTCATTTTTGCCACTCTAGTGCACCTGTTGTAAATATCATTTATACCAAAGCATCAGAAACTGATTAACAATCCCTTTCTTACTTAACTGATCAAATCAATATCTCAGAGGTTTACCTGACCTGATGCTATACTCTGATTAAAAAGTGTTCCTTTCATTTTGTATTTTTTACTTTTTGAGCAGTGTATGTACTCTTTACAGCCTAAGTCTGCTCCCATTTTGCAGATTACTTGCACACCACAAGAGGGCAGCACCTACTCTTTTATCACCAGTGTCACCTCTGACTTCATGTGGGATGAGAGAAGCTCTTTTAATATTGCTAGCCAAGTGTGAAAGCTTGAAAAACGTAGCCATGTTTTGGAAAGATGACTATTGTCCTAAACTAAATGCATTTATCTAAGATGACAGATTGTTTCCTCAAATGGAAACACGTTGGACTTGTTTGGGTTTTTCATTCTTCTGCACTCTACACAAAGTCCCACTTAAGCCTTCCTGGAAAAAATGTGAAATATTTCAAGCATTTCATACCAGGACAAGACTAGGATTAGGATAATAAACCTGTCTGACCACAGTTTGATACTGTGACCAATTATCTCTATAGGACACCCTAATCAACATTAATGTTTTCATACTACGCCCCTGTGATAAGAAAAAATGTTTAAAATTCTGGTACCTGACATCTGATTGTACTGATGGAAATCTATGTGTTGATGAACATCTTAGGAAGCTAATATGGAGCTTTGTTTTCACTTGGTTCAAGCTCAAGGCCAAATTATAGATATATTATATATTAAAACACAGCACAGCATTTTCCACCTCGCCCTGCATATTCCAACTAAGACAAGGTTAAACTGTAACTGGAAAAACTGGCAACAAACTAATGAGCTATTGAAATACTACAGCTACTGAGCCTTTATACTGATGGCTATCTGCAGTACATAGTTTTGTAGAGGTGTGTCAGTACTGATGGAATTCACAATCACAGCAGGACTCCCGATGAAACTGCCAAGCTGCTTGTTATCAGGATCTCAACCCGTTGATTAAAAACAACGACAACAAAACAATCTGGGAAAAGCAACATCTACTGCTGAAGGCCCATCCACACGCGACTTGTTGTTTAAAGTACAGATACTGCTGATCCTCTGAGCTACACATTCCTTCTACGGCATGGCAACATTAACTTCGGTATCAAACATAATGAGATATTTCTTAATTAACTGATTTTTCAATGTCTTGGTGAACTAAACTCTCGTGCTACCTCGGTCAATCACGGCGCTGCTGTATTGTCCTCTGTGGTTGGAGAATTCATTTGACTGCTCTTGCATCACCGGCCACATTCAAATCAACAATTTCCAGCACCACTCTTTATCCTGGCATCCAAACAGAGAGTAAACAGATTCACAACAGGCACAGAAACAACCCCATACATCCAAACAACTTCATCATCCCCTTTTTAACTGTTGCTACATTTCTAATAATGTCGCACGTGAGCACGAGTACAATGTTCATTAGATGAGACGGACTGATGAAGGGTCAGCTTGAGCTGCATAGGTACTTATTAGGTACACCTGTTAAACTGTTTGGTAATGCAAATATTTAGTCAGCCAATCCCACAGCAGCGACTCAATGCATTTAGGCACGTTGACATGGGGCAGACGAGCTGCTGAAGTTCAAACTGAGCATCACAGTGGGGATAACAGATGATTTAAATGGCATTGATTGTGTCGGATGAGTTAGTCTGAGTATTTCATGATGAAAATTCCTCATTGATACCAGAGACGTCAGAAGGGAAAGGTCAGTCTGCTTCAAATAACCAGTGGTTACAATCAAGGTATGCAGAAGAGCATCTCTGAACACACAACATTTTGAACCTTGAAACAGATGGACAACAGCAGCAGAAGACCACACCGGGTGCCTCTCCTGTTCGATGAGTCTTGAAATCCGCAGCAACAATCAGATAGTTGGGTCAGAATTTGGCATAAACAACATTAAAGCATGGATCCATCCTGGGTTGTATCACCGCTTCAGTGTGCTGCTGGTGGTGTATTAGTGTGGGAGATATTTTCTTGACACACTTAGTACCAACTGAGCATCATTTAAACACCACAGCCTGCCTGAGTATTGTTGCTTTATGACCACAGTGTAACCAGTTTCTGATGCCTACTGTCACTAAGCTCATATTGTACTTTCACAGTGCTTCCACCTCAGTCCAGCAGAGGTGGAATGGGAGCAGGCACTGTGTCATGCTACGATGTCAATATGGATCAAAATCTCGGAAGAATGTTTTCAGAACACTGTTGCATCTTTGCTATGAAGAAATGAGGCAGTTCTGAAGGCAATTCTAAGGGTTTACAACCCGGTGTACCTAATAAAGTGCCCAGCTTTAATAAAGTATCATTACCATAGTTTCGTAAAAAAAAACGGGTAGTAACACTAAAGGCCATATTATAATAATAGTACACTCTGATCAGGGTAATTCTGTCTGTGAACTGCAGCTAATTTTAGCTAGCTTACACATTTCACTATTGCCTGTTTTAATAACCACAAAACACTGGATTCCTAAATACTGCAGGCTACCTGCTTTGCTTGCGCAGTCATGCATGTCCTTAATCACTGTCAAGCCAAATAAAGCTCATTTGAATTAGATGGAAGAACCTACAAGATAACGACGACAGCCAGTGTCAGCAGTATCTCACTTTTAACTCGAACCACCGCTACTGCTACTTTTAATTAACTTTCAGCACGCGCGCTTGTGCGTGTTTATACGAGGGTTTCCCCGCAGGAGTGCACGTGCGTCCACAAAGCGAGAGAACACGGCTCGCGTTCGGCTTTTCAGTTTTTAGCCCTGCAGTGAACCGAGAGAGAGAGGGGGAGAGAGAGAGGGGGGGGGAGAGAGATACTCCGTGGTTGCTTCCGGCTTCAAGCACTCAGACAAACAGCGCTTTACTACGAGCAGCGAGGTGTCGAGCAACACATGACAACAGAAACCTCACCAGAAAGTGCTTATCCTGAGAGCAAAGCCGTGACGGGAATTCAACTGGACCGACTCTGAAATGCTTTAAAGTCTTCTTCACCAACAACCAGATGCTCACAGAAGAAAGGGACATTTAAAGTTTTTTTCCTTCTGTTGAAGAGGGGTTTTTTTTAATTTTTTTTTTTTGGTTTTTTTTTTGGTGAAAATGCGTTTGCGTCGAAGTTGGTTCATGGAAAAAAAGTCAAACCGCACGAGACAGGAGTAGAGACTGGTGCTGCCTTTGTGCGTTTGCTGTCGCGAGTGTCACACTCAGAGACAGCGAAGACTCATCATCGAGATATTGCTGCTGGTGATGACCGTGATATCACAGACTGATTAAAGCGTCCCGCGGCAGCTTTGGAGAGGACGGGGCTGAGGTAAGATAACACCGGCATGACCTCCATCACAACAACTGGATGTAGCTTTATTACAGTTTAATACCAGCACCTCGGTATGGAGAGGTAGCATCCTCTTTGGTGGCCAAGCCAACGTGGGGAAGCTTTCTTCTTTCTTTGCCCTTATTTTGTGTTTTATGCAGCGTCGTGCAGGCTAAAGTTGAGTTTTCAAACCTGGAGTTTTAGAACATTTTGTGGGAGCTGGATCCAGAAATGGACCCAATTATCAAAGCTGAATCATTGCAAATACCTTATCTAATCGCTTTGGACTGGCCTCCAATGACTGCAAGAGGTAACCATTCATGGAAAACTGAAATACAGCCACTGACTTTAAAAGTGGTTAAAGTCATTTTTTAAATAGACAAAATTCTAAAGTCTTTATATACACATTTCTGTGCCTTACATAGGCCAACCTTTAAATATCATTAACTGTTGCTTCTAAAATAAATCTAGAGCAGACAGATTAAAAAATATATATATAAATAATTTTATCAACTTGTACGAGATCCATAATTTGAGCGGCTGTATAACCCAATAGCTTGTATAATAGTAGATATTACGAGATAAATAATAGCATTAGATTATACAGTTTATTTCATTGCTGATTAATCTGTCTGCCTTCCCTTGAATATTTGCTTGGTGTAAATAAATGATTGTTTTGTCCCACCCAAGAGTCCAAAATCCCACATATTCACTTATCTTTGATGTGTAACAGTAAAATAACAAATCAGCATACTGGAGAAGCTGGTAGCAAAAGTTAAATTTTAAGAAATACCTTATTTTTAGAACAATTGCTGATCACTGGAGCTCAGTTTATTTATAATTTTTCCGACTCAAGCCCTTTGAAAATGAGATACTGAGTTCTGCGTGTTCCATCTGCTAGGAGTGTGTGATATGGACACTCTCATCTATCGTTCTATGTGCAGTTTTATTTAGAAAACCCATCTATCTGTTGATGTATTGTAAAGAGAAGCTGCTTATGTACTGCTTAATCCTTTTAAGCCAGTCACATAAACATTCAAAGTCACTATAAACTGTAGAAGTGTAACATTGCCCAGAATATCCTAATACACAAAGAGAGGTTTTAAAAGGGTAAACACTGCAAAGCTCACAAAGAAACAGATGTCACTGTAATATATCATCTTTTTGCCTTTGTTAACCCCATCCTTATAATATCTGCTTGTAAATTCCAAGGAGTGTTCATCGTCATCATCATCATCATGTTCCACACTTTTTTTCCCTTCAGCTGCCTTTTTATTAGTGTATTGTATGTAGGTTTATTGCCCACTTGTGTAGGCAAGCGGACAGTTTGAATGCTCGCACAGTCCCACTCAGTGTGTGTGTGTGAGACATTAGGCTGTGCTAAAGCACTGACAACACTCTGAAGTGGTTTAAGTGTGGTAATGCGAGTGTATTGTATTGAGTTTGTTTAAAGAAATAAAGTATGTTGTAGTGTAGCTGTCAAATTCATTTCTCTTCTGTTGAATGTTGTCTTTCAGGAAATGCCCTGCCCCTTTATTTAGGCCATTGTGGCACAATAGATGCATTTTGCTTTACATATGATCTGACTGATCTCATTTGAAGCACCTTCATCCACTTTATGAAGCGGTCAGTCAGTTGTTTAAGACTTTTTAATTTCTCTCTTAGTAACAGTCTAAATTTAAATGGTCCAAGCAGGGCAACAAACCCCACGAAGCTAAATATTCAAAACATTTTGAGTTGTCCTGAGATAGAGATAGATTTTTGGGTTTCAGCTACACATCTGCAAGTGTGAAAATGGTTCCTGGTGCCCAGTGCCTTTTCATTACTCACTCCGAGCTGTTTCATGGAAAGTAAATCCCCTACTTCTGCATGAGAGGTTCAGAAAAGACAACCAAAATAGCCCGTGAGCACCTCTCTTTCCCCCCTTTCTCTTCCTTCTTTTATCCATCCTGCACTGTCTCCGTGTCTCCCTCTCAGACTTCCCTCATCCCCTGTGGGCCTTTGTGTTGCTTCCACTAACACTAATGCACAGACAAGTGATTAAACAGTGTGAAAAAAGTAGGAGTGGTGGTTTTGTGAAGTACTCGAGAGGCGAGACATTCAGATTGTTTTCTGCCTCTATCTAACTGTGTCACAACCCAACGAGGAAATCCCATCTTTACCCCCTGGTTCATAAACTGCTGTCTAACTTACCAGGACTCAAAACTCATGCCAAGGCAGTTTTTGGCAAGGTGGCGAGAACAAGAATCCTGTTATGCTTGGGAGAAGCCAACTTGACTGAAAAGATTTGAAAAGCTCTATTGTTAATTATCTCGATTGTTAGAGATACAGGCTTCAGCTGGGTGTTCTTACCTGCAAACTAGTTGTTTGGTGTGAAAAATATACAGTGTGTTTCTGTCTCTTTTAAGCTATGTTACCTGGGCTGACCACATTCCATTTCACTGTTGCTAAAATATCTTGCTCAGCTGCAGAAGGAAACACACTTAATATCTACACTCATTTATCAGTCTCGCTTGAAGCTGAGAATTTGAAATTTAAAGTATGACGTTGAATCAAATAGAAACAAAGTAGGAGCCACTGAGAAATTAGACGTTTTTGAAAGCGCTGCGCAGTTGACCACTCCAAATCAAACACTTCTGTTGCACAGTATTTGCATGGCTTTTTTTCCACTGCGGGACATGGAACTACAAGCTGTTATGCAGCTTAACTGTATGCATTGAGGTGTATGTGAATGAAACAATAGATTATATAATAGAAAGCTTATTCTGTTCTTGAGTTCAAGGTTAACTGTGAGTTAATATATGCTAAGTCAGTATACTTAGTTGGCTTTGTCAGATGATTTTTACATTAGAAATAAAATAAAGTATTTGTATACAAATCTTTCATTTATTTTTTATGCGAAAAATATATCAAAATAAACCAGAAGATACACAGTTTCTGCAATATTGTAATGTTTTTATTATTTTTCGAATTTGGCCAATCAGAGTGCAGGACCAAAAACCAAAACCACTGCAAAAAGGGAAGTACTAATCGGTGACAGCACATTTCTGTGTGTCACATCATGATAATGGGATTTAAATAGGCTGAGCAGAATCAGCAGTAAAATATTGATTTATTTACAATAACATGTTTCTAAGTTAGTTTAAAATAATATGATTCTTTATAAATCATTTTAAAAAGAAGAGGAACTGAACTCTGGAAACACCTTTAATTAATTACTGTCAGGTAATAAGGGGACTATGCACAAGTGTTTTGGATTGTAACACTGACACCATCATTTTAAACTATAATTTCTCACTCTCCCACGTTGGCTGGTTTATATGTCTCCTCAGTTCAGCAATTTTTCTGCCTCTGCCTCAGGCCTCTCCCCTGAAGGAATGTCATGTCATGTTTACACTGCAGCTCATTTCTCAAATAAGTGTAAGTGCTGCAGCACCGAGAAGAGCAAAACAACAGTGAGAGATTGATTGGGAGGAATTTTGGCAGTTGTGGCGCCGGTCCTTTTATAACAAAGTTGTATACGGTAGCACGAAAACCTGGTGTAAAAAAGATCAGTGCCCTGAAGGATGAGCTGTGAACTCTGGAATAAATTGGCTTTTCAAATTTTGAAATGAGCACCATAAAAATCTCTGCAATTTTGTAACATTGACAGCCAAAACTGCAAATTTTATCCAGGGACTGAAATGTTTTATCTTGCAGCATTTATCCTTCATTTATCTGCTTCACTTTCTCTCTGTTTTATGCTTTTTGTCCATCACACAGTTACTAATGGAAAATCGGAGGCCCAGTGTTTGTCCTTTTTGGAAAGGGACTTTTATGTACAAAGGATTATCTTAAAGACTGTTTGTTATTTTGATTTTTATTCATAACAGGGCTTTGACATACTAAAACAAACTTCTCTGGACTTTTTTTTAGCGCTGGGTACAGATTTTTCTGTGACTATATGCAGAGGAACCACTGAAAGCTGATCTCCAGACCTCCCTGCAGCTTCAGGGGAGCTTGTCAAATGTGTACCCAGCACTCAAAGCCCCTGGCTTGGCCGTGGGGATGGCAGCCTCTGCCCTGAACCTAAACGGAGTCATGAACAGGTATGGGATTTCTCAAAAGTCTCATTTGCTTTTAACAGTTGAGAGAATACACAGATTTCCTACAAAGTTTTCGCATGGGAATTGTATACTTTAAACATATTTGGCTGCTGATGTAGCCGTTAAACCAGACCAACAGGATTTCTTTTGTTGTTTGTACTCCTTTAGAGAGCAATTAATAACTTTAAGGGGCACATACTTGTGTGCTGTCAATGAATGCCATCTTTATTTCAAGTCTAGGTTTCACTGATGTGTCCTATTTAGTTACTAATATAATTACAACCTATTGAAGCACATTAACCTAAAAATAAACCCTCTCTTATCGTCTCTCCATATCACATCTCCACAGTGGTAATCAGTTTCATACCCAGCCAGGCTCCTCTAGTGCCAGCTCTCGAGCCCGAATCACACCAGCCGCCCGACCTGTGCTGCCAGTTCCAGATCGGAGCACCTACTGCCAGTTACTGGGAGGAGGTCTCTACAGCCCAACGAGTCCACAGGTAGCCTGTTCATCACATCCACCAAAATCTGAATAGACTGTTCATGTATTTTCCAACTTTTTTCTAGTAGATTATTGTCTAGACAAAAACACTAGAGCAATAGTAAAACACCTTGAAAGCTAATGCCAGTAAGATAATAGTGGTATGCAACTGAGATTGATTAATTATCTCACTGAAACTACACTAGGTTTACCTTGATGCTACAATTTCTACTTGTTGTAGTTCAGTATGGGAATGCGAAATAGAAACTGCTTAGATTATTTATCTTTTTATATATTGTACAGCTCATATTGTTTGACATCTCCTGTTTAGTAATCCCATGTTGTTTTATTTTGTATTTTTTCCTTTTAGACAAGCCCTCGTGGCTTGGGTCAAACCTTTATCTTCCCTTCTTCACCCTTGCGCTCGCCTAGCCCCACACCTCGCGCTCGCTCCCCCTCGCCGCGAAGCCCGGAGCTCCTAGGAGTCAATGTGGGCCAGCGAGTCCGACGCCTGAGCTCGCCTGGCGGTGAAGATAGAGGGGACGAAGACGGCCACGAGGAGAGGGGACGAGAGACAGGAGGAGGAGAGAAGCGAGAGGAGAGGAGACGCCAAGCGCAGCTGCTGCAGATTCACAGAGAGCTGCAGAACGTTGAGGTGATCAGACCTGTGCTTTTCAATTGTGTACATCCTCATTCTCAGCAGGTTTTATCAGCTTTTTAAAAATACTTGCTACATCAACCACCATTTCTGTCTGCATCCAAAAAATGCAGTTATGCAACAAAGCAATTAAATAAAAAGTTTTCCTGGTTTAATTTGATTTGCTGGGGCAGTCACGTCAATGCCACCATAGCTACTCTTATACAGCTGTAGGTGATGACGGTGAAAAGTAAAAGGTAGGCCACATGCATTTTCAGCTGTTTCTTTCTGTGTTTTTATGTGGTTTTATGTGTATAGAAAAGCTGTCTGCATGTCATTCAGTAAAACAGTTACAGGATTATCGTCAGGTCTTCCTGAAAACAGAAGTTGCAAAACTTAGTGGGATTTACTAAAACAAATACAGCTTTTATGTAATATAATCCACTTCCATTTATTGGTTTTCATCATGCATAAACTATTAAAGAAAATAGGCACTCTATATATGTTGAGACTTGTGAGTTAACTCAACTTGGCTTCTTTAGAGGTTGCTGTGCACTGAATAAACAAAAGAGGGACCAGAATTAGATTTCTTTCAGTTTGATTTCAATACAAATTTAACAAAAGTGCTTTTGTTGATTTAAATTCATCCTGACATTTATGCTCCCTCACCCTCTTTCTCCTTATTCTTACTGAGGGGAATGCCAACATACTTTAGAACTGACTGTGAAACTGCAGATAGTCACACACTGAAGTTGTAGCGTGCCAGTGGCCTATTTCTCAAGTACTCTGTTTAATGCCAGGCAATGGAAAATTTGAGCGCCGTGGGCCATTCCTGCTGTGTTTTCTTAATATTGGTGTTTTTTGTTATGATATTTTTTTCAATTGCTTCTTCTCTGTTTATTTTTCTGACATTTTCTAAAGCTCTGCTACACCTGTGAAATCCTAAACTATTTAAACCAAATACTGAAAACACAAATATGCATCAAAGCATAATTCTCTGCAGTAAGACCAAGAAAATCAAACCGTAGTTTCAATGTTCTCTCTGTGCAGGTGAGGGGAAAAGTTGGCATTTTTGAGGCCCACATTTCCGGGATCCGTGCCCAGGTACTTAATAGTGAGCTCCAGCGCAGCCCTCGGTCTCCCAGACGAGTGACTCAACAAACTCCTTCTGATCCTGGCAAAGGAAACACCGCTCTGGATCACCTAATGACTCACCCACAAGAAATTAAAGCCCCCTCTGTTGTCCAAAATGGGAGAGAAAGGGATGAAGAAACAAAGGACGGAGAAAGAAGCGAAGGAGGAAAGAGTGATGGTGAGAGGGACAGCAGCAGCACTAAATCAAATACAGACAACAAGACACTGATTAAACAAAATGACTGCCTTTCAGAAACATTAAAGCAAACTCCCTGTTTAGATGGACTGTTTGATAAAGGTTTTCTTGAGACATTTGATAAAGATCGAATGACAGACACAGAGAAAAAAGAGGGAGAAGTACTGATGGACATGGAAACAGAGAGCAAGCAACTGTTCGGAGATGAAAGAGATCTGATGGATAAGAAAGAGGACCTGTTGTGTACTAAAATGCTGCTCCAGCCAGAACGACACACGTTGGAGGTTAATCCTGAAATGTCCCAGGCACAAAGCAGCGAGAGCACCCCTTGTTTGCTCGACATGACCGAGCACACCTCAAATCACTCTTCCATCCCTGCCGTCATAGTAACTGACCACGGTTTGGAAAACCAGCCTCAAACTTCTGAAGGCTCCTGCTCAGACCAGGGGCGAAGCTGCTCGCCTAGCCCCAGTTCTAGCCCCGTGCCAAACTCCGCTCGTTCTCTCAGGAAGCTGTCATCGTCCTCTGCCTCCTCAGCCGGTTTCTCCTCTTCGTGGGAGGAGTCGGAGGAGGATATTTCCAGTGATACGGAGAAAGGAGAACAGCTTCTCAACCCTGCATTCCTCAGTTCTCAGCAGAAAGCAGTAAGTGGATTCAAAATCTGAGATTTGAGCTTGTTTGTCACTGTATCTACAACCTGCTGGCTATTCAGTGGACCCGATTTAATTGGAAACTTCTAATAAGATTGTCGCATGAAATGCACACAGGAAATGTCAGGGATGGGTTCTTCTTGAAAGCTAGGGAACAGATAATAATGTTCTTCCTCTCAAAGAACCAACATACTTACAGCCATATCACAATTAATACAAGTGGCGCCATCATTTTAATGACTTTCCAACCATTCAGAGGCTCGCTGGTTTTGGTTATTTGAAGCATGCTTCAAAGAGCTTGAGTTTCCTAGCTAATGCATCATAATGGAACAAACATCTTGAGCGCTAAAATTGAAGTGTGATCTGTGAACTGAAGGTCTGACCACAGAGATTGTCCATTCATGTAGCGCTGCATACAGAAGCTGTATGCACAAAAGGAAACCAAAAGACTTGCCTGGCATGTTGTAAGATGGTGTTGTAAGTTTATGGAAGTTGTGTTGTTGACCTCACAGTGGAGTATGATCTTAACTAGCTCATAACCACAGCATTCTTTCATGTCAGGGTCTCATAACCATTGGATGAGCTAAGCTGGAAAGTCTGCACTTTTCTCAACAACTATATATAGCTGTATCAGTAAGTGACGATGACAAGAAATGCAAAACTTACTGATGAGGAGGAGAGGATACTGTAGGATGTAGGATTATGAACTGTTGACTGACAAACAGCAGCTGGTGGTGTAGCTGTAGCATGCCAGACTTTGTTGAGAAAATGTTGGAAAAATGTAGTATCCCCCGCCCTCAGTTTCTTACTTTTGTTGAGAGTAAATGGTTTGCAATGGCGCTAACTCTGCACACCTTTCTTTTAACAGATTGTCTTTGAACTTTTGAGCTTTTGAAATTAAGTTGCTGTTAAGCGTCATGTGTGGTCAGCTTCACTCCCATCAGACTTACAGATGTTTGGGGTTGGTGCCGCTTTGGCTTTAGGCTAATTAAAACTTGTTCAGCAACAATTATTGTGGTCGAGTCGACAATTTCTGATTAGCTCCGTTGTTGCTTTCTGCTTGCCCCCTCACACACACATGAAACACACACACTGTAATAGACGAGAAACTATGAAAGAAACTGGCACAGTAATTAAGGATTGCAGAATGAGAACAAAGACTCGTAGTTTGCCGACAAGTTCAAACTAATTAGGTAAATAACTATAAAAAAATAAATAACTATTTTGTCCCTTTTTGGCTTCTTGCAGGGGGGCAGAGATTTTTTTAAAATCAGGTTAAGCAGTAAATTTTATGTTGTGTGAATAATATGAACATTTCATAAAAAAAAATTGAAAATAATGGAAAAGCTAAAGTTTTTGTAACATTTTTGATAAATGACTGTCACTAATAAAATAATAAGACTGTATCAACAAAGATAATCTCAAAATATTTTTAAGCCATGCCAGGAGTAGCACTGTGGTAATGCTGGGTGCATCTATTGGTCTGCTTTTTTTTGTTGTTTTTGTTGTTTTGTTTTGTTTTTTTGTTGTTGTTTTTTTTTTTCAGATCAAGCATCAAGCTGGTTGTTGTGAAATTTTTCCAGATTTGAGACTTTAGTAAAATAAATACAGTCCTTTGTATGATAGGAAACACTGTAAGCATACTACTTTTTTAATATTAGCATGTGAGCATCTGCTCCACCGTGTAGTTTCCTTTTCCTTCTTTTTTAATGGAAGTCCAACAGGTTACGAAACACTAAACCTGCTGATGTGATGTTATAACTTATCTTTTCCTGAAGGAGTTTGTCTCTTCGAGACTCTCTAATACCAACTGTCCTGAAAAATGATGCTTATCAGTGTGCTTTTTCCCCAAATCTTTATACAAGCCTGTAGTAAACAATCACTGCGTACAGCGATCATCATCGGCTCCCACCGAATGATGCAATCACTACATTCACAATACAGTAACAGAAAAAATGGCACATTGGATCAGCGTTAGTCATCAAAAGAAGAAAACATCATCATTGCTGACTGTGCATTTGGCTTCACACAAAGGCAACTTTATAACTCGGGTGTTGCAGTGCAATTAAAATATGCCTGTATGAAAGCAAAGGGGCCCGTGAGTGCGACCTTAAACCAGAAGCCTCTCATTGTATGGCTCATTTTGTGCACCTCAATGTGCCTGTGCATGTTGCTCTGTGCTTCTGTATCAATTGGCCTGTGCTCGCTGCCTGAGTAATTTTTTGACAAAGCTACCTCTGTGCCCCAACCTGTGTCTGTGTGTGTGTGGTGGTGGGGGGGGGGGGGGATCAAAATGAGGGAAAGCTGGAGAAGTTGCTAGTCACACACACTTAGGCTTTTCCTGCACTTGGATGTAGTTCTGAGAGGAGGCTGAGGCCTGATTGGGTATGTAGTGTGAGTGTAGGTGGGTGGGCGGATGTGTTTTTATTTGTAGCCAGCAAAGGTTCACAAGGCCATCTCACTTCTGCTTTGAAACACGACTTAACGAAGGATTGTATAACTGCTTTTAATATTTCTTACACAGTGTGCCAGTCCCAGAGCTGGCTCTTGTTTAGCACTTAATAAGTGCTAAAAATCGGTTTCTGGCTTTCAGAAAGAAGTGCTTATATTAAAAACAGAAACAGCAACAGAAAAACTACTGAAATATTCAGTGTATAGCCATATTACCGCATGAAATCGATGAGATGGTAGATTGACCAAAGATTTTTCACTTGCAAATACGTTCTTTTTTCTTGCATATTTAACGAATGACCCCACCCGAAACCAATATCCTAGCTCTCACCAGCCGACTCGCATTACAAACGATTTGTTTAAGTGATCTTGGCTTATGGATTTGAATATTGTTTGTATTGCTCTTTGCATATTTCCGGTCATGTTTTTTGGTTTTATCCAGGCAGAGAAAGAGACAGAAGCTCTTCATGGCGCAGATATGTCAAACGTGTGGGTTATTCATGTTTTTGTCACAGTTCCTGATCCGTACAGTTTTAAGGAAACCTGGTGAGTGTGTGCAAGAGGCAAACGTGCAGAAACACATAAAGCATGCTCGCTTGTGTGGGAGGTATGTAGGAGAGAGGAGAGGGAGAGAGAGAAGAGGAGTGATACTGTGAGAATAAGAAAAAACGAAAAACAAAGTGAGCTCGACAGTAAAACTGGCAGAGAGACAGAGCAGAAAAAAAGGGCACGACAGGAAAAGTTGTACAAAGTGTACTGCATATTAGCCATGTTGCTTTCAGCTGGCTTTACAGGGAAAATAGTTTTTAGCCTTCTTCTAATGGCAGCTTGGCGCAGGGATACACATTGTGTGGCATTTTCCAAAGGAAACGACACTGCACGGATATTGTTTGGGGATATTATTAATAAAGAATTTGAAACCCTAATAGGAAATTCATAGATTCAGAGTTAAATGTAGCACCAGCACTGCTAGATCTACAAAAATAGATTTTTTTAAATGATAAAATTTCATGCGTGCTTTTTAAAAATGAAAGTTTGTGTGTGACACAAATGTGCTCCCCTTGAATAGATTAACCCCAGATAAAGTTTATGCTCTGTATTCAAATGTAGCTGTATTTGTTTTCTTCACCACTGATTTCACCTTTGTTTTCATTAATACGTGCTTCTGCTGTTAGCTTTTGGATTATATGAAGTCAGTTCACGCTTAACTGGTAGGGGTTGGAACCTGAACAGAGCCATATATAGACACTGTTTGGCTGATCTTTTCGCTGGTGGGCATCTCTCCAAGGTGAGAAGACACACACTGCAGGCGCTGCCAGCGTTGCCATAGCTTTACTTAACTTCTCACAAAAGGACACCTGCCATAGATTAGCATCAGCACCTTTTTTCTTTCTGTAAGATTTCAGTTGAGCTCTGTGGAATAAAAAATTAAGCCAGCAGTGACTTACTTCGGGTAGCAGTCAGTCATTTGCTTCTCTTTAAAAATCCACACTAGAGTAGTTTAAACCTAAACAGATCTTGATAGACTTGCATGTAAGTGAAAACTAACTAGTTTGGTTAAATAGCGTTAAACTGAAATTGTGTGCATCAATAAGAATCATGGCATCGATTTAGACACCGCTTGATATTACAACAGCTACAGAAAAGTAAAACCCTGCTATTTTGGTCAGGGTAAAAGTTAAATATTTACATTGTTTATTAATCATTAAACATTTTGAATGTTCCTGCTTCTAAAAGATTTTCGGCCATCTTTGATATCACAACAAAATTAAAAACAAAATACTGTTTGGCTGTTTGGAGTGTAATTTCACTCTTTTGTTTTTCTTTTCTTAAATGGAAAGCAGCTTCATTGTTAGTGGCAGGCCTAAAAACTTTTACCAGTCCACAGCTTTAAATTGCCGGTTATTCTGAGAGTAAGATGGCAGATAAACTATGCAGCATGTTGCCGTGTTTACTGTTACTGTGAAGTTTTAAAGTTTGGGCGTCTTTTGTTTTTCACAGCTGTATTTAAATTTGCAAAATTACCTTTGACACACACAAATGTTTTCATTTTTTCCCCCCATTTTTTAATAAAATAGGAGCTTCAGTTTTGTTAAAGCTGTAGAGAACACTCCAGCCTCAGCTTCTGTAAAGCCTGATGTAAGACACTAACGTTAAGTGGAGCAGAAGCTACAGCGGAACGGAAGTGGGGCAGGACTTATGAAAGTCACACTTTAAATGATGCAGACAGTGTGTTGTCACTCATGGTGCGTTTTTACTTTCTGTAAAGCTCTGACTGCATCATATTTTTTTACCACAGTCCTCATTTGCTGAAAAGGTGTAGCAATTAAACAGATCAATCATGCAAACAAACATGTCTTTTTGAATGAAGACTACGCCCATGCTGCTGTATCTGTAAACTGTTAAACACACACACAGATACAGCTACACACACACATGTACATGCACTGATGCTATAATCGACACACCCTCTGTACACACTACACACTGCAAATTCTTCTGGCTGATACAAGCTGTACATACTTTTCATGCAACACTGTGCACTCTTTTTTTTCTTCTTCACAAGCCTACCTTAAACTAACTTTAACTTGATGCTTTAAAGTGCTGTCACACTCTGACCCAAACATTAATTTTTCCCATGCCAGGTTAATCCAACCTTGAATCTAAACTCACTCCCAATACCAAAAAACAAAACCCCTAAACTTTTGTTTTTATGTGTTGGACTGCACTGAAAGAAAATACATTTCTGTGTCCACAACTGTAACTCAATTTGATTGGCACGCACACATACTGAGCCACACACACACACACACACACACACACACACACACACACACACACACACAGTGTTTGTACTGCAGTGGAAAATCTTCACAACCACGGCGGCAAGTTTCCTAGCAACCCTGTGACGTCAAACCGAGTTTCCCTCTCACAGCTGTACAGTGTGTGTGTGTGTTTGGCAGAGACTGTAAGTTTGGTGTGTGCTGCAGAATGCCTGCCTGGTTAAGTCTGAGAGGGGAAACACCGGTCAATTCTTTATTTGGAGCTTTTTGTGAGAGTGAAAGAGCATGCATGTGCAGACTTGATTTGCTCCAGGCAGTGGAGGAGAGGTCAGACTCCTCTTACCGATGCTGACATTTGGGCTCAGAGCGTTATCGTCAGCTTTGGATACCAGCACACTGGGGAACCCCTGCTGGTTGTGACACATGATTAGAAAAGGGATGTAGAGCACACCTCATAAAGGAGTACTTGTAGATTTGATACTTGCATACAAACCATGTTTTCATAAGCAAACTGAGAACCCCCCCCCCTCCCAAAAAAAAAGAAAAAAAAACATTTTGAGGTGTTTCACAGTGAAGCCTAGATCTAGAGTCAGATATGCTTTTTAATGTTCCATACTGACCTCAATTTGGAAATAAGTCTCCTTATCTGTCTGCAGCATTCAGTTACAACACAGCTGAACAGCATCAAGCCTTTCTTTTTCTTTTAGGTGTCCCTTTTTCCTCGCCTTTGTCTCACTGTCAGTTTTGCAAAGCTGTTGTTCCACTGGCCAGCCTCGGTTGCTAAGATATTTATCATGCTCTCTCCAAGCATGTTGTTTTGCCTGCATCACACTCTGAACAGTTTAATTTTGTGAGTGTGATTGTGGTGTTTGTGTGTGTCTGTGTGTGCCTCTAAAGTTTGCAGACTCAGACAGCTAGAGTGTTTGTATCTGCAGGGGACCTTGTGGTGAGCGATATCAGGCTTGTTATTTCCTCAGTGCCTCTCCGTTGAAAACATCAGCATGCATCAGTGTTTCCCCTGCTTCTTCACATTACACATTTGTAACCCAGAGTCACCCTTTGCCCCCAAGGCTTTTTTTAAAATCACTCTCCACCCTTCTTTCTGTACTCCCTGCATGCAAATGAGTGATATCTGGTTGCCTTATATAACCTTGGGCCTCCTGATCGAGGCAAAAATATCAAATTTCCACGTCATCTATGCGTATGGTTTGCAACAACAATTGTTTTAATACTGCGTGTAATAATTTTCCAGCTGTAGAATCTATAGGAGTCACTCGCCTAATGCGAATTTTGCACAAGAGCATATCTGCACGCATGTGCTGAGGAACGTGATGCACATTTTGTAGGCATGATAATCAAGAGGCCAATAAAACGTCCATGCGTTTACAGAGGGCAAGGCCATTTTTTTCTGTCGCTTTTTGTTTGTAGTCAGCGGCGGATGTGGAAAATACTGTCGCTGAGGCAAGCGGCAACCCCCCCACTTCCTGTCTGCAAGAAGTTCCTTCGCTTACCATTTCCCCTATCTCTCTCTCTCTCTCCCTCTCTCTCTCTTTCTGTCTCTCTCAATGGAAACTTCACTAGTTCTCCCTCTCTCCCCTTGTCATCCAGCTGGTCTGGGGACAGGAGATAGGAGAGAGAGTGAGAAGAAGATGAGCGTGTTGACTCTCAGGGAGGTTTTTGAGCAGAGAGGGTAGCATTTGGCAAGCAGCACACATCTTCATTTTCCTTATTTTTTTTTTAAATGCAAACTTAAACAAATTAAGTGCAAGTACTTTTTCAAACAGCCAGAGGCAAGCATGGGAACACTTGGAAACTCGTAGCAAACCCATAGGTTGTGTTTATTAACACGGGTGTAACAATGTGCACAGTTTGTTTTGGTTTATTGCATCTCATGCTTTGGTGTAATACATAGGCCAAATTTAGCATCTATAGCTAAATTCATTATTTAACACAACAAACTGCTTATAAAACATGAGTGGAGATTTTGATGGAAAGTGTTGGGAGATGTTTTCTTTGTACCAGTAATCTTTAATCATTTTAAGAACTCACTTAAGCTGTTATGATGACTCAAGAGATCAGCTCAAGTTTCCCCTTACAGCTCCTGCTTTTATTTAAATTTGTGTAGGAACTTTGCCTTTAAGTTCGTGTATGTCCACAGGATCCATTATTTCCAGCCTTCCCATTGCCAGTTAATTTGCGGAGCCATCCGTGCAACGCATTCTGGTTAAGCGCCAAAGCGTTCAGTCACTGCAGTCCCCATTCCCACAAAGTTAAGATCTCTGGAAATTGCCGAGCAACATTTGAACTGGCTGATGTTCATTTAAAGTAGAGAGAAATTCAGCAACTTTAAAACTTATTTTGCTGAAGTATTTTCATAAAATAGGAGAGCAGACAGCTCATGCAAGGCATTCATCCAATCAGGTTGAAGAAGACAGAGAGTACTTGATAATCATCTTGCCCAACATGCATCCAGTTTCTTAGTAATGGGTGATCCTCTCCACGAAAACACACTCCTGTGAATGCTTATCTTTAGACAGCGAATTCTGACCTGAAATGTAGGAAGGGAGAGCAAAGGGGAGCAACATGTAGTAACATGTTGCACGGGGATGGTCATCAACACATTTACTGACTGCAGTCATGGTGCTAGAACTTTCAAGACAGCTCAGGATGGAGGTTGGTGGGTTGATGTTTGGCTGTTCCAATCTGCATGCTAAAGTGTCGCTGGGCCGAGTTTCTCCACTTTGCATTCATCGACGTGTGAATGTTAGATAGAAAGCACTTAGACGTAGATAAAAGCATGACTGCAAATGAGACATGTTGTATAAGTGCTTCGATTGTTTGAGTAGAAAAGAGCTATATAAGCGCCAGTGCATACTTAAGTAAAGCCATTTTATTAAACAATAGTGATAATTAAACATTATGTCAAACGCGGGTTGCAGTTAGTTAAAAATACTAACTTTGAGAATCGTGCCTTTCCTAGAGGATTTATGCATTTCTTCCAGTACATATCTGGAGACTGGCAATTTGCATATAAGCATGAAACAATGTGCGGAAAACCACACACATACAAAACAGAACAAAAAACCAGAGACACCGACACTACCAGATGAATGCTTCATGTATTAATAGATCACATACAGTCATCAGAGGAGTTTCAAAGCCTGTCGAAAGTGGTCGTCATAGTGTTTAAACAATGAAGCTCTAAAGTAGGTAGGACAGTTTGCAGACTATTTGCTATAAAGGGACGACAGTGTAAATGTGGTGTAGCAATTAGGAAGATACAAATTAATCAACTGTGTAAGTCAGGGATGTCAAACTCACTTTACACTCATTTACAGGCTCACTTTCGTCTTAAGTGGGCCAGACTAGTGAAACTTCCCTTCCTATCAGAAGTTTAACTGCACATTTAATTACATTTAATGTACTTTAACTTACTCGTTAATAAATTAAACTGCATAGTTTTACAACATGATAATTGATTCTTTGGGATAAAAGTGTAAACTTACAGAAAAGGTTCAGGTAGCTCGTTGCTCAGACTGTCCTGTAATTATAAAGCAGAAAGTTCTAGTTCATTCACAAAAATCGTTCTGTTTTTGTTTATTTATTTATTTTACAGTGGACACATTTTAAAAAGCAGACATTTCTGTAGTAGATAGTGGATAACAGGAACTTTTTTGCCATTTAATTGTTAATGTATTACTTTGGTGTGATATAAATGGCCTTGGAGGTCTTTATTAGCAGGAAAGCTGTAAAATTCATGAAAATACAGTTGACAGTCTATACCATTCTGGCTCCTGTGCCTTATGTTTGACACCCCTGGTGTAAATGATCAGCCCTGAAAAAAAAAAACAATAAAGAAAAAGCCAAACATTTTGGAGGTTAATCTGTATCTGTTATGTTTTTATTGGTTGTAATTTTTTTTATTGTTTTACTGTCAGTGAGACAGTTTCACTATTTCAGGAAACAGTTAACTTATTAATTAAAAATATAATAGTTTTGTAAAGTAACTCTTTCTAAATAGCTTATAAAAAGTGATATTCATCTGTCAGCTGGTAAGTTATTGTTTCAGAAGATAATCACAGACAGAGAATGTCCAGATTTATTTACATGCTCGTGTTTTCTTTTTACTAGCCATGTAAAATTCAAATGTGACACTCTGCTGCACCCAATAGTGCTGAGTTACAGGATGAAGGTGCACTGCAGTAGCTTCAGCGGCTCGGCGCAGAGTGTGTGGGAGCTGCTGTTTAGGATGCTTCCTTTAGTTTATTTTAGCCCTTGTTGCAGCTTCTGTCACAATCTTTCTTTGTGTCATCCTCAAGACAAGCGTAGAGGTTTACGCAATGACGCGTTCAGACACATGTAACAACTAAAAGCAGATAAACACCAACGCGCAGGTTTATTTTGAATTTCCACGAAACCTCTCCGCATTTCCAGGACTTTGCCCTCGGACTCTCTTCCAATCACGCACACTCCTTTGCAACCTTTGTGGGTATTTGCATGTCCAGATTATGTTTGTCCTCTGTTTTGCTAAACAAATGATCTACAAGTGTTTATCCCCACACACACACACACACTCAGACATATATGTGTACATCTTGTGGGGGCACGAGTAGAACGAGGAGTATGCAAGCCTGAGGTGCTCGGTTTTTCGGCACAGAGAGCTCAAGTTTGGGCGTGTTGTGGGAGAGCCGGACGGATAATCGTTCTCGAGGGTTTTTCCAGCTGAGTGGCACATGATTGGTCATGATGTGGTCTACATGGCTGTATTCGGTATGGAGTGTTATTTTGTCAGTTGGAGCCATCTGTATTATTGCCATCATCCACCGCCGCCACAAACGGCAGCAGGTACTCTCACCTATGCAGCCTCTTTTTGAGTAAAGGCTTTCTGCAGAATGCTCTCATAGCTGGACCTAGTTCATGTTTTGTGATGCTTGACAGCTCTACTCCACTTTTAAACTTTATTGTGCAATAATATACCTGCACTATCACTGTGATAGCTGCAGGCTGAAGTTTGTTTTTAGTCTTACAGACCTCCCTCTCCTCTTCTGATGAAATTCAAATGTCTGTAGCTCGTAAATCTGCACACGGTGACCATATCTGTTATTACTCACACTTGAGTTGCTCCAGACTTTCTCCTTCTTGCTCGCTCTCTCTTGCCCTCTACAGCTCGCACACACAAAGCTGTCAGTGGGCAACGTGGTAGAAAGATGTCACGGAGAAAAATGCAGATCTTTGCTACTTATGAGCTGGAGCCCGACACCGCAGCTCACTCGCTAACTGGCTAAAAGTGTGGGAAAAAAAGGAGATGGGGACTATCATTCTGTTTGGCGTTTGCTGGTGGTCTGCAAAGTGCAGGCCACCAAGTTTGTTCCTGATTATTAATGTTCTTTTACCCATTTTTCTGAAGTTGACAGTCTAGTCATACTTACATATCCTGACACATGCAGAGTTCTGTTCGATGTCACCTTTAGTCTGCTTTGAATCATACTGAGGCTTTTCCATTTTTCTTTAAATTGCACAACACACTGAAATGGCTAAACCTCGCTACTAAACCTTCTGCTGCATAAAGTCTCATCGTGCTGATGATGACTCAAGCCTTGCTGCTCTCTTCAGAGTCATTTCGGCTGACCTGCACACATGTGAATGTGTGAAAGTTGTACTTTTAGTGGGAGTGAGGTTATTTCTTTTTCTTGATCCTCCACTGGTGCAGAGCAAAAACCCCTCATGTGACTCGTCGCTGCCTCGGACAGTAAGGCCAGGAGGGAGGGAGAAAGTGTGTGCGCCTGAAGTTGTGTGTGTCCGTGCATCTAACCATAGATAGTCATGCTATCAGCTGATGAATTTTCATCGGGTCGAGATTATGTGACATGGGGTTATATATCTCCTTCTATGGTCTTCTTCTCTCTTATCTTATCCTTCTCCTTACTTCTCCTGCCTTTCTCTTCTTCTCCTCTCCAGTTATTTGTTGACACAAGATTATTTCCTCCCTTCACAGACCAGTTTGAGCTCTCTTGTGTGAGAGAGGACACATCTTTACCAGTGGAACGTTTTCAGTTTTTTTGTGTTATTTCTTAAAACTAAGCATCTTATCATAGAAGGTTATTTATCTGAGAATAGGCTGTTTGTACTGCGTTTGAAGAGATGCCATAAAAACCTTTGGCTTTTTTTTGCCGCGTCTCTCTGTTACTCTCTCGGTGTGGTACAGCCAAGCGTTGTTCAAACCCACAGAACAAGACGTGGAATTTTTCCATCTGATGTAATGCTGCAAGCATAAAAGATTGTACTCAGCCAGAGTTCGTAATTTCAGTGAGGTGCAACAGGCTGCAAGTTTAGCACATCTACTTGAGTGTAAGAGGACAAGAAATGAAGAGTAGTTTAGTCAAATCTATGCTCAAATGGATTTGAGAGGTTTGGTTAAGAGTGCCGTTTAAAGTGACAATAACCTGTGGTTTATTTACTCGTAAAGTATTTCTTGTAATTTCCCTTGTTTGGCCTTAATACCACTCTTTGACATGTTTCTACATGGCTACTTCTTCTACTGAAATATGGATGTTGCTGTTGAAAGGAAGACATTTTTTTATCACAAAGATTAAGAGCTAGAGAAAGGGAACGATGGACATGAATCAGATCAGAGAAAACATATTTATGTTGAGAAAGCTGTGTGTGTTTGTGTGTGTGTGTGTGTGTGTGTGTGTGTGTGTGTGTGTGTGTGTGTGTGTGTGTGTGTGTGTGTGTGTGTGTCAGAGACAGAAGGCCTCATTTTGTGAATGAGTGTCCGTGTGTGTGTGTGTGTTTCTATGTGTGGCAGGAGTCCCGCAGTTCAATGTGTCCTTGCCAAGGACAGGGAGAGCCTTTGGAGAAACACTGTGTGTTTGTGTGTGTGTGTGTGTGTGTCTGTGTGTGTGTGTTACTAGGGGAAACCCCGGGCCAATCCTCCAGAGTTTAGATAAAATGTTCTAAAACACTGCAGTAAAAAAAATATAACAGCGAGTGTGGGAGAACCATGCAGCTCCCCCAGGGTCAGGGATACCCGCCTGTGTGTGTGCGTGTGTGTGTGTGCGTGTGGTATGTGTGCACATATGTGTGATTTAAAGTCTTGTTTTTCTCACGGTCATTAAACACTGGATCACCCGAAAGGTTTAGAGGAGAACCTGCAGTACAGTCCCTCTGAGACTGAAGTAGACTGAAGTTGATGTTTTACAAAAGTTGCATAAGCAGAAGAGCAAATATTAATATTGCACTCACTCATTTTACAAACAGTGGAGTTCGGTTTAAACGGGTTGAGGTCGGAGAGCCTTGAGCTAGTGATCATGAATAGCTTAACTAAAATAAAGAACTTAGGCAGGCAGCTTTATGGTACACAAGTCATTTGTGGCAGAGCTTATGGCTGAATTCCTCCTGAACGTGACAGCAACACATCCAAGTAAGTAATAGTCAACAATGTACATCTTTGTGTTTGCAGCACAAGTCTTGGAAAAAGATTAAAAACATGGTCCACTGGTCGCCGTTTGTCATGTCCTTCAAGAAGAAATATCCATGGATTCAACTGGCAGGGCATGCAGGTAGGACACACACACACACAAGCCTGTTCAGCTATCTTAGTGAGGACCTTCATTGACATAATGGTTTCCCTAGCCCCTTACCCTAACCATTAAAAATGAATGCCTAACCCTGACCCTGACCCTAACCATAACCTAATTGTAACCCTGACACTAAAACCACATTTTGAGCCTCAAAAAGGCCTTCAAACTTGTGACTGTTGGTTCTTACAAGTATAGTAGAATGCAGATTTCGGTCCTCACAAAGATAGCTAGACAGGAACACACACACACACACAGGTTTCTCTGAATAAATACAGAGCTAAAACAGCAAACTCATCGGGGGCTTGTATGACATCAGCACTTCTAGAATACAACTTTCATCAGGCATACTATTTGTTTCTATTCGGAAACTGCAGTATAGCAAGTGAATCAGATTACTGTAGAGATTTTTTTTTTAATAAAATTTGGCTTCATATAGTTTTAATTTTGGGGATTCTCTTTCACACGCTGTCATACGTACTTGTTGGTGGTCAGCTGGCCAGGGGATTTTTGGCTCGGTGGTGGGCTCAGACGCAGTTTTTCTTAGAAAATATGTAGACAGGCAGGTCTGTCTTTGTTGGAGCCGGCTCTTTGTGGTCAGGGCCCTCAGGGGAGTCTGTGGGAATACTTGTGGGAATAGAGATCGTGCACAACGTGTCATTCCTAAAACTAGGCTAGTGGAGGGGAAAACGTGGGCACGCAGTAAACATCTGAAGGCTAAAATGGTAACAAAATACATGTAGCTGGCTATATTTGTGCTGATTAAGTTATAAAAATATGCCAGCCTAAAACTGACATTTGGCAAAATCATTACCACAACAGTAGGAAGCAGCATTCTCATTCTCAGGCTTTCCCATCTCAGTTTTTTTCTCATTAAAGGTTAAAGATTTTGATTTGGTAATTTATAAAACTTTGGTCTGGGTTTCCTATTGCTCCTGCATCCCTGTACACTGCAGCTTTTAGGGATTGTTCCTTTTTTTTTTTTTTTTCTTTGCTATTTGACAGAAGAGGCAACTTCACAAAGCCAATAATTGTTTTCTCCTCCAGGGTGAGTGGGACTTAATTGCACTCTGTCTCTACTGGAAACATCTGTAAACATCTTTTTGAACTGTCTTGCACATTCACTTGTAAAAAGAGTCACAGCTTCTACTCTCACTTACTCCTGATGACCTACAGCAAGTTACTCAGGACTCTTTCTGCACATTTACAATGAATTTCTGTCTTTTCACAGGGAGTTTCAAGGCGGGAGCAAATGGACGCATATTAAAAGTAAGCAACCATTTAGCTGCCCCTTAAGCAGCTCTGTGTCACTGCGCAAAAATCTGCTTAAAATCCACTCTGACTTTAAAAGTCTTCATACTGAATGATCTGCAGCGCAGAGCATAAAACGCTGATTCCTTAATGGTATCTTTTAGAAACACTGTGAATGTGAGCAGCGCTGCTTGTCCCTCCTGATGAAGGACGTGCTTCGCCCCTACGTCCCTGGTTACCATGGAGACGTAGAGAAAGACGGCCAGAAATACAACCAGATGGAGGATCTGCTGGCTGAGTTTGACTACCCATGTGTGATGGACTGTAAGATGGGAGTAAGGTGAGAGAACACATTAATGCATGGTGACACAGTCATCCTTACACAACACGGCGGCTGAGAGGATAAAGCGATTAATTATATTTCACGTACATAAGTAACTGTGATGACTTTAACGCTGTGGCCTGTTTGTGAGGGTTATTTGAACCTTACATATATATCCATCCATATATATCTAAACTGTATCAGTTTAGAGATACAGTTATAAATGGTTAATGTTGTAGCAGGTTATTATAACCTTTATACTTACAAAATAACAACTGTATTAGGTTGTAACACCATCAGAAATATCTGTAATGCTCCCTTTTTGTACACAAAGTCTGATCAGTTGGTTTAATTTTACCATTTCTCTTCCTTTTTTATTTTTCAATAGGTTTGGCTAACCATGGTTGTTTTTTATATAAATGAGATCATTTCAATTAAAGAGCTCCTGTTTCTTCACAAAAAGGGCTAATGTGTCAATGATTCTTGCAGATGTCAAGTGTTTATAACCCTTGGAAAGTAAAATGACAGATAAGGCTGATGAAAAACAAGATATCAGCTGTAAATTTTGCTGCAAATATCTGTGAGGAAAACTCCTTCCAAACAGCTGTGTCATGTTATTTGGAAACAGACCATCATCCTCCTCTCTTTTTTGCCGCCTACCTCTCATCTCTCGCCTACCTATCTCCTCCTCTTCCTTTCACCACTCATCACCTGTGCTGTGTTTTTTTTTGTGCTTCAGGACCTACCTTGAGGAAGAGCTGACCAAGGCTCGCAAGAAACCCTCTCCAAGACCTGACATGTATCAGAAAATGATTGAAGTTGATCCTGCTGCACCTACAATTGAGGAAAATGACAAGAAGGCAGTGACCAAACCCAGATACATGCAGTGGAGAGAGACTATTAGCTCAACAGCAACCCTGGGATTTAGGATAGAGGGGGTCAAGGTAAGACTGTGTGTGGGTGTGCGTGGGTGTGCGTGTGAGACTGGGGGGGGTGGGCTTCCTTCCCTCTTTTCTTCCAGTTCTCTGTGTGTTTCTATTTTAGGATCTTGTGTGCGTCTATCTCCCAGGGTCATGATCTAACTTCCTGTTTGACCAGAAACTTCCTCTCAAGTATATGTTTGTGCATGAATGCCTTTGTTGCACATACGGCCTGTCTGTGACAGCTGTATAGGCCTTGGCATCTGGAAGTGACATTGTATGAGCTCAAACACACACACGCGCGCACACACAAACACACACACACACACTCACACAAATCTTTGTCTCCTTGAGGGATGTGGCTATATAAGGACATTCACAGCCTCCCGGTGGTCTGTTGCCATGACTCTAAGGGCTATCCCCCAGAAACAGAAATGTGTGTGTGTGTGTGTGTGTGTGTGTGTGTGTGTGTGTGTGTGTGTGTGTGTGTGTGTGTGTGTGTGTGTGTGTGTGTGCTAGAAGTACTGCATGTGACTGCGCTTCACAGCCTCTCTTTGCAAATGGGAATGTGTCCGTGTCAACTTGTCTCTATTAAATATGTGAAAATGGGATAATTAGGTATAGTGTGTGTGTGTGTGTGTGTGTGTGTGTGTGTGTGTGTGTGTGTGTGTGTGTGTGTGTGTTCTGTACTCAGACTTGAACAGTAAAGGGAAAAGAAGTTTTGTCTCTAAATAGTATCTTGTTGCCTGGCAGCAAGCGAAATAAGAAAAAGCTAATTTATTCCTAACTTAACAAACTGGTTGATCTTCTTCTACAGACTTTACTACTGCAAAAGCTGAACAAAAATGTTTGATGTGTGCATTTCTCCTTTGCGGCTCTCAGTTCATGTGCAGAATTCTTAAACTGGCAGTCAGAACTGCAGCTTGTATGTGACTACATAAAGGTAAAGGTTGTAATAGCTGACACAATTATTTAATCGGTCGACCAACAGAAAATTAGTGCGTGGCAGTTTTTTAGATGTCTTTTTTTTTTTAGCTTGCAACAAACCACATCGCCACCTTCCACTCCCCCCAACGCTGCTGCCCCCAGAAAAGACTATTTTTAAATAGAAGCTTGTGTTTTAGCCTGTGACTTTCAAAAACCCACAAATGGCAGTTAAAAAGCAACTTAAATGGAAAGAGCACAAATTATCTAAGTAGTTGGTTTACCCATCAGGTTTCATATGCAGTGACATAAAAGTACATACTGAAAGTGAAGCTTACCCTCAAGAAATATTCACACACAAAATGCTGACTTTAAGTAACTGGATTACATTTAATTTTCCATCGGTACAGTGTAAAATGTTATGTTTAATGTAATCAAATTAATTTTACTTAATTGGTATACATTGAATTTACACTTTGATTTTATAGATTTTTGTTACTTTTATTCAAAATTGTTGCTTCAGTTTCATGAGAGCAAACTGGATGACTGTTACAGGTCATTTGTCACATGTTCATGAGAGTGTGTGGATTTAGAAGAATTGTTAAATTAACTGAAACATTATTTGTTGCTGTATTGTTTGTCAAACAACTCCAGAAATTGCGCTAAGAGGGTTTTTCTCCAAAGACTCAAAGACCTTTTGCTACTTTAAGGTTAAGCCTCTATAAATATCCCACTGCTTCCTTTCCTCCGCAGATTGTTTGCTCTGCTTTTCTTGTCCATCCTTTCCTCCGTCCCCTCCTTTCATCCCTTTCTTTCATCTCCTGTGCGCCTTTCTTCCCTTCAGTACGTCTAGAAGTTCAGTATTGGATAGAAAAGTCAGCTTAAACAGTTTATCTTGTATTTTCCCCAAAAGTTTTTTGTCATATGCTATTAATGCTAATAAAACTAATGTCGAACTTTTTCATTAAGCCAGTTTTCATGCTAACCCTCTCCTCTGCAGAAGGAGGACGGGACGGTGAACAGAGATTTTAAGAAAACAAAGACGAGAGAACAAGTTACCGCGGCCTTCCACGACTTTGTAAAAGGAAACAAGGATATACTGGTGAGTGTGTTTGTCTGGTTTACTGAATGTGCATCAGTGGCCTTGAATACTGTTTAATTACCACATGGGTAATACTCACACACTCACGCATCACTGCAGAGGGCATAACATTGACTTACATTCATTTCCTGGAATCTTACCAAAACCATAACCACAATGTAAACCTAACCTTAAACCAAGCAGTAAAACACATAACCAGCCCGAGCATTTTTTAATTCAAGACTAGAGGTTACATAGAAATGTGCGCACAATACCCACAACAGCTTACTAAACAATTAAAAGCAGGTATTAGACTGTACATCGCTCCATATTCTGCACTTCTTCCCACTTTGTTTCGATATGTAACTGAATCAGAATAGCCGAAGCGATATTGAAGTGTATTTTGCTTTATTTTGTATTGCACTTTTTTTCGTTTCTGTCCTAAATGTACTTCTGTATATTGTTTACATCATTGAAATAAACTGAACACATACAAACACAGCTCAGATCTGCCAGATAAAAAATACTAACGGTTTGTTGGAACGTGCCATTAAAGCTTGTTTTTTTTTTTTCTTCTGTTTTTCAGAATATTTATCTGTCCCGGCTGCAGGAAGTAAGAGCCACTCTGGAGATGTCCCCATTCTTCAAAACTCATGAGGTAAGGGCACACTAGTTAGTTTATTTGTATACATTTTTTCATATACAAACATGTGAGTTCTGAGTGCATATACATTTATTTATGGTGTTTTCTATTGCCTGCACTATGTATTTGTTTATTCTGTAAGGAATTTTATGATCAAAAAGCAAGAAATTCTGAACAAAATGTACTAACATGTACTAACTAACATAATAAAGCTGTAAACAGGTTGGGTTTGTCACACTCAATTTGTGTAAATGTCCAAGTTCAGACATGTTCAGATGTCACGTAGCTCATACTTTCAGATTGGCTACTCCAGTCCTGTATTTGATTTTACGTTCAATCTTAGCTTGAATTATTAAGGAAACATGACTGCTCAATCTCTCACACACATACACACCCAAATTCAAATATAAATACTAGCTGACATGAAGGACACTGATGTCACAAAACAGGAAGTGAGATTTCTAAAAGATGTAAACAAACACGTAGGGTGTTAAGAAAAGAAGAAACTTGTTTGCATTTATTTATTTCCTGTATTCTCATCTCATTCATCTCTGTGCCTCTCTGTGTGTTTGCCAGGTCATCGGCAGTTCCTTGTTGTTCGTTCACGACCGTAACGGACGGGCCAAAGTCTGGATGATTGACTTTGGGAAAACCACACCTCTCCCCGAGGGGAAGGAACTGACCCACCGAGCTTCCTGGGTGGAGGGGAACAGAGAAGACGGCTACCTTTTTGGACTCGATAGTTTGCTGGATATCATTTCATCCATGGTGAACTCATAAAGCTTGGGAGATTTCCTTTAATCAAGACGGGACACACAACCACTTCAACTCATTCGTCAGTCCTCGGGGGAACACTTCTGGGGACCTCCTCAAGAACTCTTTCACAGAAACTTGTTCTCATGTTGGAAACACAATTATTAAAAAACCAAAACATGGCCGGATCCATACATAACCTTCAGAACGTCAACAGTTTAGTCTTCTATTTTGTTGTCCTCGCCTTCTTAAGAGGTCTTAATAGTGCATTTGACAGAAAAAGCACAAGTGGAACTCATGACATTAACAACGTCTCAGTTCCTCATAAACCAGAAAACACGGTATCATTAACGTTCTCTGTTACACCTGAGGTTTTCTGCTAAACGTTACTATGTAAAAGATCGAATTTTATATTTACAAAGGACCCTAAAACATTTTTTAACTAAATGAATTCTCAGTTTTTAAAGAATTATGGATCTATCTATCAATTAAATTTCTTTAGAGGTGATTTTCCATATCTCTGTGCTCTGAACGAATTCCCCTTAAAGGCCGGCATTAGTTACGTGCTATTTTCTCTTCCAGTACTTCCAGACTGGACAAGAGCACAGAGAAAATTCTTATGCCCTAAATCTTTCTGGCTTTGTTCCTTTAAATTGTGGTTATTGCTACAAGAATTTATATAAATATATGATAAAGAGGGTTATCCTTTTGTGTGAGGAATGTGAGGAATTTAAAAATGTCTGACATTGACGCCCCCTGGTGAAGGTTTTAATTTTTTTTCCCAGTTGTTTGAGAGATGCTGTAATAACATAACAACTGTAGTGGCTTTAAAAATGTCCACATTTCACCTTTAAAGCCTTGATTTGGCTGTAGTTTAAGATAAATTGCTTTTCGTCTTAACACAGTTAAGGTCACTTTCACAGGATTTTCTTTTTACACGTTTGACCACAACTTCATCACATTGCCATTCCTTTGAAAATATTCCCTTCATTACACTTTCAAGTAGTAGGAATTACATAGTTAAGAGTGTTTTTACTCATCAGATCACAGTTTTAAGATGTGTGGAAAGAATAAAAGTAGTACTTTTAGCTGGTTCACTCTTCAGAATAACCCGTTACACACGAAGCCTTAGAGAGGATTTAGATCATGTAGGCTGCTCGCATAAGTTTCAGTGGCAGCCTTGCCAGTTATTGCCGGATTATCCACAATAATCCGGCAATAACAGGCAATCGGGTGGAGCTAAACAATTCATCTCACAGCAGAAAGTAATGCAACAGAGGATATTGTTTCATATGTAACATAACATTAGTTCATTTGACTTCAGTGGCCAAACACTTATCAGCCTTCTCACTCTGTACAGTAAGATTTATTTTGTTTGATGTAGTTTTAACTTTTTTCCATTTTTTTTTAATTGTAACATTATTTTAGTTGACTCCTGTTGAACACTTAACAGCCATGAACAATCTTATTTAAGCTATATAGTGCCTTAATATTACAAATCCAAGTCAGACGAGTGAAAATCTGTTCTTTTTAAGCGTTGTTTTGCTCTTAGTCTTAAATGTGGGCTTCTGTGCTTTCGCCTCTCACGGGTGCATGTTTATTATCCCTTTGAAAGGTTTGTTCTTAAGTTGTAGCTTGTTCTGTTTCTATTTAAATCTTTGTTTTAAATCACTGGATACCATGACATTTTGAAATTTATGACTGTTTTTGGGTTTTGTCCTCAAGCTTGTGTTGCATTATGAGTCAATCAAATCAAACTGTAGGGCAGACTGCTGACATTGTTGACAACCTATATTTAAACTTGAAAAGGGTTTATAGTATCTGACTAAGTGAACCATGTCCTCCTGAGGGGGAATACCGTCATACCAGATGAGGACGAAAGAGAAAAAATGTCTTATAATGTAACACATTCATGATGAAAAGTAATACTTAATCAGTTTGTGGGTTTTTACTGTACCGTGAATTTAAAATGCCATGGTTTTCAGTTAAGGTTTGCAGTGAAAGTAGATGAGGAAAGAGACTACAATCCTAATGCAGTGCCTTCTTAAAGAAATAGTTGGGCATGTGGGGAAATGTTGTTATGTAGTTGAGGAGGAGATGGACACCACTCTCTGTTTGTGTGCTAAATGTGAAAATGTCTACCAGCAGTTGGCTAGTGTAGCTTAGCAAAAAAACTGGAAATAGGGGAAAATGTTCCTTGGTTAAACAATCAAGATTAAGATAAAACTTGTGTGTTTGTCAGTTTTAGATGTTGCCGTTTTTGCACAGGGATGAGACGAGCTGTTCTTTTTCCTTTTGCTAAGCTAAGCTAACTAGCTGCCAAAAAGGGCCAGCAACTATTCCTTTAAGACCATCTAAACTATTGCTTTTGCTCCCCTTTGTGCACCTACAGTCATTTGTAAGTAGGCATCCTATTGTTCTGGCTTTGCCGGCTTCTGTATTTATTTGGGTTGTTCTTTTGAAAAATGAATTTTTTGGTGAAAGAACAATGTGTCCATGTGTGATTTCTATTAATCTTTGTAAGCCTATCTATCTATCTATCTATCTATCTATCTATCATCTATATATATATATATCTGCGACTCATTGGGGTGAGGGTAGGGAGACAGGTCAAAAGACACTCTCTCTATCTGCCTATCTATGGCAAGTATGCTATGGGTTGGTATGTAAGCTGACAGCACAAGGATACAAGGATAGATTTTCCTGTGGCCCAGACCTGAGGAAGCCAACAGCAACCTCAAGCTGCTGGTTCTCTTTGACCACATTAATTGTTGTGTTTGCATGAGGGTAATTTGCCATTCAAATCACACCTGTCCACAACAGCAGCCACGTCTGGAGCTGGTGGGAAAGAAAGGCAATGATTCATGGGATCTTCTGAACAGAGAGAGGTTGATGTGGGGGTTTCCCCCCTTCCACTTTTATTAAGGTTAGGGGTGAAAAAGATAAGCCTCTGTGAGTCTTCTTTTTTCAATTCTTTTAAAACTTCTGGGACATAAAATTCTTTCCTTGCATTTGTTGTGTATCTGTCATAAAATCTGGCTTGAGTTTCACAGCAAGCTTATTTCCCATATTCCGCACTGGAATGCAAGATGGAAAATTTAATTTGTCTACATCCTGGTCTCATATATCATATGTTCACTATAGAGGACAAGTGAATTTATCGAGTCTAGGAAAGTGGTTACAATTTATAAAACCTTTACAGTCACACGAGCTGTGTAGCTCTGCGGTGCCCTCTGCTGTCCCAATATCGAAACTGCAGGGAAAACAATAACAAGAAACGTGCGTGTACATGTTTTTGTTTGGGTTTGTGTCGTTATTGCTGTTGTGAGTAAAGACTGCTTCGAAGTTATTTTCTTCTGCTAGACATTTCAATGTAATGGTCCAATCAGAACATTTTTAATTTAATTAAACATGGCCGCTCCACCGTTCTCTTACCAACAGTAGAGGGAAGCACAGGCCCATTTCACCATCGAGGGCTGTATTTTTGTTTATATAGCTGACACCTTTGTGGAATTAGTCTTTTATCCACACCGTTTACGATTTTATTGTGTCAATTATCGCCACCACGCCTTGTAAAAATTAAACTTGTTATCAGTAAACTCAGCTACAAATCAGGCGGTGGTCACATCTAATCGTATGCTGGAGTAAACACCCGGAAGAGAGCAAAGAGACGCGTGCTGGGATTTGTAGTTTCTGCGAGCTCCTCAAAAGATGTTGGCTCATCACGGGAAGTGGGCTGGTCTTTCATGCTATCGTTTAATGCCTGAAAAACACAGTGCTTATCTGACCAGCTGATCTCAGTGGCGGCAGTACGAAAATCTCAGGAAATCTGTCACGTTTCGGCGGCCCTGACGGAGGCTAAGCAATCGCCAAGCCGAGCTGCCCTCAGGAATGGGATAGGCAAATGTTCTCTTGAATTCACCCAGAAACACATCATAGCGGCAGAACGACAGGCTGTAGAGCTTGAAAGTAGACTGTAATTTTGCCTCTTCATCTGAGCGAGATTTGACCTGTGCCAAAAGGAGCTTAAGAGTCTGTTCGTGACTGCCTAAAATGGCACCCTTCTTTGAAATAACGATCCGTGCTGCATCTTTATTATTATTTTTTATTTAACCAGGAAGATCCCATTGAGATTAAAACCCTCTTTTTCAAGGGAGACCTGGCCAAGGTCATGCAGTTTCTGTGCACTCCAACATCTTCTGTTCCATGTGAGGGGATTTTCTTAAAGGCAGGAGAAATTATCTCCAAGAGAAGAAACAAACTCTGCCATCGCACGCTGGAACAAATTCTCTTCTTAAACAAAAAGGGTTACCTTAAATGCATCATGTTTTTAATTTGGAAGTTCATAAGCATTTTTCCTTTCCAGATCATAATAAATTCTACCCCCAGATCAAAAATATAAGAAAACCGGCCTAATATCATATTATTTATAAACCTACCTGTCCAGCTGTCCAGTGAGTGATTAATTGCATAAGTACACGGAGGAAGGACCTCACATAAGAAGCATCTAATGCATATAATGTGTTGCACATTATGATATGTATATTATATGTATTTTTCACTTATTGTATTTACCACCACCAAGACGTCACAAGTTAAGACCACACCATGGCGCATGTTTAAACAAGGAAAGTTTATTGAAAATTGTTTATTAAACAAAAACAAAACAAAACTATATGTTCAAAGCAACACAATGGTGACCCGATATCAAACAGAACTCCACTCTGTAGAGTAGGCAATCATAATGATTTATTTTGTAGATTCAAGCTGCTCTTCATATTTTTGGCCACCAGATGTCACCAGAGAAGACTGTGTTGAAAATCTTCGATTAATGAACCGTTTTTCAACACAAGCTTCTATGCTTCAGAAAGCTTCGTTTGGCCATCACTAGAAGCATGTAGGCAGGCAGGTGCGAGGAGCAAGCAAGCCGTGACTGTGAAAGTGTAAAGAGGTCTATTGTCACTCGCAAAGTTCAAACCTTCGTAGAAAAATAAGTCCAGTATTATAGAAAGAAACCAAAGATCAAACCCTGTTTTCAGGTCCAGAACATGGGAATAGAGCAGCTGCCAGAGAATTCAAAATTAATGAATCAACGGTACAGAAGCAGAGGAAGCAAGTAGAATGAGTTGAGTAAAGTTTGATTTATCTGACTGTTTTGTTTTGCTTAATGCACCTTATAATCCAGTGTGCCTTATGGTCCGAAAAATGCAGTAATTTCTACCTTCCTTTAGCATGTCCAGAAGTCCAATTTTATGTGCGATGGTTAGCATCTTCCTCTGCTTTTTGGGTGCTTGTTTTTGTTGTACAGTACTTCAGAGTCACACTGCTAGCGATAGAAGATTTATGTAAATTTGACAAGCTGAATGCATTCTGTACTGTACAGGAGACAGCACGGAGGAGATTGATTAACTTTTTTTTTTTTTTTTTTTAAAAAGCATGCAAAATTGCACAAAAAACCCAAAAATCTGCGAAACAGTGAGGCCGCGAAAGGTGAACCGCGTTATATTGAGGGACCACTGTATGTAGAAAGCAATAAATTGAAAGTCACTATGAGGAAAAATATTTGTGACATGCAGAAAAACACCAGTTATAAGGAACATACCTGATCTCAATTCACCAAGTTCCCCCTCCCCACATTTCCTCCCTCTCTGATCTAGTGGGCATCTCTCATGAGATTCATACTCCTCCCTAGTCGTCAAAGACTAAAATAAAAAGTCTGAGATGTTTTTGATTGTATTTCTTCTGTGACAACATGACATCATCTAACACTGATTCATATTTATGTCTGTATATTTTTACTGGTCACAAACTTTCTATGTACATTTATAATAAACCCTCTTGAGGCCTTCTAACTTTGATCCAGTGACTAGATATATGTCAGTAAAATTTCCCCCATGTTGTTTACAAATAAGTGAAATTCAAATGTCGAAGCAGATGTGTTACTCTACTGGTTTTGACACATGCACATGTATGCATTTATATTAAAATGCACTCCTGCCTGTTTCAAACCACAAGTTTCAGTTCAAGCTAGCGTAGGGTGCAGTTCTGCTGAAGTCAGCCTCGTGGTTTTTCTGGTTTTTGTTTTTTTTAAATTTATGTTTCTATACATAAAAATTAAACTAAATATATTCAGATTTTTCTTCTCAATATTTTATTTGTACCTATACATACTGAAAGTAACACAGTATCTGTCACATCTGGGGCAGCAGTTGTGTGGTAGAATAAATGAGGACCCAAGATGCAGACGGTGGTGGAGATGCGAGTGGGGGTTTATTTACAGTGAAAATAACAGAGGTGAGGGCAGAACTGAACATAAACCTAAACTGGGTGAAACTAACAAACAAACCTGGAACATAAGGTCAGCGGGAGAAACTCAGAGAAGGCAGATGAGGGCGGCTGGACAGAGAGACGCAGAGGACCATAGAGAATGAACACAGACGATCCAATGACGAGCAGAAGCCAACACACACTATAAATACACACCAGGTAATGAGGAGATGACACGCAGGGGTGGACACAGCTGAAACTAATGGACATAACGAGAAGCAGACCTACAAAGTAAAACAGGAAACACACAGACTGTTTTACAACACAAACTTGGGGATACGAACAGAGCACAGAGGACAGACACAGGTAGGGCTGATAACAACACTCAAGCACTAAACACAAGAACCAAACCCTAAGAACTAATACCAAAATCAGAATTAACACAAAACACAAGGTGATACCAAAAAGGAAACAAAACGCTGGGTCAAAATGACCCAGGACCATGACAGTATCTAAACATATTGTACAAATACAAACCCCAAACTACATTTTTGTGCAAACAGCTCAGACACACCAATAACATCAGCATGTGATCACCAAATATTGAGATAAAAAACAAACAATTAGTAATATGACTTGGCAGAGATGGGGAATCACAAACCCATTCTTGTGCATACCTTCCAATCCCACAGCACTCATCTCCACCCCAACAGTGTTTATATCAGGTGGCGCTTTATAATAATGTCACACTATTAAGTATTAGTAAGATATTAGTAAGGTGTTAGTAAGTGCTTAATTACTCCTCCTTAGTGTGCCAGTTATGAATACAGATATATCCATTTGTAAGGGTTACACCATGTACAGCTATCACTATTACTACATCACTGCTAGTAATAGCTCTACTACCTGACTGTAGTTTAGGTAACCGGAAGGTTGTTAGCTGTTGGTTCGATACCAGTCTGCTCCAGTCTGCATGCCAACTATCCTTGGGCAAGATACTAACCCCAGGTTGCTCTCCGATGCATCCATCGGAGTGTGAATGTGTATGAATGTTAGTTAGGTAGCACTGAAAACCTAGAAAAGTGCTTGTGTGAATGGGTGAATGAACAAGTTGTATAAAGCGCTTTGAGTGCTCAGTGAGAGTAGAAAAGCGCTATATATGAACCAGTCCATTTACCATTTAATAATCACAATCTTAGTCATAATCATAGTCATAAAAATATATCTATATTTCAAAGCAAGAGTTTGCATTACCATCAGTTTAGTCATAAATACTGTGAATAAGCCAGAAAAAGGCTTTCTAATAGATGTAACTACAGTCAGAAAAGCTACAAAGCCGCTGGCAGACAGGTTGTGATTGCAAAACCTGATTTATTCTTTTTTAGTTTGAAAGAGAGCCACTCTTAAAAAGTACACTGTAAATTTGATCAGACCAGGAAACAACTTATTTTTTCTGACACATTTACACCCAAATATGTGTCATTTTATCTCATCATATCACATATTATCTTATCTTGTAACAGGGAGACAAGCTTAAATCCATAAGGCATCTGCAGAATGCGCAATCATGCATATGTGTGTGTGTGACACATACAGCAGTTATGTTATGTTTTCAACTTCAGAGAAACGGGTTTCAGCCGCAGCATCATTTACCCTCCTCCCCTGATTCTTCTTTCCCCTGCTGACCACAGAACCACAGAACCACTGGGTAGTTGCAGCTCATATATTTTTGTAATGGAACACACATGCTTATGATAGCAGCTTAAAAAAAGGGAGAGGGGCAGTGTGAAAGAAGCTGTGCAGGCGAGTAAGCAGGCCAAAGAGACAAACAGAAACAAACAGGACAACAACACCAAGGAAGATGATGATGATGAAGAACCCAGTCATTCTGATGGCCTGCATCGTTCTTTTGTCGTCTCTCGTTACGTCTGAGAGTAAGCTGACTGCATGCTACTTATTTTTCTCGTAAAGGGCAAATTGCTTCTCCTTTTCTGTCTTTCAAAAGTCAAAATTTGGTCATTTGAACTTTTTAATTAAGCGTGATCGTGTTTGCTGAAAGGCCAAAAAAGGAGCATGATTTAAAAAAGAAGTCTTAGATGAACAAAATAGTTTAATAGTTTAATTATTTCTATAGCACATTTAATTACAACAAGAGCGTTGACCAAAGTGCTGTACAAGAATACAACATACATAATAAAATAACTATACAAGAATACAACATACCTAATAAAACAACTTAGAGTATTAAAAGCAAACACCAAATATGAATTAACAAATAACTCTCATGCTGTATTAAAAGCCAGTAAATAAAAATGCGTTTTAAGATAAGATTTAAAAAGATTGACAGTGGGAGCCTGTCTGATGTGTAGGGGTAAATTATTCCACAGCTTGGGCGCTACGGCTGCAAATGCTCGATCACCTCTATGAACCAGCCTCGACCTTGGTACAGCTAAGAGCAAAAGATCACTTGATCTAAGAGATCTAAGGGGGGTATAAGTCTGCAGGAGTTCAGATAAATACCCGGGAGCCTGTCCATTCAGGGCTTTGTAAGTCAACAATAAAATTTTAAAATTAATTCTGAAGGTAAGGGATCTAGTGAGGCAGAACTATTTCCCTTCAGCTGAAGATAGATCTGAGTATCATCGGCATATGAATGAAAACAAATGTTATATTTTCTAAAAATTAGACCTAAAGGCAGCATATAAATGGAGAACAATATTGGCCCCAGTATAGATCCCTGGGGAACACCACAAGTAAGGGGAGCTGAGGAAGAGATAAAATCGCCAAAGCTCACAGAGAAGGTCCTGTCAGACAGGTATGACCTGAACCACTCTAATGGGGTGCCCTTTACGCCACAATGCTCCAACCGTGTGATTAAGATGCTGTGGTCAACAGTATCAAAGGCAGCGGTCAGATCTAAGAGCAGAAGCACAGCTGAGTCACCTGAGTCAGTGGCTAATAAAAGATCATTAAGAACTTTTAAAAGCGCAGTTTCTG